>NC_079198.1:1383201-1728201 GCF_029499605.1 Hyla sarda | reverse complement strand
ACGCACGTGGCCGCCCCGGATCTGCTTGTATCTCCAGAGAACTTGGCTTTAATCGCTGTAAACTTCATTAGACAGAAGAATCAGGCAAAGGTTCCTCCCCACCCTCCTCCTGGCAGGGAAAGCGCCTGCAGACCCTCAAGGCTTTGAAGCAGATTTCGGAACACTCCTGCCCATCGGCACCAACACCGCCGCTCTAATAACTTAATTTCAATGCAAATCACTAACACTGCTTGGATTGGACAGATTTAATGAGGCAGTGTTTCCAAATCAGGGTGCCTGCAGCTGTTGCAAAACTACAACTCCGAGCATGCCCGGACAGCCAACGGCTGTCCGGGCATGCAAGGAGTTGTAGTTTTGCAACAGCTGGAGGCACCCTGGTTGGAAAACACTGCATTAGGCACCGTGATTTTTTTGTGGGTCCGACTAGTGATCACATGACCCAGTTCCATTAAGTAAATGCATTAATGCAACGGTTTACCAGGCATGCTGTGAGTTGTAGTTTTGCAACAGCTGGAGGCATCCCAGTTAAAAACACTTCCTTAAGCACTGTGATTTTCTGTAAGCCAGACTGGTGATCACATGACCCAGTTCCAGTAATGAACTGCACTGATGCAACGGCTGTCCGGGCATGCTGGGAGTTGTAGTTTTGCAACAGCTGGGGGCACCCTGGTTGGGAAACACTGTATCTGAATTTGCCCAATCCAAGCAGCGGGATTTCGCTGGGCACATGAACACCAGTCTTGGTAAACTCGTTCCCATTGCGTTTTAATCGCCATTTACAAGATCCCAGTCAGTGAATGGTAACATTCTTGCGTACAACACTCACAGCTGAGGGTTTGTTACAACTGCATCCAATCTACTGGGAGGTAAACACATCAGTAGCAAAAAAATCTCCCGTAAGTTTGTTACAATGTATCAAGCCAGAATGGTCTAGACTGGAAGCAATTGTAACAAACTCTCAGCTGTGTGCAGAGGAGCAGCTCCAGATAGATTTTTCAGCTCTTCTATTCTTAGACAGCAAGCAGAGTACTTGTAAAGGTCTCTAAAGGTTATACAGGATTAGAAAAGCATGGCTGATTTCTTCTACCCCCAGCGTGCCTCTAGTTGTGGCAAAACTACAACTCCCAGCATGCCCGGACAGCTTGATCGTCCGCACATGCTGGGAGATGAAGTCTTGAAACAGCTGGAGGCACCCTGGTTGGGAATCACAGATCTAGGCAGTCCTCAATGAGCTACACAGACACCTGCTACCTGCCTCCACTGATACATTGTAACAAACTATAAGAACCGGAAAATGATTTGTGCTACCGCAGTGTTCGCCTCGCAAAAGGCTGTGCGCACTTTATACAACTGTAACAAACCCTCAGCTGTCAAGACGTATCCAGTATGTGGATGAACATTCACATTCACTGACAGCAAACAGAGATCTTGTAAATCATCATGGAAATCTTATTTATGCATTTTGCCACACGCCAGCTCGGATTTACGTAATATAACCCCAATCCGGTGATTACCTTGCAGTGAGGGTTAATTCTGCGATCGCCGGCGGTGATGAAATGAACGCGAAGGACGAATTGACTCTAATCGCCGCCGCTCAATGACTTCTCCGAGGACTCAGGAAACGGAAGCTTTATGAGATTTTATTGTATCAAGCAGACAACAGCGAGTTAGTGACAGGTTAATTGATAGCGGCTGCGGAGCCACTCGGCGCACGTGCAGAGCGCGGTCTACGCGGCCTCGGGCAGATTCAGCTCCGCCTGATACAGATTGTCACATGTGGCAATGATTGGTGTCACCATGACAACAAGGGATGGGACACACCCCTCTGTGGCTGTCACATGACGCTGGGCTTTTTTCGCATGCAATTAATGTGTCTTTGGTGGGCTGAACATTTCATGCAGTCGGGGGAAGGTCCAGATCCTGGCCGGCGGTCTCCGCTCCAAAATCCGCCGCTCACTTTGGCTTTTACATCTATATCCGAAATTGGAATCATAAACACACCAAACAAAAAAAGGGGCGAAAAGAAGGAAAAAACAAAAAATGTCTGACCGGAAGGCGCGATGGACTCTAAAACTTATATATAAAAGAATAAATCCGTACCGGAGGGAATGCGAGGTGTCAGCTCATGACGACCGTGGGGGTAACGCCCTGCACTCCCCCCCCATACACCAAAAATACAAGATGGAGGAAAGAAAACACACATTACTGAGACTGCAGGGGGGGAACGTGGAGTGTCCCGAGTGGAGCTCAGGGCACAGAGTTCAGGAGATCCTTCAGGAAGTCGTCCGGGTCATTGATTTCAGATAAAAGTCCTGAAAAACAAGAAGAAATAGAAACACAAAAAGTTTGTTAGAAGGTTGCAGAACTTTCCATTTAAATATCAGTTATATATCCTCTGCTTGCTTTCAGTGAATATAAAAAATTCTATACATCAAGACAATGAAAACTCTCATCCTTACCCTAAAGGCAGTGTTTTTTTCAACCAGTGTGCCTCCAGCTGTTGCAAAACTACAACTCCCAGCATGCCCGGACAGCCGTTGGCTGTCCGGGCACGCTGGGAGTTGTAGTTTTGCAACAGCTGGAGGCGCCGTTGTTGGAAAACATTGTGAACTAATGTCAGACAGTGAAAAACTGCAGTGGACCGTAAGAAAGTGAATGGGAGCTGCAGTGAGACCTGTGGGGGAACAGGGGTAGGTAACTTTTTTTTTTTTTTTTTTTCCTAGGGCCCCAGAACAACTTTAAAAAAAAACAAAAAAAAAACACCGGAATACCCCTTTAAAAGGTAGATACTCCAGTCTCGATTTTCATATTGTTTTTTCACCCAGTTTATGGGTTAGATTTGTTAATTGAAAAGGGTGGGGTTGGGGCGGTCGGGTGCTCAGCTTTATTAATTAATTTAATTAAATACATTTAATTAATTTATTTTTTAAAAGAAATAATATTTTAAGTTTTTTTTGTTTGTTTTAAAAATGTCTTTGCATTGTATTAGGTGGCGGTCGGTCATGGCATTTTTTTGTTTATTTTTCATTGTATGTTTTTCTTGATTACAATTTTTTTTATTGAGTATTTAAAAAAAATAAATAAATAAACAAAAAAAAAACAACAGGACAAAAATAAGAACAACAAGCAACAAAAAAAAAAAAAAAAAAGGAAAGTTTTGCAATGTGCAGAATATGCCCTGAGGGTCTGTTACAATGTATCCAGTCTACACAAACCTCTGTGAGCTGGACTGATACACTGTAACAAACTAAGTACAGCACTGTGTATAGCCACATTTCGTGTTCATGCAGTCGTCTGGGGAGCATGTGCATATTAAACATGGAGATGGGGGGGGGGGGGGGGGTTGTTGGACACAGGGGAGCAATGGGCAGCCTGGGGGTCCTGGTATTCGTGTAGGTCAGTGTTTCCCAACCAGAGTACCTTCAGTTACTGCAAAACTACAATTCCCAGCATGCCCAGATCTACCAACTTGACCTGACAGTCTCCAACTGTAACTGGGTGATGTGATCACCAGTCTGGCTTACAGAAAATAACAGTGCTTAATTAAGTGTTTTTAACTGGGATGCCTCCAGCTGTTGCAAAACTACAACTCACAACATATCAAGACAGACATTGCATCAATGCATTTTTGTTATTGTAACTGGGTCGTGTGATCAATAGACGGACCCACAGAAAATCACATCGCCTAATGCAGTGTTTTCCAACCGGAGTGTCTCGAGCTGTTGCAAAACTACAACTCCCAGCATGCCTGGACTACCGTTGCATTAATGCACTTCCTTACTGTAACTAGGTCATGTGATCACTAGTCGGACCCACAAAAAAAAAAAAAAAATCACAGTGCCTAATGAAGTGTTTTCCAACCAGGGTGTCTCCAGTTGTTTCAAAACTACAACTCCCAGCATGCCCGGACAACCGTTGCATTAATGCCTTTCCTTAATGGAACTGGGTCATGTGATCACTAGACGGACCCACAAAAAATCTGTGCCTAATGCAGTGTTTTCCAACCAGGGTGTCTCCAGCTGTTGCAAAACTACAACTCACAGCATGCCCGGACAGCCGATGGCTGTCCGGGCATGCTGGGAGTTGTAGTATTGCAACAGCTGGAGGCACCCCGGTTAGGAAACACTGGTCTATGTAGTAAGCAGCGAAGTTACTAACCAGCGACGTCCATGAACTCGGAGAAGGACTCTACAGGCATAAACTCGTCCTGGAAGGTCTTGAGCGCCCGGTCGGCCGCCTCGTAGATGGGCATGTCATTGAGCCGGATGTAGTCTGCCAGCGAGTAGGACCAGCCACCCTCTGTGTTACTGTTCGGTACCTTCTGCAAAACAGAAAAACAATTCACGTGATGTCTCCAGGAATCATTAACCTCTGATAATCCAGAGGAGAGGAGGTGGTGACCAGAAGACCAGTGACCAGGGAGGGGGTCCCAGTAATCCAGTGGACGTCATCAGGGACCCCCAATAATCAGACACACATTACCTATCCATGAGCCATGTTCATTGGAAGACCCCTTTAAATAGATCGGAGCATCTATAAGCTGTATATATATATATATATATATATATATATATATATATATATATATATATATATGTGTGTGTGGGTGCCCCTATATTCAGCTGGTCACCAGCGAGTCCTATCAATCATAGTTTATCAGTATCAGGCACACAGTGGTCTCCAAAATCAAAAAATATCCAGCACAGCTACCTAATACACGGGTGCACGCTGCTGTGGCAAATACAGAGTATACAAAAAAAAAAGAGGATTGCAGCAGCACTCCAGGTCAAAAAAGTGAGGCTCTTAGCGCACTTTTTTATCAAAACTTGTCCCCCCCATCCACCACGCGGAGGCGGCCTCATTTCGGATGGGAACCCAACACTCATTTTCACGTATTGATCAAAAAGTGCGATAAGAGCCTCCATTTTTTGACCTGGAGTGCTGCTGCAACCATCTTTTTTGTATACTCTATTTGCCACAGCAGCGTGCACCCGTGTGTTAGGTTTTTGCTTTTGCTATGTAATTTAGGGGAAGTAACACCCCCTCCGTAGCTGTGCACTCCTACCTGTTTACAGGAGGTTTTATAAATTGACAGTGGATCCTGCATGTCACCCAGTCAGAGGCCATGTGCCCAGCAGAGGTGAGTGAGTGTTAGGGTCCCATCCGAAATGAGGCACCCTCCGCGTGGTGGATGGGGGGACACGTTTTAATCAAAAAGTGCGCTAAGAGTCTCCATTTTTTGACCAAGAGCGCTGCTGCAATCTACTGTTTACAGTGGTCTCCAATCTGCGGCCCTCCAGATGTTGCAAAACAGTCACTGGCTGTCTGTGCGCGCTGGGAGTTGTCGTTTTGCGATATCTGAAGGGCCTTAGTTTGGAGACCCCCTTTAGAGCAGTGCAGGGTCTACATTTGTTACCTTAAACATGTTATAGATGAGGTCAACCAGGGCCCAGAAGAGGAGACTGGAGCGATACACGGAATACTCCTTCATAGCCTTGTCTGTCAATCTGTGGAGAACACAAAGGTACAACATGACATTAATCCAGTGTTTCCCAACCAGGGTGCCTCCAGAAGTTGCAAAACTACAACTCCCAGCATGCCCGGACACCCATCGCATTAAGGCATTTCATTACTGTAACTGGGTCATGTGATTACCAGTCTGACCCACAAAAAAATATCACAGTGCTTAATGCAGTGTTTTCCAACCAGGGTGCCTCCAGCTGTTTCAAAACTACAACTCCCAGCATGTTGGACTATACAGTAGTATATAGTATAGATCAGTGTTTCCAAACCAGGGGTGCCTCCAGCTGTTGCAAATCTACAACTCCCAGCCTGCCCGGACAGCCGCTGGCTGTTCGGGCATGCTGGGAGTTGTAGTTTTGCAACAGCTGTAGGCATTCTGGTTGGAAAACACTACATTAAACACACTAAAGCGGTGGGTCAGACTGATGATCACATGACCCAGTTACAGTAATGAAATGCAATGAAGCACCGCTTGTTCGGGCATGCTGGGAGTTGTAGTTTTGCAACAGCTGAAGGCATCCTGGTTAGGAAACTGACTTAAGTACAGGCCTGGCGTGCAGTCTGTTGGCATGCGAAGTTGCAGAAGGGTAGTGAAGGGGTTAATTTTGCTGGGAGTTGTAGTTTTGCAACCGCTGGAGGCACCCTGGTTGGGAAACACTGCATCAATCTATCACCCCCAAACACAAGCAGCAATAAAACCCCATATACTGCAGATCGCGCCCCTATCAGCGTCCTGATACTGGAGAAAATCAAAAATGTAAAAACAAAATGGCCGCCCTCATACACCGCTGAATCAAGCGGATTGTAAATGCAGGGATCGGACGCCCATAATAGTCGTTTAGTGGGAAGACTTTATTAATTGTGATTTAGTAAGAAGAGAAAGTAATTAAAGCGATCCATCACCTCCCCGCACACAATCGCTTTGTTTGGTTAGGTAATACCACACCTACAGAGCGAGACGTCTGCCGCGCACGGACTCGCCCAGCGCAGGAATCCCAGGGATGTCCCCGCCGCTCCAATCTATCACTGCTCCAGTATAACCACATGTTTTCTTAATTATTTTCACCAGCTCCAGGAGCCAATTGTTAAGGCTGCGAAAATTACTGGGCAACAGTGACACGGACCCTCGGGGGGGAGAATGTAAGGCCCGAGACGTCTTGTGTGAGCGTGCGAGCAGATCAGAATGGTTTCTGCCAAGTTCAGCAAAAAAAAAAAAAAAAAAAAAAATTATAAATATATATATATATATATATATATATATATACATATACACAGTGGGGAAAAATTATTTAGTCAGCCCCCAATTGTACAAGTTCTCCCCCTTATAAAGATGAGGCTGTAATTATCATCACAGGTTATAACCTCAACTATGAGACAGAATGAGAAAAAAATCCATAAAATCCCATTGTCTGATTATTAAAGAATTTATATACAAATTATGGTGGGAAATAAGTATTTGGTCAATAAACAATTAAGATTTCTGGTTCTCACAGACCTGTAACTTCTTCTGTAAGAGTCTCCTCTGTCCTCCACTCGTTACCTGTATTAATGGCTCCTGTGTGAACTTGTTATCAGTATAAAAGACACCTGTCCACAACCTCAAACAGTCAAACTCCAAACTCCACTGTGACCAAGACCAAAGAGCTGGCGAAGGACACCAGAAACAAAATTGTAGACCTGCACCAGGCTGGGAAGACTGAATCTGCAATAGGCAAGCAGCTTGGTGTGAAGAAATCAACTGTGGGAGCAATTATTAGAAAATGGAAGACATACAAGACCACTGATAATCTCCCTTGATCTGGGGCTCCACGCAAGATCTCACCCCGTGGTGTCAAAATGATCACAAGAACAGTGAGCAAAAATCCCAGAGCCACATGGGGGACCTAGTGAATGACCTGCAGAGAGCTGGGACCACAGTAACAAAGGCTGTCATCAGTAATACACTACGCTGCCAGGGACTCAAATCATGCAGTGCCAGACGTGTCCCCCTGCTTAAGCCAGTACATGTCCGGGCCCGTCTGAAGTTTGCTAGAGAGAATTTGGATGATCCAGAAGAGGATTGGGAGAATGTCATATGGTCAGATGAAACCAAAGTAGAACTTTTTGGTAAAAACTCAACTGGAGGAGAAAGAATGCCGAGTTGCATCCAAAGAACACCATACCTACTGTGAAGCATGGGGGTGGAAACATCACGCTTTGGGGCTGTTTTTCTGCTAAGGGTCCAGGACGACTGATCCATGTAAAGGAAAGAATGAATGGGGCTTCCTAAGAAGCATTTCAAGGTCCTGGAGTGGCCTAGCCAGTCTCCAGATCTCAACCCCATAGAAAACCTTTGGAGGGAGTTGAAAGTCTGCTTTGCCAAGCGACAGCCCCAAAACATCACTGCTCTAGAGGAGATCTGCATGGAGGAATGGGCCAAAATACCAGCAACAGTGTGTGAGAACCTTGTGAAGACAGAAAACATGTGACCTCTGTCATTGCCAACAAAGGGGAAATAAAGTATTGAGATGAACTTTTCTTATTGACCAAATACTTATTTTCCACCATAATTTGCAGATAAATTCTTTAATAATCAGACAATGTGATTTTATGGATTTTTCTCATTCTGTCTCATAGTTGAGGTTATAACCTATGATGATAATTACAGCCTCATCTTTATAAGGGGGAGAACTTGTACAATTGGTGGCTGACTAAATACTTTTTATTTATCTCTCTCACTACAACTCCGGGCATGAAAACACTGATCTTATGTATATGGGGCCTCCCAATTCTCCTCTGATGGCAGGTGTTGCAGCAGGAAAGGGTTGCATTTCTCTGTACTTTAAAACACATGCATGCATGGCTGAGCTGAGTGTGCATGAAGGGGTGCGGGAGACATAACTGACAGCAGAACTAGTGCTTTCATCTTATGTCCATGGGGAGCTGAATTGCGCTTATGTCCATCTACAGCAGAGTTTCCCAAACAGGGGGCCTCCAGCTATTGCAAATGCTGAGGGGACGGGACGTGATGTCACACGGGGGTGGAGTCGTGACGTCACGGACTTCCGTTCCTGTGGTCGGGACCCAGACCCTCCAGCGCTTCCGGACAAGAAACAGGTGGGTGCCGCATGCTATATTGCGGGGGGCCCCAGCGGCGGGACCCCCGCGATCAGACATCTTATCCCCTATCCTTTGGATAGGGGATAAGATGTCTAGGGGTGAAGTACCCCTTTAAGCACCGAAGATAGCGCAGCATTATAGGTCGGGTCTGCACCCTGCTGCTTTATTTTGGGAATTGCGGGGTTCCCTGTGAAGCACTTATCTACAATATAGGGGATAAGTGTCTATAGTGGTAACCCCCCCCTGGACTCCTGCGTACAGTACAATTCACCTCTTTGTGCTGCGCAGGATTTATTGCAGTCGTTACCTGTTGGCCCCGCTGGGTGCCACGGCCCGCACATGGCTGACCACGAGAAGCCGGCGCAGCACTTCTATGCGGATGGTTTTCCACTTCTCTGTAGGGAGGAGATGTAACGCAAGGGCTGTGAAGTAATGGGGTCCGTCCACCTCGAAGGCACTTTCTACCCACTTCTCTTTGGGCTGTTCTAGGAAATTCTGGACATTTTTCTCCTCACGGGATATGGCGCGGGTTCTGTAATAAAGAAGGAGATGACAATCAGGTCATAGTGTATCTGATACTAAACCTTTATGGGGACCGGTCTGTAATCATCAGCAGACACTATTACAGTCTGTAGTCATCAGCAGACACTATTACAGTCTGTAGTCATCAGCAGACACTATTACAGTCTGTAGTCATCAGCAGACACTATTACAGTCTGTAGTCATCAGCAGACACTATTACAGTCTGTAGTCATCAGCAGACACTATTACAGTCTGTAGTCATCAACAGACACTATTACAGTCTGTAGTCCTCAACAGACACTATTACAGTCTGTAGTCATGGGCTGACACTATTACAGTCTGTAGTCATCAGCAGACACTATTACAGTCTGTAGTCATCAGCTGACACTATTACAGTCTGTAGTCATCAGCAGACACTATTACAGTCTGTAGTCATGGGCTGACTATTACAGTCTGTAGTCATGGGCTGACTATTACAGTCTGTAGTCATGGGCTGACTATTACAGTCTGTAGTCATGGGCTGACTATTACAGTCTGTAGTCATCAGCAGACACTATTACAGTCTGTAGTCATCAACAGACACTATTACAGTCTGTAGTCATCAGCAGACACTATTACAGTCTGTAGTCATCAGCAGACACTATTACAGTCTGTAGTCATCAGCAGACACTATTACAGTCTGTAGTCATCAGCAGACACTATTACAGTCTGTAGTCATCAGCAGACACTATTACAGTCTGTAGTCATCAGCAGACACTATTACAGTCTGTAGTCATCAGCAGACACTATTACAGTCTGTAGTCATCAGCAGACACTATTACAGTCTGTAGTCATCAGCAGACACTATTACAGTCTGTAGTCATCGGCTGACACTATTACAGTCTGTAGTCATGGGCTGACTATTACAGTCTGTAGTCATGGGCTGACTATTACAGTCTGTAGTCATGGGCTGACTATTACAGTCTGTAGTCATGGGCTGACTATTACAGTCTGTAGTCATGGGCTGACTATTACAGTCTGTAGTCATGGGCTGACTATTACAGTCTGTAGTCATGGGCTGACTATTACAGTCTGTAGTCATGGGCTGACTATTACAGTCTGTAGTCATGGGCTGACTATTACAGTCTGTAGTCATGGGCTGACTATTACAGTCTGTAGTCATGGGCTGACTATTACAGTCTGTAGTCATGGGCTGACTATTACAGTCTGTAGTCATGGGCTGACTATTACAGTCTGTAGTCATGGGCTGACTATTACAGTCTGTAGTCATGGGCTGACTATTACAGTCTGTAGTCATGGGCTGACTATTACAGTCTGTAGTCATGGGCTGACTATTACAGTCTGTAGTCATGGGCTGACTATTACAGTCTGTAGTCATGGGCTGACTATTACAGTCTGTAGTCATGGGCTGACTATTACAGTCTGTAGTCATCAGCAGACACTATTACAGTCTGTAGTCATCAGCAGACACTATTACAGTCTGTAGTCATCAGCATACACTATTACAGTCTGTAGTCATCAGCAGACACTATTACAGTCTGTAGTCATCAGCAGACACTATTACAGTCTGTAGTCATCAGCAGACACTATTACAGTCTGTAGTCATGGGCTGACACTATTACAGTCTGTAGTCATGGGCTGACACTATTACAGTCTGTAGTCATCGGCTGACACTATTACAGTCTGTAGTCATCAGCAGACACTATTACAGTCTGTAGTCATCAGCTGACACTATTACAGTCTGTAGTCATCAGCAGACAATATTACAGTCTGTAGTCATCAGCAGACACTATTACAGTCTGTAGTCATCAGCAGACACCATTACAGTCTGTAGTCATCAGCAGACACTATTACAGTCTGTAGTCATCAGCAGACACTATTACAGTCTGTAGTCATCAGCAGACACCATTACAGTCTGTAATCATCAGCAGACACTATTACAGTCTGTAGTCATGGGCTGACACTATTACAGTCTGTAGTCATCAGCAGACACTATTACAGTCTGTAGTCATCAGCAGACACTATTACAGTCTGTAGTCATCAGCAGACACTATTACAGTCTGTAGTCATCAGCAGACACTATTACAGTCTGTAGTCATCAGCAGACACTATTACAGTCTGTAGTCATCAGCAGACACTATTACAGTCTGTAGTCATCAGCAGACACTATTACAGTCTGTAGTCATCAGCAGACACTATTACAGTCTGTAGTCATCAGCAGACACTATTACAGTCTGTAGTCATCAACAGACACTATTACAGTCTGTAGTCATCAGCAGACACTATTACAGTCTGTAGTCATCAGCAGACACTATTACAGTTTGTAGTCATCAGCAGACACTATTACAGTCTGTAGTCATCAGCAGACACTATTACAGTCTGTAGTCATCAGCAGACACTATTACAGTCTGTAGTCATCAGCAGACACTATTACAGTCTGTAGTCATCAGCACACACTATTACAGTCTGTAGTCATCAGCACACACTATTACAGTCTGTAGTCATCAGCAGACACTATTACAGTCTGTAATCATCAGCAGACACTATTACAGTCTGTAGTCATCAGCAGACACTATTACAGTCTGTAGTCATCAACAGACACTATTACAGTCTGTAGTCATCAGCAGACACTATTACAGTCTGTAGTCATGGGCTGACACTATTACAGTCTGTAGTCATCAGCTGACACTATTACAGTCTGTAGTCATCAGCAGACACTATTACAGTCTGTAGTCATCAGCTGACACTATTACAGTCTGTAATCATCAACAGACACTATTACAGTCTGTAGTCATCAGCAGACACTATTACAGTCTGTAGTCATGGGCTGACACTATTACAGTCTGTAGTCATCAGCTGACACTATTACAGTCTGTAGTCATCAGCAGACACTATTACAGTCTGTAGTCATCAGCAGACACCATTACAGTCTGTAGTCATCAGCAGACACTATTACAGTCTGTAGTCATCAGCTGACACTATTACAGTCTGTAGTTACTGTGCTGCCCCAGCATGAAGCCTCGCTGTGTAAACAGCTGTGATATATACATGTTCAGGACATAAAGCACAGTGATACATACGTGTTCAGGACATAAAGCACAGTGATACATACATGTTCAGGACATAAAGCACAGTGATACATACATGTTCAGGACATAAAGCACAGTGATACATACATGTTCAGGACATAAAGCACAGTGATACATACATGTTCAGGACATAAAGCACAGTGATACATACGTGTTCAGGACATAAAGCACGGTGTGTATGATGTAAGGGATGAGATGGATGTTGCTCTCCCTTCCCCCGCCCCCGGTATCCGCACTGAACGATTGCTCGTTGGCAAATCTCAGGAAGAGCAGCTTCAGGTCGTGGATGTTGAGCTGGTAGGTGGGCTCCCGCTGCCCCGTACACTCCTGGAGGTAGGTATTGTGCCTGTGAAGGAGATTGAGATACAATTGTAGTCCAGTTAGATGGTGTCGGGCAGTTACATTGTATCAGGCTACAGAACCACAGACACTCACCTGGCCAAACACGTGGCAAAGGCCGACTCCGGAACATGGGGGCCCCAGACAGGAAGCAGGCCGTTACACTTTGTATTGGCGTTCTGCAGAGCTGCGCTCTCCCATTCCTCCCGACCACGAGCTAACCTGTGTGAGAGGGAAAAGTGTAAACCCCAAGATGCTGCACCCCAACGTTTATATAGAACATTACATATGATCCCGAGCTGGAGGTACAATCACTCCCTGCACAAATCCTGTAAAAAGGGTCGGCCCTAAGCCCCTGGATGATGATGATCTCACCTCACGGCCGCCAGGTGACAGTCGTAGTGCACAATGTTGAAGTGTGAGACTGTGCTGTATCCCTGCTGTTTGCGAGGCTTGTTCTCTGCTTCCTCCAGTGACACCCTCTTAGTGAACGTGTAGATGCCGAGAACTTTGGTGGGCTGCAAAACACAAATATCGTCATCCATAGATCAAACCAGCGCCCGAATATCAAGGAGATCCCTGCTAATCCGGCACAGGGGGAGCAGAGCTCAGATACACCCCGGGGGGAGCAGAGCTCAGATACACCCCGGGGGGAGCAGAGCTCAGATACACCCCCCCAGAGGAAAGAGCGAGCTCAGATACACCCCCCCGGGGAGAGCGAGCTCAGATACACCCCTCGGGGAGAGCGAGCTCAGATACACCCCCCCCCCCCCCCCCCCCCCGGGGAGAGAGAGCTCAGATACACCCCCCCGGTGAGAGAGAGCTCAGATACACCCCCCGGGGAGAGAGAGCTCAGATACACCCCCCGGGGAGAGAGAGCTTAGATACACCCCCCAGAGTAGAGAGCTCAGATACACCCCCCAGAGGAGAGAGCTCAGATACACCCCCCAGAGGAGAGAGCTCAGATACACCCCCCAGAGGAGAGAGCTCAGATACACCCCCCAGAGGAGAGGAAAGTGCTCAAGGTACCTGGAACTTGTAGCCTTCTCTGCAGATACAGCAGGTGAGTCCGGGCTCTTCTATCAGTTCCTCCATCTGCTTCAGTAGGGCCGTCTTAGTCACCACTTGCCCCTTCTCATTAGTCTGTGGGAGAAAAAAAAGAAACCTTCAGATCTATAGATGGTCGGTAGATGAGGGAGGTAAATACAGTTCTGCAGCTTCAGAGCTGACATTCTATACAGATTCCTTCTTCAGTGTCTGCACAGAGCTCACACATTTATTCTATTGCATAAAGCAGTGTTTCCCAACCAGGGTGCCTCCAGCTGCTGCGAAACTACAACTCCCAGCATGCCCGGGCAGCCGCAGGCTGTCCAGGCATGCTGGGAGTTGTAGTTTCGCAACAGCTGGAGGCACCCTGGTTGGGAAACACAGGCATAAAGTGCTATCAGTTTATAGACTGAGTAAACCAGAGGCTCGTGGTCAGCACATGGCCCTGTTTTTATATGTTCTATCTTCATTATGTTCCGTGCAGGGTGTATGACAGTATTTGAACACGTAATATTTCTCTATCACTCACAGTCATGCCCAGGGTACCCAGTGCTTTCTGCCTCATCGCCATGGCCATACGTTTCTTCTCGGCTCGAGTCTCCTTCCTTGCGGCATCGATCTTCTTGTTGACATCCGGATGTTCCCGAAGGGCTTCCAATAGGTTTTCTGCGAGGGTCCCGATCCCCTCATCACTGGACACTTGTTCTAGCTTGTGAAGGTTTGTGATGGAGTCTGTACCAATAAGAGCCTGCTAAATAATAGAGATGATGAGGAATGAAGGCTGAGGATCTGAGACACACCAGACATGAAAGACGTAGACGGCAGGACGATCGACCCTGTGACCTTCCACAATATCAGAACAATTTGTGCTGCTGGAGATCTCATTCTATTTACTATGTGGTCTCTCATGATCAGTACACTCCTCTCCTGTATACTCTGTACTGCTGTGGACCCTGCTCCTCCACTATATACCTCTCACCCTGTGACCTCCACATGATCAGTACACTCCTCTTCTGAAATACTCTGTACTGCTGTGGACCCTGCTCCTCCACTATATACCTCTCACCCTGTGACCTCCACATGATCAGTACACTCCTCTCCTGAAATACTCTGTACTGCTGTGGACCCTGCTCCTCCACTATATAACTCTCACCCTGTGACCTCCACATGATCAGCACACTCCTCTCCTGAAATACTCTGTACTGCTGTGGACCCTGCTCCTCCACTATATAACTCTCACCCTGTAACCTCCACATGATCAGCACACTCCTTTCCTGTATACTCTGTACTGCTGTGGACCCTGCTCCTCCACTATATAACTCTCACCCTGTGACCTCCACATGATCAGAATACTCCTCTCCTGAAATACTCTGTACTGCTGTGGACCCTGCCCCTCCACTATATAACTCTCACCCCTCCACATGATCAGCACACTCCTCTCCTGAAATACTCTGTACTGCTGTGGACCCTGCTCCTCCACTATATAACTCTCACCCCTCCACATGATCAGCACACTCCTCTCCTGAAATACTCTGTACTGCTGTGGACCCTGCTCCTCCACTATATAACTCTCACCCTGTGACCTCCACATGATCAGCACACTCCTCTCCTGAAATACTCTGTACTGCTGTGGACCCTGCTCCTCCACTATATAACTCTAACCCTGTGACCTCCACATGATCAGTACACTCCTCTCCTGAAATACTCTGTACTGTTGTGGACCCTGCTCCTCCACTATATAACTCTCACCCTGTGACCTCCACATGATCAGTACACTCCTCTCCTGAAATACTTTGTACTGCTGTGTATATTTTTGATTCTATAAACTACAGCTACACCCACTGATTTAATGTACATGTCAGATATGTATACATGACTAGTGCAGTGATACCAAGCCTGTTTTTGTTTCTACGCCTCTCCCTCGGTGACTGTTTACAGACACATATACAAGCTATCATTTTTATCTATTAATATGGACGTCATTGAATGTGGGAGAAAAAGTTCAGTCTGGTGGAAAGTGCCAAATGAAAACAAATCCATCTTTTTGTGGGAACATCTTCAAAGGGGTTGAATATTACTGCAATGGTGTGAAAAACCACTGTAAAACTTGTATGATCCGGCGTGCAGTCACATGTAGTCATGGGTTGGAGTAGCTGGAGCACTCACGTGTGTGTTGGGGGAGGGGGGTGGGGGTGCTCACCTGCGCGGGGTGGAGATGAGATTCTCACCTGTGTGTATAGGGGGATGAGGCGCTCACCTGTGTGTATGGGGGGGGGGGGGGATGAGGTGCTCACCTGTGTATAGGGGGATGAGATTCTCACCTGTGTGTATGGGGGGGGGGGGGGGGGAGGATGAGGTGCTCACCTGTGTATAGGGGGATGAGATTCTCACCTGTGTGTATGGGGGGGGGGGGGATGAGGTGCTCACCTGTGTGTATAGGGGGATGAGGTGCTCACCTGTGTGCATAGGGGGATAAGGTGCTCACCTGTGTGTATAGGGGGATGAGATTCTCACCTGTGTGTATGGGGGGGGGGGATGAGGTGCTCACCTGTGTGTATAGGGGGATGAGGTGCTCACCTGTGTGTATAGGGGGATGAGATTCTCACCTGTGTGTATAGGGGGATGAGATTCTCACCTGTGTGTATAGGGGGATGAGATTCTCACCTGTGTGTATAGGGGGATGAGATTCTCACCTGTGTGTATAGGGGGATGAGGCGCTCACCTGTGTGTATATAGGGGGGATGAGGCGCTCACCTGTGTGTATGGGGGGGGGGGGATGAGGTGCTCACCTGTGTGTATAGGGGGATCAGGTGCTCACCTGTGTGCATAGGGGGATAAGGTGCTCACCTGTGTGCATAGGGGGATAAGGTGCTCACCTGTGTGTATAGGGGGATAAGGTGCTCACCTGTGTGTATGGGGGGGGGGGATGAGATTCTCACCTGTGTGTATAGGGGGATCAGGTGCTCACCTGTGTGTATAGGGGGATCAGATGCTCACCTGTGTGTATAGGGGGATCAGATGCTCACCTGTGTGTATAGGGGGATCAGGTGCTCACCTGTGTGTATAGGGGGATCAGGTGCTCACCTGTGTGTATAGGGGGATCAGGTGCTCACCTGTGTGTATAGGGGGATCAGGTGCTCACCTGTGTGTATAGGGGGATCAGGTGCTCACCTGTGTGTATAGGGGGATCAGATGCTCACCTGTGTGTATAGGGGGATCAGATGCTCACCTGTGTGTATAGGGGGATCAGATGCTCACCTGTGTGTATAGGGGGATCAGATGCTCACCTGTGTGTATAGGGGGATCAGATGCTCACCTGTGTGTATAGGGGGATCAGATGCTCACCTGTGTGTATAGGGGGATCAGATGCTCACCTGTGTGTATAGGGGGATCAGATGCTCACCTGTGTGTATAGGGGGATCAGATGCTCACCTGTGTGTATAGGGGGATCAGATGCTCACCTGTGTGTATAGGGGGATCAGATGCTCCCCTGTGTGTATAGGGGCATGAGGCGCTCACCTGTGTGTATAGGGGGATGAGGCGCTCACCTGTGTGTATAGGGGGGGGGGATGAGGTGCTCACCTGTGTGTATGGGGGGGGGATGAGATTCTCACCTGTGTGTATAGGGGGATAAGGTGCTCACCTGTGTGTATAGGGGGATAAGGTGCTCACCTGTGTGTATAGGGGGATCAGGTGCTCACCTGTGTGTATAGGGGGATCAGATGCTCACCTGTGTGTATAGGGGAATCAGATGCTCACCTGTGTGTATAGGGGAATCAGATGCTCACCTGTGTGTATAGGGGGATCAGATGCTCACCTGTGTGTATAGGGGGATCAGATGCTCACCTGTGTGTATAGGGGGATCAGATGCTCACCTGTGTGTATAAGGGGATCAGATGCTCACCTTTGTGTATAGGGGGATCAGCTGCTCACCTGTGTGTATAGGGGGATCAGATGCTCACCTGTGTGTATAGGGGGATCAGATGCTCACCTGTGTGTATAGGGGGGGGGGGGGATGAGATTCTCACCTGTGTGTATAGGGGGATAAGGTGCTCACCTGTGTGTATAGGGAGATCAGGTGCTCACCTGTGTGTATAGGGGGATGAGATGCTCACCTGTGTGTATAGGGGGATCAGATGCTCACCTGTGTGTATAGGGGGATCAGATGCTCACCTGTGTGTATAGGGGGATCAGGTGCTCACCTGTGTGTATAGGGGGATCAGGTGCTCACCTGTGTGTATAGGGGGATCAGGTGCTCACCTGTGTGTATAGGGGGATCAGGTGCTCACCTGTGTGTATAGGGGGATCAGATGCTCACCTGTGTGTATAGGGGGATCAGGTGCTCACCTGTGTGTATAGGGGGATCAGATGCTCACCTGTGTGTATAGGGGGATCAGATGCTCACCTGTGTGTATAGGGGGATCAGATGCTCACCTGTGTGTATAGGGGGATCAGATGCTCACCTGTGTGTATAGGGGGATCAGATGCTCACCTGTGTGTATAGGGGGATCAGATGCTCCCCTGTGTGTATAGGGGCATGAGGCGCTCACCTGTGTGTATAGGGGGATGAGGCGCTCACCTGTGTGTATAGGGGGGGGGATGAGGTGCTCACCTGTGTGTATGGGGGGGGGATGAGATTCTCACCTGTGTGTATAGGGGGATAAGGTGCTCACCTGTGTGTATAGGGGGATCAGGTGCTCACCTGTGTGTATAGGGGGATCAGATGCTCACCTGTGTGTATAGGGGAATCAGATGCTCACCTGTGTGTATAGGGGAATCAGATGCTCACCTGTGTGTATAGGGGGATCAGATGCTCACCTGTGTGTATAGGGGGATCAGATGCTCACCTGTGTGTATAGGGGGATCAGATGCTCACCTGTGTGTATAAGGGGATCAGCTGCTCACCTTTGTGTATAGGGGGATCAGCTGCTCACCTGTGTGTATAGGGGGATCAGATGCTCACCTGTGTGTATAGGGGGATCAGATGCTCACCTGTGTGTATAGGGGGGGGGGGGGGGGATGAGATTCTCACCTGTGTGTATAGGGGGATAAGGTGCTCACCTGTGTGTATAGGGGGATCAGGTGCTCACCTGTGTGTATAGGGGGATCAGGTGCTCACCTGTGTGTATAGGGGGATCAGGTGCTCACCTGTGTGTATAGGGGGATCAGATGCTCACCTGTGTGTATAGGGGGATCAGATGCTCACCTGTGTGTATAGGGGAATCAGATGCTCACCTGTGTGTATAGGGGGATCAGATGCTCACCTGTGTGTATAGGGGGATCAGATGCTCACCTGTGTGTATAGGGGGATCAGATGCTCACCTGTGTGTATAGGGGGATCAGATGCTCACCTGTGTGTATAGGGGGATCAGATGCTCACCTGTGTGTATAGGGGGATCAGATGCTCACCTGTGTGTATAGGGGGATCAGATGCTCACCGGTGTGTATAGGGGGATCAGATGCTCACCTGTGTGTATAGGGGGATCAGATGCTCACCTGTGTGTATAGGGGGATCAGATGCTCACCGGTGTGTATAGGGGGATCAGATGCTCACCTGTGTGTATAGGGGGATCAGATGCTCACCTGTGTGTATAGGGGGATCAGATGCTCACCTGTGTGTATAGGGGGATGAGGTGCTCACCTGTGTGTATAGGGGGATCAGATGCTCACCTGTGTGTTGGGGGGGGGAGATGAGGTGCTCACCTGTGTGTATAGGGGGATGAGGTGCTCACCTGTGTGCATAGGGGGATGAGGTGCTCACCTGTGTGTATAGGGGGATGAGGTGCTCACCTGTGTGTATAAGGGGATGAGGTGCTCACCTGTGTGTATAGGGGGATGAGATTCTCACCTGTGTGTATAGGGGGATGAGATGCTCACCTGTGTGTGGGGGGGGATGAGGTGCTCACCTGTGTGTATAAGGGGATGAGATGCTCACCTGTGTGGGGGGGGGGGGGGTGAGGTGCTCACCTGTGTGTATAAGGGGATGAGGTGCTCACCTGTGTGTATAGGGGGATGAGATTCTCACCTGTGTGTATAGGGGGATGAGATGCTCACCTGTGTGGGGGGGGGATGAGGTGCTCACCTGTGTGTACAGGGGGAACAGATGCTCACCTGTGTGGGGAGATGCTGTGTAGCTAATCCTCTAAGTAACCTCAGAATAAAGGGAAGGGCTGGCCGGGAGAGGAACTTCTTCCAGATATCAGCATCCAAACTAAAAGGAAACAAGAGACAGGTAAGGAGGCTGCAGGAACAATCTGGTGTACACACACATATATATACACACACACACACACACCCTACAGACATATATAAAACCACCCCCTGCCGGACTCCATTCACTTAAATGAGCCGATCAGCGTTAACTAGTTTCCATTTTTTGAACAGGACTGAAAACTGCAGCAAAAATTCATGAGCTCAATGAAGTAAATGGTGTCCGTCAGGGATGCACAAAACAAGATGTGAACGCACCTTACACAGACGCAGAATGTATTCACATAGGACTAAGTAACTGGTTATTCTCGCCATTCTAACCATCACTGCTTGCTGTCACTGAAATCCCATCATGACCATCTCTTATCACAACAGATTTGTTACAACAGTCTAGATAATCCCTGAACTCCAGACCTTTGGTGATGTACGTCTGATGTATTTACCATCCATATGATTACCCAAACTAGATACATTGAGGAAAACTCTTAGCAGTGATCGGTATTGGAGTGTAAATGGCTATGCTCTCAATCAGTAACAAACCACAACCAGTTTGTATAGAATCTAGGGGATATCTGGGGATATAACAGCCGGCATATTAGGCTACTATATAAAATTCAAAGTAACATGTTTTGGTCCTCGGAACAAAAGGTTCTGGCTATAGTGGGACCGTCCACAGGCATAAATATGGACTGTTACCTAACCTGGGTATACATTGTATCAGTCCACATAAATAGGGACTGTTACATAACCTACATTGTATCAGTCCACATAAATAGGGACTGTTACATAACCTGGGTATACATTGTATCAGTCCACATAAATAGGGACTGTTACATAACCTACATTGTATCAGTCCACATAAATAGGGACTGTTACATAACCTGGGTATACATTGTATCAGTCCACATAAATAGGGACTGTTACATAACCTGGGTATACATTGTATCAGTTCACATAAATAGGGACTGTTACATAACCTACATTGTATCAGTCCACATAAATAGGGACTGTTACATAACCTGGGTATACATTGTATCAGTCCACATAAATATAGACTGTTACATAACCTGGGTATACATTGTATCAGTCCACATAAATAGGGACTGTTACATAACCGACATTGTATCAGTCCACATAAATAGGGACTGTTACATAACCTGGGTATACATTGTATCAGTCCACATAAATATAGACTGTTACATAACCTGGGTATACATTGTATCAGTCCACATAAATAGGGACTGTTACATAACCTGGGTATACATTGTATCAGTCCACATAAATATAGACTGTTACATAACCTGGGTATACATTGTATCAGTCCACATAAATAGGGACTGTTACATAACCTACATTGTATCAGTCCACATAAATAGGGACTGTTACATAACCTACATTGTATCAGTCCACATCTTCCTGTGTTTTCAGCCTTGTATTTTCAATGTACAGCAGGGGATTGAAGCCTCTACGTTGTATTTTGTTGTTGTACTGATTAGAAATTAATTCTAGTACAGCAAAATGAATACAACGCAGAGGCGTATATAATGGCGCTGCTATATTTTAAGTGTGTTTATATTGGGAGAAGTTGTATTTTCATCCTGTTGGGAGGGATCGTGACAAAGGAAGTTGTGGATTGTTATGATGTAGATATCCATGTAATGCAGTAGGTCAAAGTATTGCGGAAGGAAACCAGTCATTCGGAATTTTATGTACTAGTCTTATATGGTTGCGGCAACAAATTTAACTTGTACAATTCCTGAAATTCCTAAAGCCTGGTCCTGGTTTAATGTGCCCCTAAAACTACAATTCCCAAGATGCCCGGACAGGCCTAAGGCTACTATTAGTTATTGCTCAGGGGAGTGTTTCCCAACCAGATTCCCTCTAGCTGTTGCAAAACTACAACTCCCAGCATGTCCGGACCGCCAACGGCTGCAGCATGTGGACCTGATTTGTTCAAATCTCCTTCACATAAATGCTATTGTGATATGGTGATGGATTTTATACATGGAAACCCCTTATAATTGAGTGTGGTGCGGGGTCCTCACTTCTTTGCGCTGGGGATGTGCTTCTTCATGTAGTCCAGGGCGTTCTGTGTGATCCCTTTCTGAAGGATGAGGTCTTTGAGCTGGTGGCCATTGCTGTTGTTCTTGATGCCGGCAGCGATCTTACAGAAACAGTCCAGGAACACCTTGTCATCTGTGCAGTGCTCATCGTCATACCTGAAAGAGGGGACAACATTACTCCCAAGAACTCTAAGGGTTAAATCTTAGACTGGATTAAAGGAGTACTGCAGTCTTAGACACTTATCCCCTATCCACAGGGTAAGTGTCTGATTGAGGGGGGTCTGACTGCTGGGACCCCCAGTGATCTCTCGTATCTGGCACTGCCGCGGCTCTGTGCAGCTATTGGGCGTGTTGTTCTCACTGAGGATAAGGACACGTCCCCTCCATACTGCTCCATGGGAGAGGCGGGATGCACGAACTTCACCTCTCCTATAGAGATACATGCAGGGGGCTTCATGTTGCGACCGACACGCCTTCTGCCTGGGAGAGCTGGGGCCCCTATACAGGAGATTGTGGGGGGGTCCCCTCAATCAGATACTTATCCCCTATCCTGTGGCTGCAGATCTCCTCTAAGTCCTGAAATACCTCCGTATGTTGCAACACTACAATTCCCAGCATGCACCGACAGCAGTTGGCTTTCTGGACGTGCTGGGAGTTGAACATTTGCAATAAGTGGAAGACCACAGGACCAAACGGACCTAGACTGTAAACTTCATACGCAGTGCCGCTAGATTTAGAGTCTAGGTCAGTGGTCTCCAAACTATGGACCTCAAGATGTTGCAAAACTACAACTCCCAGCACATCTAGATATCATCTGGCTGTCTGGTATGCTGGGAGCTATAGTGTTGCCACATCTGAAGGTCCAACGTTTGAAGACCACTGCAAATCCAAGCAATTATCTTAAGGCCACATTCACATGGTGCAAAACATGAGTATAAAAACAGGAATATTCAGGCAGAAATGCTTCTGATCTACACGTTCTCTGTGCATTCTTCAGGGCATTATTTCATTTATAACCGTTTTTATGCTTATTTTAAATAGTTTTTTTTTTACATATTTGTTTTTCAGGTTGGTATTTAATATGTACGTCACATGTATTATGAATGTTTTATCATTGGACATGTAATGTGTGCATAATACAGACAGAATGGATAGGTTGCCACTTACACACTGAATATGCACTGGTAAAATTAGGCATATTAGGCTAGGTTCACATCCGACCTGTCACGGGTCCAATCAGCTTTTTTCTTCTTCTTTTTTTGAGCTGATTGGACCCAGAAATGTGTCGGATGCAAACGGCTAGTACCGGGTCCCGATGGACTTCATTCACTTGCATGGGGTCCGTCAGTGATCTGGTAATTTTACAGGAATTTAGCTTGCACTATTTTTTCTCCAATAAACTCCCATCGTTTTGACCGGATTGCTGAGGGAACTCCGAATAGTGGATTCCGATGGCAATGTGAACGAGCCCTTATATGTACAGTGGTCCCTCAACATACGGTGGGAATCAGTTCCAAATGGACCATCGTTTTTGTTGAAGCCATCGCATGTTGAGGGATCAGTGCAATGTAAAGTATAGGACAGTGGTCTACAACCTGCGGACCTCCAGATGTTGCAAAACTACAACACCCAGCATGCCCGGACAGCCAACGGCTGTCCGGGCATGCTGGGAGTTGTAGTTTTGCAACATCTGGAGGTCCGCAGGTTGAAGACCACTGGCATTGGAGGGTTATACTCACGTGTCCCCGCCGCTCCGGACCCGTCACCGCTGCCCTGGATGTCGCCGTCCATCGCTGTCGCCGCGTCCTCGTGGTGTCCCCAACGCTCCGGCAAGGCTTCTACTTACCCGGCAGCCTCGCTCTCCGTCGCCGCCATCACGTCGTTACGCACGCCGCTCCTATTGGATGACGGGACGGCGTGCGCAGCGACGTGATGACGTTGGAGGAGAGCGCCGATGATGCAGGGCTCCCGAAGAGGACGCGCCGGAGCCCCGAGGACAGGTAAGTGATCGTCAGTGGACCACACTGGGCACCGTAAACGGCTATCCGGTGGCAGCTGAAGCAGTCTGCGCTGAGGGATAGCCGTTTATGCGATGGCCCCGACATACAAAAGCATCGTATGTTGATGCTGCCTCTGAGAGTGATCATATGCTAGGGGGGGGGGGGGGGGTCACTGTATAATTAGGAGCAGAATACACCTGAAAAACAGTGTGAATACGGCCTTAGGAGCCCCTTGAGCAGTATTTATCCACAGTCCTGTGTTTGACCCAATGATTCAAGCAGATACTTGAATGATTTCTCCATCTTGGCATGAATTTGTGATGCTGCCCATTTTAGGGCCACTCTAACTATAAGGTCCTAAGAACCAGGCTTACTTCTCAAACGTGCAGTACGGCTTGAAGCGATCCACCAGAATCTGCATTTTTTCCATCTCTCCGAAGGACAGGTACGGGATGATGCGCAGCAGGCCCTGCAGGACACTGGGATTCGATCGCACAAATGTGCTGTTGATCTGATCGAGCAGCATTACCAGCTGATCCTTATCCCCGGTGAGCAGCAGGTTCCCCTGAGAATGAAGAAATTAAATGTCATATCAGCTGACGGGAACAAGTAATGTGCGCTGGGTTCACACCACGTTTTGCAGTACAGTTCCCGTATCAGGTTTTTGATTTAAAAAAAAAAAACGGATTCCTTAAAACCTGACTAAACTATCAAAATGTGTGTACAAATTTTAATCCATATACGGTTTGAAAAATGATGTCCGGTTGCATTCGTTTTTTTAAGAAAAAAAACGTATAAATTTTTAACTGTTCATTTCATTATGAATAAAGTTTCACTTGTTTGATTAAAATCCCAAGAAAAAAAACTGTGCAAAGTCAAAAACCATATGGTGAAAACCAGATGCAACCGTACGCACATATTGTTCTGTACGGTTCCCATGTTAAAAAAAAATAAAATAAAAATACGTATATGTTTCAATACGGTTTTTCACCAACACCAAAAACCGTGCTAGGATACGGTTTTAGATACGGGAAAAAAACTGACAAACCCATACAGGATGCAAAATGGACACAACCTGATGCATCTTTTGGCGTATGGTTTTCAACGGAGAGTCAATGCAAACGGTTTTCAATACGGTTCTGTACGGTTTTCAGATTGAAAACGTATACGGGAACTGTATAGCAAAAACGTGGTGTGAAACCGACCTAAGGAATACTCCACTCATGTCAGTCATACGCGCCGCTCGGCCAGCACTGAGAGGCTGCAGCAGATCTCTTGTAAGTTTGTGGTGCCACCTAGTGGCTGTAAGGATGTACAGCACCAACAAAACACCTGAAGGTTTCACTTTCACTTCAGATGCGGTAACTTTGATCGCCGCGTCTGAAGAGTTAATACCGGGTATCACTGCGATCGGTGATGTCCGGTATTAGCCGTGGGTCCCGGCTGTTGATGGCTGCTGGGACCGTCCAGTTATGACGCGGTGTCATATCGCGGGTGCCGGCGTATGATGTAAATATACATCCTCCTTCATTAAGGGGTTAAATACATGCCCTCAATACACTTCTATGGCAGAGGTGGAGACTGCCGAATGCAGCGCTCCAGTTCTCCCATAGAGATGTATTGAGGGGGCGTGTCGGCTGCCGCATCATGCAGTGGTCGGACACGCCCCCTTGCCGTTGACTGCTGGGGCCCCAGCGATAGGATAGGGGATAGGTTTTCCTATCCCGGAGTACTCCTTTAAGCAATTTTGAGGTTCCATTGATAAAGAGGTTAAGAGGTTTACCATAAATCATATCAATCTACCAATAAAAACATATAGTAGTGAACCTTTAATGGCTGCTGGATACAAGAACCTTGATGCCTCTCACCTTGTCCTCGCTCAGGGGCTCAGCATTGGACTCGTCCAGTATGATCTCCATGATACTCAGCACTTGTTCAGCTACAGCCGCGCCGCCGCTATCTTTGCTTTCCTGTTCTGCCACCAGGGCCTGGAGAAAAAGACGACTATAAGTCACAGAACGGCTTCTCCTAATTCTACATGAGCTAATTCTACTTACAATTCTACACCAGTCAGTTGGGGTCTTACCAGGTTCAGGGTGCCCAGCATTACATTCAGGGTGTTCATTTCGGGTTTTACCAGCTGCTGGCGATTCACCTTCACCTTGACGCAGTAGCTGAAGAGCTTCAGAAGGACCTGTACACGAGGACGAGTAAAGTCAATGCACAAAGCTCATCCATGACACGTAAACTCCTGCAAACCTTAAAGGGGTACTCCACCCCTAGACATCTTATGAGACAGACATCAGATAAGATCCCATAGCTGGAGACCCCTGCAATCTCCCCGCTGCACCCGGCATTCATTTAGAGCTTCGGGTGCAGCGCCGGAGGCTCGTGACGTCACGGCAACGCCCCTCTCAATGCAAGTCTATGCACGCCCCCTTCCATAGAGTTGCATTGAGGGGGCGTGGCCTTGACGTCACGATCCCCCGCCCCGCATGACCAGTCATACGAACTTCGCTCCGTGCACCGGATGTCTGCTTTTGGATAGGGGATAAGATGTCTAGGGGCGGAGTACCTCTTTAAGTCAACAACACACCCACATGTAAGCCAAGAGACTGACCGTGAGGAGATGACGTCCCTGCTTAAAGTCCTTGATGCCGGCCAGACGGTTCAACATGCATTCCAGTCCACCACACTGAGCCATGACTCCCGCCATCTTGTACACTTCCTCCTCATCTTCTTCCTCGTCTTAAAATAAGAACACAAATAACAATTCGTTCTCCATCCAGTTTATAAAAACTTCAATGTCTAACTATTTCCTCCCCTATAAATGCTACCTGTGGTGGAGTCCAGCGACTCAATGAATTCTTCTGTTGCGTCTCCTAGAAGACCCCTCATTCTGTAGATTATTCTCATTGGTTCCCCCTGAAACAAGGAAGAAAACGGCAACATAAGTGTCTATCAGGGCATGGAGGAGGCTGCAGGGGGAAGACCACTAATAAAGGCCATGAGATCGTGTAGGGACAACCCTGAAAATATTTAAAGAGAACCTGTCATGATCTTGTTATATTTTATAATCCCCCCAGTTTACTGCCCCCATCATGATAAACCACCCCCTGCATTTATTTGCATTATCTGTTAGTTTTCTACCTTGATATTGCTCTGTATTTTCTGCTCAGTCAGATTCACAGACTGGGAAGGGGCGTTCCCCAGCAGGTGTGACATCATGTGAAGCCATAAAGGGGAGAACTTCCTCCCTCACTCTGCTACACACAGCCAAGAGCAGTTCAGTGTGAGATGAGCTATGATTGGCTAAGGCTGCCCTATACAGATCAGAACAAGCCTTACCTCATTGGTTGGACACCAAACCTTCTTGTACACCTCGGCCACCGGCAGATCTAGACTGATGATCTTATTATTCACTAGAAGCTGGAACAAGACAAAAAGGTTAAGATATTGGTACTACTGGACTGAAAATAATTCTTACGCCGCAATGTCCTAGAGCAGCAGTCACTAATCAAGAAAAAACTAAAATAAAGCTACACTGAAAATGTAAGTGAAGCTTTAAACATCATATTCACAGGAAGCAGAATTGCTGAAGATAAGCAGTGCAGATTCCAAAAAAGCTTAAAATGTGTGTGTTAAAGGGGTACTCCACCCCTAGATATCTTATACCCTCTCCAAAGGATAGGGGATAAGATGTCTAGGAGCGGAGTACCCTTTTAATACACACTTACATTTTAAGCACCCCTGACATTGGGTGCACAGAGCAATCATCACTCCGTGCCGGATGACTGGCGACGCGGGGCGAAGGCTTGTGCCCAGTTTGTGACGTCACGGCCACGCCCCCTCCCATAGACTTGCACTGAGGGGGCATAGCCGTGATGTCATAAGCGTGGCGCGGCCGTGACATCACAGGCCTCCGGCCCTGCACCTGACGCTCTAAACTAATGCCAGGTGCAGCAGGGAGATCACGGGGGTCCCATCTTATCCCCTGTCATTTGTATAGGGGATAAGGTATCTAGGGGCAGAGTACCCATTTAAACAAATTTTCTGATGTCATAGAAACGTCCCAGAAGTTTTCATTGGCGGGGTCTTTGATCTGAGACCTCCGGCAATGAACAGAAGTGGTCTCCCCAGTGTGGTCTCCCCAGTGTGGCCTCCCCAGTGTGGCCTCCCCAGTGTGGCCTCCCCAGTGTGGTCTCCCCAGTGTGGCCTCCCCAGTGTGGCCTCCCCATTGTGGCCTCCCCAGTGTGGTCTCCCATTGCTCACTGAACACACCGACTCACAGACTTTCTACAGAGACAGACATCACTCAGCAGAAAGCTTGTTACCTCATTTTAGGGATAGGTGGCGATCCTGGCACCCAGACCCCCACGGAGAAATTTTGGCATGTCACTAAGTGATCTACTCACCTCCATCCCACTGTCATCCTCTAGCAGGGCAACTAGATCACAATCCTGGCAGATCTTATTCTTGATGTCCCTCATGAGAGGTCCGATTCCTGGCTCATTGCTGCTGTACGGGTTCCCTGGCATTCGGCCCTGGAGGAAATCTTCTTGTTGTGGGTCTTTCTCAAGGGTCACAAAGAATTCGGTCACTTCATTCTCCTCCTAATGAACAGACACAACATATGATCAGTACATGAATTCCTGTCAATATCGCAACAGACAGACACGAGGCGCGACAGACAGACAGACAGACACGAGGCGCGACAGACAGACAGACAGACACGAGGCGCGACAGACAGACACGAGGCGCGACAGACAGACACGAGGCGCGACAGACAGACACGAGGCGCGACAGACAGACACGAGGCGCGACAGACAGACACGAGGCGCGACAGACAGACACGAGGCGCGACAGACAGACACGAGGCGCGACAGACAGACACGAGGCGCGACAGACAGACACGAGGCGCGACAGACAGACACGAGGCGCGACAGACAGACACGAGGCGCGACAGACAGACACGAGGCGCGACAGACAGACACGAGGCGCGACAGACAGACACGAGGCGCGACAGACAGACACGAGGCGCGACAGACAGACACGAGGCGCGACAGACAGACACGAGGCGCGACAGACAGACACGAGGCGCGACAGACAGACACGAGGCGCGACAGACAGACACGAGGCGCGACAGACAGACACGAGGCGCGACAGACAGACACGAGGCGCGACAGACAGACACGAGGCGCGACAGACAGACACGAGGCGCAACAGACAGACACGAGGCGCAACAGACAGACACGAGGCGCAACAGACAGACACGAGGCGCAACAGACAGACACGAGGCGCAACAGACAGACACGAGGCACAACAGACAGACACGAGGCACAACAGACAGACACGAGGCACAACAGACAGACACGAGGCACAACAGACAGACACTGATCTCTCTCATTTCTATATCATTGTTTTCCAATATCCCATTGTTTGGATATCGCACAGTCACAGCTTTTAGCTGTCCGGACCAACTGGAGACATACTGTTTGGAAAACAATGATATAGATTAGTGTATTTCAAACAATATGTCTCCAGTTGTTGCAAAACTACAACTCTCAGCATGCCCGAACAGCTTTAGCTGTGTGGGCATGCTGGGAGTTGTAGTCACACTGTTTTGAAAACACTGATACAGATAGATATGAGACGTAATTCCTCCCACCACCCACCGGGTATATGATACTGCACAGCCTCTCGAATATGAAGACAGGCGTCCTGTAATCATCCAGGCTGTACCGCTTGGCTGTCTCAATGCAAACGGCCATGAAAGCCTTTGTTTCTGACTCGGTACCTGCAGGAAGAAAGAAAACAAGATACTTATAGTGAACGTGGATCATCGCATTATACCAAGAACTTTGTTACATTCAATAGAAGCATCAGACCACAATTGCTTATCTGCATGATGAAGAGGTCTCTGAAGAAACCCGCAAAGCCATGAGTCATAGTAATGGAGGAGAGTGAGCGGTTACCTGTGGTCATGTCCTCCAGCATCTCCAGTAACATGTCCTGGGTCTCATCAATCAGCTTGGTTCTCTGCACCACCAGCTTCCGGAGACACAGGTAACCATTAAGCACGGTGCCAACCAGGCGGCTCTTGAAGTGACGCTTGATGGATTCCACCTCCACGAAGGAAGAGAGGAGACCTGAGGGTCAGATGAGGCAAATGTGACATTATGTCAGAACTTGGATATTGCACAGTCACAGGATGGGTCCCCTGAGACCACTATTGACTCTCACTCTCAAGGACGTTTCCCAAAAAATAATGATTTGTCTACAAAGGGATGACCGCAGGGACTGATACCTGCAATCGACTAGTCAATGGGAAGACAAAGAAATAGTCAAAACTGGTCACTCCCTGTAAACCCCTGAGGAGTTTCTTAGCTTTAAACAGGTCAAAAGACCAAAATGTATCACCTATACACAGGACCGCTACCAAGGACTGGTGGGACTGACCCCTGGGACCACTTTAGTGATCATGAAAATGGGGTGCACCCCAATAATCACATACTCCTCTCCTGTCATGTGGATCTAGGACAAATTCTCCTTTGTTTTGGTACAATTTATGGCCATGAATATTTCAGCAATTTATATTTTAACGTAAACACATCACAGGGCTAACAAATAATGCAAACAATTGCCATAAGTTTGCCCTAACAGTGGTCCTGTGTGTAATTAGTGCTGGGCGGTATACCGGGATGAACTGGATACCGTTTTTTTTCTCTCCCACGGTATGGATTTTTGCCCATACCGCTATACCGGTCGGGCCCCTCCCCCACCCTCCGGATGAATTGTAGAGCCCAGCGCGGCGCCCTTACTTGTCCCAGTGTGCTTCTGTGGCCAAATAACAGAAGCGAATCCATTTACTATGTCCCCCCACTGCGCCTGTCAGCCAGTGTCCCCGCGAGCACGATCAATCCCCACCACTAGCGGGATCCATGTGCCCACTAGCGGTGTCACAAGAATGCCTCCCGCGAGCGCTACCATCACCGCTAGCGGGGACCCTGTGCCCACTAACGGTGTCACAAGAATGCCGAGCGCGGCTCTGTTCCCCCTCCCTGTCAGCTCTCAGGGTACGGGAACAGATTTAAAAGCCTTGCGCGGCTAACGTAGTACTGCGCAGGCGCAGCACTACACTAATAGCGTAGGGCTAACGTAGGCAGCGCTAGGAGCTACGTTAGCTGCGCGCAAGGCTTTTAAATCTGTTCCCATACCCTGAGAGCTGACAGGGACGGGGAACAGAGCCGCGCTCGGCATTCTTGTGACACAGTTAGTGGGCACAGGGACCCCGCTAGCGGTGATGGTAGCGATCGCGCTCGCGGGGGGCACATTTGACACAGCTAGTGGGCACAGGGACCCCGCACGCGGGGTGGGGGACAGGCGGTAATACCGTGATAAAAAAATATACCATGATATTCATTTTAGGCCATACCGCCCAGCACTGTGTAATCCTGTCTTTTAAGACGCGTTATTGTTAAAGGGGTACTCCGCCCCCTAGACAACTTATCCCCTAGCCAAAGGATAGGGATAAGTTGTCTGATCCCGGGGGTCCCGCCATTGGAAACTGCCCCCTCAATCTCTGTGCAGCACCCGGGTGCAGGTGGCAGGGATGTCACACCACACCCCCTCAATGCAAGTCTATGGGGGGCATGGCGTGACGTCACGAGGGGCATGGCTGTGATGTCATGACCCCTGCAGCCTGCTTCCGAACGCTGGGGCAGCGGAGTTCCCCTTTAAGGGGTTAAAACCCGAAGAATATCACAGGAGCATGTCCTAATGTCTTACCTGTGAGACTCTTCAGAGCATATCCCTGCTGCAGGTCTGTGCTGAGCGTCGCCTCTTCTAACGCCAGAAGACGGGCAATTTCCTAAAGGAAGAGGGAACACGTTCATGTATAAGAATCCATGAATAACTGAGGGCCCTATTGTCGGAATACCCTGTCATTTACATTGGAATATGGCGTATGGTCAGGATTCTGAGCGGAATCCATTACCTTAGTGATGAGATTCCCAACATACGGTAACACGCCCCGTGCTGCCAGGTAGATCTTCCAATGAGCGGGCTTAATGAGCTTCTGATACAAAGCGAGATATTCTGCAGAACATTCTCCAGCAACGCTGAGTTCATCCAAATAGCTGCAAGTAAACCGCCTCATGTCAGCACAAGAACGGACATCTTATATATCCCATAATAATGAGAATATATCCTACAACACCCACCTGGTGAGAAGGTCCAGGACCTGCTGTCTGCGGCTCGGAATGGATGACAGCGCCTCAACAATGGTGCACGCGGCCTGACGGGCGGCTTGTGTGGCCGGGGTGAACAACACCTGGGTGTGAAAGGCAAAAGGGTTAACACCAAATACTAAAAGGTGCAAGACAGAAATGAGGATGAAAATAGACATGGAACGCAGCGGTAACAAGAGACGGCCCTCACCTGTCTGAGCCAGTTGTTATGTCCCAGTTTCAGATCCAGCGGGGTCGTCCTCTTGCCTTTCTTGCTCAAAAACTGTTTCCACTTCCACACATACTTCTCCTGCAGATACATCTGCCGCAGCTCAGCTTTACTTGGTGCATTACCACTGTTGTCTACACCTGTAAAGGTAAAGAAACCATAAATGCAGCTTGTATAGAAAATCAGACGTCAAGGGCATTCACTACAATGTAACCGCTGTTCATGATAGAACTGTATAACTGCACCCAATGATTGTCAATTGAACCTTTACATCTGTATGTGACCCATCCCCTCCCCCTGAACCCATTACCATTATGTGATCCCCCTGTACCAATTACCATTGTGTAACCATTATGTGCCCCCCACCGCACCCATAACCATTATGTGCCCCCCCGCACCATTACGTGATCCCTCCGTACCCATTACCATTATGTGATCCCCCTGTACCAATTACCATTGTGCCCCCCCCGCACCCATTACCATTGTGGCCCCCCCCCGCACCCATAACCATTATGTGCCCCCCCCCACACCCATTTCCATTATGTGATCCCCCCATACCCATTACCATTATGTGCCCCCCCCCAGGTACCCATTACCATTATGTGATCCCCACCCCCCAGGTACCCATAACCACTATGTGCCCCCGCCCGCCCCAGGTACCCATTACCATTATGTGCCCCCCTTGCACCCATTACCATTATGTGCCCCCCTTGCACCCATTACCATTATGTGCCCCCCCGCACCCATAACCATTATGTGCCCACTCTGTATCTATTACGAATAAGTGAACATAAGGTTAAATGTGTGTAGCATTCGGCCATCTTACCTCGGGCTGGGAGACATTTCTTCCAGGCTTCATATGACGCTTTGTGATCCCTCTTCAGCCACAGTTGGGCCTGTGCATGGATTTCATTGCTGTACGGCTTTACTGTAGTTAATGCTTCCATTGGAACGTCCTGAAATATAAACAAAAAGATGCCGAGAACATGGAACCTGTATACTAGGCTCTAAGAGCTTGTATTATATAATAGAGGGCACAGAAAGGGCATAATATATATATATATATATATATATATATATACACAGGGTACAGAGAGATTGCATTATATAATAGAGGGGCACAGAAAGGGCATTATATATATATATACAGGGTACAGAGAGCTTGTATTATATAATAGAGGGGCACAGCAAGGGCATTATATATATATATACAGGGTACAGAGAGCTTGTATTATATAATAGAGGGGCACAGAAAGGGCATTATATATATATATATATATATATATATATATATATATATACACAGGGTACAGAGAGATTGTATTATATAATAGAGGGGCACAGAAAGGGAATAATATATATATATATATATATATATATATATATATATATATATATACAGGGTACAGAGAGCTTGTATTATATAATAGAGGGGCACAGAAAGGGAATAATATATATATATATATATATATATATATATATATATATATATATATATATACAGGGTACAGAGAGATTGTATTATACACTGCTAAAAATAATAAAGGTCTCCCTGCGATAACACGTCCTAGATCTGAATGAACTAATCGTATGAAATACTTTCCTCTTTACATAGTTGAATGCGTTGACAACAAAATCACACAAAAATTATCAATGGGAATCATTAACCCATGGAGGTCTGGATATGGAGTCACACTCAAAATCACAGAGGAAAACCCCACTACAGGCTGATCCAACTTTATGTAATGTCCTTAATACAAGTCCCAATGAGGCTCAGTAGTGGGTGTGGCCTCCACGTGCCCGTATGACCTCCCTACAACGCCTGGGCATGATCCTGATGAGGTGGGGGATGGTCTCCTGAGGGATGTCCTCCCAGACCTGGACTAAAGCATCCGCCAACTCCTGGACAGTCTGTGGTGGATGGAGCGAGACGTCCCAGATGTGCTCAATCGGATTCAGGGGCATGGGCGGCCAGTTCATAGCATCAATGCCTTCCTCTTGTAGGAACTGCTGACACACTCCAGACACATGAGGTCTAGCATTGTCTTGTATTAGGAGGAACCCAACTGCACCAGCATATGGTCTCACAAGGGGTCTGAGGATCTCATCGCGGTACCTAATGGCAGTCAGGCTACCTCTGGCAAGAACATGGAGGGCTGTGCGGCCCCCAAAGAAATGTCACCCCACACCATTACTGACCCACCACCAAACCGGTCATGGTGGAGGATGTTGCAGGCAGCAGAACGTTCCCACGGCGTCTCCAGACTCTGTCACGTCTGTAACATGTGCTCAGTGTGAACCTGCTTTTATCTGTGAAGAGCACATGGCGCCAGTGGTGAATTTGCCAATCTTGGTGTTCTCTGGTAAATGCCAAACGTCCTGCACGGTGTTGGGCTGTAAGCACAACCCCCACCTGTGGACCTCGGGCCCTCATACCACCCTCATGGAGTCTGTTTCTGACCGTTTGAGTGGACACATGCACATTTGTGTCCTGCTGGAGGTCATTTTGCAGGGCTCTGGCAGTGCTCCTCCTGCTCCTCCTTGCACAAAGGCGGAGGTAGCGGTCCTGCTGCTGGGTTGTTGTCCTCCTCCGGCCTCCTCCCCGTCTCCTGATGTACTGGCCTGTCTCCTGGTAGCGCCTCCATGCTCTGGACACTACGCTGACAGACACAGCAAACCTTCTTGCCACAGCTCGCATTGATGTGCCATCCTGGATGAGCTGCACTACCTGAGCCACTTGTGGGTGTTGTAGACTCCGTCTCATGCTACCACTAGAGTGAAAGCACCGCCAGCATTCAAAAGTGACCAAAACATCAAGAAGCATAGGAACTGAGAAGTGGTCTGTGGTCAACACCTGCAGAACCACTCCTTTATTGGGGTTATCTTGCTAATTGCCTATAATTTCCCCCTGTTGTCTGTTCCATGTGAAATTGCTTGTCAATCAGTGTTCTTCCTGAGTGGACAGTGGGATCTCACACAAGTGTCAGTGACTTGGAGTTACATTGTGTTGGTTATGTTCCCTTTAGTTTTTTGAACAGTATATAATAAAGGGGCACAGAAAGAATACATTATAATAAAAGGACTATCCCAAGGACTAACGCTGGTCTTACCTTATTCTTCTTGCTGGTTGGGGTGGGAGGCTTAATAAGCTTCTGTAGGATTCTCAGGCACATTAATGTAATGTTCTCCACCACTACGGGGGTCTTGATGTTCACGGCCATCAGGAAGAGACTCAGCGCTGTGAGGTGGAGAACAGGTTAAAATAAATATACAAAGAACATGACAATACATACATATATATATATACATACATATGATTAAACACACAGGCCCTGCTCCTGTCAGGACAGTGCGGACTCATGCGCCCCCCCCCCCCCCATAAACACTATTTCGTGCTTCTGCAATACAACAGCATAATAATGTCACTTCTGTCTGTCTTAAAGGGGTTATCCAGGGAAAAAAAAAAAAAATGTTGCAAAACTACAACTCCCAGCATGCCTGGACAGCCAACGGCTGTCCGGGCATGCTGGGAGTTGTAGTTTTTAAATATCTGGAGGTCTGCAGGTTGGAGACCACTGATATAGAAGATGTTCTGTATCCTATTGTTCATGCAGAACTTAAAGGGGTTATCCAGGAAAAAAAATTTTATATATCAACTGGCTCCAGAAAGTTAAACAGATTTGTAAATTACTTCTATTAAAAAATATTAATCCTTTCAGTACTTATGAGCTGCTCAAGTAGAGTTGTTCTTTTCTGTCTAAGTGCTCTCTAATGATACCTGTCTCGGGAACCGCCCAGTTTAGAAGAAAAACCCAATGGCAAACCTCTTCTACTAGAGATGAAAGCAGAGAGCACTGTTGCCAGACAGAAAACAACTCAACTACAGCAGCTGATAATTATTGAAAGGATTAATATTTTTTAATAGAAGTAATTTACAAATCTGTTTAACTTTCTGGAGCCAGTTGATATATATTAAAAAAAAAAAAGTTTTTTCCTGGAATACCCCTTTAAGTTCTGCATGAACAATAGGATACAGAACATCTTCTATATCAGTGGTCTCCAACCTGCAGACCTCCAGATGTTGCAAAACTACAACTCCCAGCATGCCCGGACAGCCCTTGGCTGTCCGGGCATGCTGGGAGTTGTAGTTTTGCAACATCTGGAGGTTCGCAGGTTGAAGACCACTGTTCTATATCATGTGGTTTAGTACGTACCACAGCGCAGACGAAGCTCCCAGCAGTTGTCCTCCTTGGATATGGAGTCCGTAAGCAGCAGCATCTCATACTGTAGACTACTGGCCTGGAATACAAAGTTACGTTATTTAAAACTATAACAGGAATTGCAACATTTTAGAGCAGTGTATCCGAACCAGTGTGCCTCCAGCTGTTGGCTGTCCTGGCATGCTGGAAGTTGTAGTTTTGCAACAGCTGGAGGCACACTGGTTGGGAGACACTGTTTTAGACACAATACATTGATTTAAAATAAAGTCACTCAGTAGATATCAGAAATTTTCAGTAACCTGGAACGTCTGATAACTTGGCCTGAACGGGATCCTATTAAAGTGGTAATCCCACTAAATGTCTGATAGATGGGGGTCCCACAGCTCCATCCATTCACTTCTATGGGAGTTAAGAAAAACACTCAGTCTCTGTAATTTATATAGTAAAGGAAAGGAGATTTGCACATGGTCACCTTTCCATTCATTTCCAGCCTGGATGTAATGACGGGGATCCCCCATTCTGCATACAGCTAAGGGTCCAAAAGGTAAGACCTGCAGGGACTGTCCAGAAATCGGAAAACAGAGCTGATTTCTAATGGAAACAGCGCCACCCCCTGTTCTCAGGCAGAGTGTGGTATTGCGGCCCAGTTCATTGAAGTGAATGGATCCAAGTTGTAATACCACACATAACCTGAAGACAGGGGTGGTGCTGTTTTTAGAAGGAATTATCCTATACTTTAATGCTGGATTAAAGGCATTTTAATAGAATACTGAATATAGTGACCTAAAGATTATTCATTTTTACCAATAATTCATATAACATTTACATGGTACCACCCTAACTTAGCGCCAAAGGCCCATTTATGTCCATGGCACCGAGATGTAGTTCTCTGCACAGCTCCTGCTTGACGACAAAGCCGAAAAGGTACGGGAACCTTTCATTTTAGGGGGGGGGGGGGGGGGGGGACTGATCGGACCATTACTGATCTGTAAAAGACCTGATTGTAAATGGTTATAAACGAGTAAATTGTCCGACTTACCAAATCTGGATTGGCCCAATGCCCTTTAAGGGCCGTTGATACTTTTCCAATAATTAAGTCATTCATCTGCTGAGTGGCTTCTGGATTGTCCCTGGAAAATGGTAAAATGGACCAATAAATAAAGGAAAACAAAAAACCACAAAAACTAACAGATTAGGAAAGATGTGATGAGATCCTACCTGGTCAGCAGGCACATGACCTGCCGCACTTCGTCGCGCATGGAGGCGGGGCCACGGCGCAGGTTGTAATCAAAGAGTTCTCGGATGAGGCCTTGTGACACCAGGATGTGCCGTATGGTGCTGTTGGTGGCCAGGGCACGGAGCAGAGTGATACAATGCTCGGTCACAGCAGAAGCGCAGCCGTAGCACTTGGTGGAGGATGTATGGCCGCAGCCCAGCACCGATAAGGCTCTGTACTGACTGGCAGTGAACGTGGGCTGTACCGTGGTGCGGGAGGATCGCGTGGCGGCTTCTCTCTGCTGCAGATCATACTCCAAAAGCTCCTTCCGGGAGGCGAACACTTTCTGAAATTAAACAGGTTTCCAAGAATCAGAAAACTCTGCAAGAACAACAACTATCGCTGCACGATTGGAAGAAAATGCGTAAATGCAATTATAGGAGGTAAATGTTGCGATTTCGATATAAATGGTGAAATCCCCTGATTTCATGTCTAATCCTCCCCCATTTCATGCCCTAACCTCTAATTTCCTATTCCCCCCACAGATCCCGTTCTCCTCCGTACGGTCAGGTGTCTTATGGGACTTACAGGACCTTCTTGCTTAGCCAAGCGCGGGCCTGACACATGACACCGCTGCGGCCACCGATAGGCTGAACGGGAAAGGTCCCAAGACAAGCTGGTTGTCAGGAGCATGGAGAAGACATCGGGACCGCACAGGATCTGCAGCAAACTTACAGGGAACGGGCTATGTGAGCATAAGGGTTTTTAATGTTTCCCCCGCGCCCCTATTATTTCTTAGGACAGTATTTTCCAAACAGGGTGCCTCCAGCTGTTGCAAAACTGCAAATCCCAGCATGCCCGGACAGCCGTTGGCTGTCCGGGCATGCTGGGAGTTGCGGTTTTGCAACAGCTGGAGGCACCCTGGTTGGAAAATACTGTCCTAAGAAATACTGGGAATTGTAGTTTTGCAACAGCTGGGGGCACACTGATTGGGAAACACCGTTTAAGACAATATAAGCAAATTCATAAGGATAAGAGCATTGTATGGTGGCAGTGTTTCCCAGCCAGGGTGCCTCCAGCTGTTGCAAAATTACAATTCCCAGCATGCCCGGGAAGCCAACGGCTGCAGCATGTGAACAAGACTTATTCAAATCTCCTTTACATAAATGGTACTGTGATTTGGAGGGGGATTTTATAAAATGAAAAAGCTAAGTACCCAGAATTATCCGTTGTCACTCTAAATCAGTGTCTCCCAACCAGGGTGCCATGCAGGATGATGTAGTTATGCACACTGGTTACAAAACACTGCTCTACATAAACAAAGGCTGTCCGGGCATGCTGGGAGTTGTAGTTTTGCAACAGCTGGTGGCACCCTGGTTGGGAAACACTGCCTTAGCATTTGATTTCCGGTTGCGGCCGAGCTCCAGAGCCTGTGTGTGTGATATGGTGCTGGGCCGCTGCTGGGGGGGGGGGGTCCATATCGACATAGCACAAGAATCGTGGTGCTATATATTGTGCAGCCCTAACAACAACAAACGTTCCTCACAATACATCACTTCACTAGGTCTATTACCTGGATGATTTTAGAAAGTTCATCAAAAGAGTTTTTGCAGTCCCCGCAGTATTCCTGGGCCAGCTGCAGGATGTAGCGGTTCACGCTGGCGGACGTGGAGCTTATTCCTCCGGCGTTGGCAGAATCATCCTGTTGGGGGAGAAGAGATAAAAAGTGACGCCAAATGATTGAAGACAAAAGGGAGAATTATGAAGGAATGTCAGAAGCAATGAATACCTGCGGCTTCTCCGGGGCGGCTTCATTCACTTTGTAGAGAAGGTTTTCTAGCTGCGGTCTGTGACCCATGAGCTGGTGATAGACTCTGTCCGCCTTGTCCAGCAGGGTGTTGATGTTGGTGACCGCCTATATATGAGAAGTATGACAGCCATGAAGTCAGCACAACCATGGACTCCTACAGCAGCCATTTACCTCCTACTACAATCTGTGTGTGGGAGGTAAATGAATAGTCACATGTATGGATTTATAATTTGTTGACCAATGAGATACATTAATGGGAGGGGAGCAGGTTATATAGGAGCAGCCAACAGGGCTTAGTCTTTCAACTGAACATTTCCGAGATCTCTGCTTGCTGTCAGTGATGGCAAACGTGTATTGTTCTCTTATCATATCCAAAAAACTACAAATGTTATCTACTACATGTTATCAGTGTCAATGATGCCCGCCTATCTGGCTTCTCAGCGCTGCGCTGCCGGGCATCATTGACACCAGGTGGATATCATCCGGAGCAGCCCTGTGATCTGCCCCATTATACCCACGCTAGGGTGCTTGTACATCACAAGCATAGGGGTCTTTATCCAAATAGTGTGGCTATTTACTATATGGTTTGTTTACTTTCTATGTAGTATATGAGTTTGTGCTGTTATCTCTATCTGGACATATACTCTGGTCAGATAAGTACTACCCTTGTATATTATAATGGCTCTATAGAAGTTTGGTTTGAAAACCTCATATTCCCCTGAAGAGACCACCGATCGTGGCAGAAACGCGCCGGGATTAAGGGAGCTATTGTCGCCTCCTGGTGCTACTTGTGCTATAATTCATATTAATTCAAAATTTACGTCCGGTGAAACCGGCTTTGGCTGGCACTTTTTCTTAGTTTTAATTGTTTAGGTATGTGGGTTCACACAAATTGGTGAACTTTTATCTATATAATAAAAGTTAAGTTTTAATTGCACCGTTCCCTCCCTTTTTCTATATTATCATATCCAACTAATCAAACAATGCTTGTTGTAATTAAAATATAGCAAACATTGAATGTATGTCAGACGCATATAGATATGGGGGACCAGCCTTGGAAACTAATATTAGCGATTACATACAATCGGAAGAGTCCTTATAGGAGAACTATGGCAAAAACTAACCTATCCCATAACCACAGGATAGGGGATAAGTAGCTGATCACAGGGGGTCTGATCGATAACACCCCCCCCCCCCGGGATCTCCAACAATGGACATGGTGAGGAGCATTTATTTCTATGGGATCGCATAAAAGACCAGAGGACAGCACTTGGGCATCATCGGAGCACCCATAGAAATGATTGGAGTATGTGGAGTATAGGGTCACATGCAGCGCGTACAGAGCTGGGAATGCGCTGACGATAGTCACTAGAAGAAGGCTCCCTGCAGCCGGGTAAGCCCTGTGTGTCTGCACGCAGTAGATCTGCAGCAGGGAACCCACTGCTATGAGCAGACACAAAGGGCTAATAGGCCGCAGCAGGGAGCTCGCTCTAGTGACTGGCATCTGCAACGTGAAATACGCTGCTGATGTGCTAAGTGTGACCCTACCCTTAAAGTGTCATTGTCATTTGATTAAACTTTTGACACATTCTTCACCTGTAAAACATTTAGACTGCACTGGGTCTCACTCCTGAGACTTGATGCTATTGTGAGTTATAACCTTGTGAAGGGCACAAGAAGCGAGCACTTCACTCCCCAGCCGGTCAGCAGATCAGACATTTTCACTTATGCAGTGAAAGGGTCGGATTTGAGTGACAGCCGGGAAGTGAGGCGACCGCTGCCACACATTTACCCAGCTGTAACTAGCGAAAGAAGGCCTCCGGAGCGAGACCTGGTGCGATTTTAAACTTTTGACATGTCTGGACAACACTTTAATCTAAACTTTAATCAAATGAAACTAATGCTTTTTTTTTTTTTTTAAATGATGACCTATGCTTAGGATAGGCCATAAGTATATAACTCCGTGTTTCCCAACAAGGGTGCCTTCAGCTGTAACAAAACTACAACTCCCAGCATGCCCGGACAGCCAACGGCTGTCCGGGCATGCTGGGAGTTGTAGTTTTGCCACAGTTAAAGGCACCATGTTTGGGAAACACTGATTTAAGTCTATGCAGTTCTAGTAAAAGTGCAACAGCCTCTTCACTTTTTACCAAGCTCTATACATTCTTTAGTGTCTGTACCAGGGACTCCACCTTGTCCTATTAATTTAGATGCACACAGTGCCTGGTAGGAAGTGAGGGGTCCATGAAACTCGAAGTGCTGCAACCCCTTTAATCTTATCGGCGGGGGGCACCAGGAATCTGACCTCCCCCAATCTGGTATTTATGGCCTAAGGCAGGCATAGGTAACCTTCAGCACTGCAGATGTTTTGGACTACATCTCCCATGATGCTTTGGCAGAATTTCAGCTGAAAGAGGATCATGGTAGATGTAGTTCTAAACATTTCCAGTGCCGAAGGATGTCTATACCTGGCCTAAGGCATGGAAAATCTATCCTGCCAGGGAGCAGCTGACTTTTTTTGCTGAGTGTCAGCGCCTCCTAGTGGCAAGAGCATATACCCATCAGTATCGGTGTCCCCCAATAAAGAAATCCCTTGAGTTCTAGCAGCCGCACCTTCTTCCGATCCTCTTCATTCTCAATGGGATCAACAGCACAGCAAGGTCTTGCATACAGCATGAAGTCAAAACGTGCATACTTGCAAAACCCGCAAGCGTTGCACAGGAACGGGTCCTTCTCATCATAGTTAATGGATCTAAACGGAAACGCACAAATAAAATCATGCAAAAAATTTAACAAACCACCATAAATACTGAGTGTGTGTAGAGACGGCTCTCACCTGCACTTGTGACACTGGTAGACGTTTTCACCACAGTTCCCACACACCCCGGGGTTGGCAGGAACGGAGGCGCTGCAACGAGGACACTGGAGAGTTTCTGAAGACGCCTGGTAGTTTTCATAGAAGTCGGCAAACTCGATCATTAGGTTTGAGGCCACAATAGGGAGCGGAAGATCGATCTTCACTTCGGTTTGTCCCGGAGTCAACTGGACCTTTTTAGCTTTGTGCCAGCGTGCGGGTCTAGGGCAAAGGATGAGAGGAAAGAAGAGCGATTATTAATAAAACCTCACAAAATGTGAAGAAACCCATAGTCCTGCTAAAAAGGGAGTAGAGCCCTGTATTGGTATTGGGATCTCGCGGGACTCAAAAAAAAAACTTGTAGGCGCTAATGAGGTTGTTGCAGGCGGGAGGGGTCGGTCATAGAACATACTGCGGGTCCTAAAAAAAGTAGACTTTTTATACTTACCGTAAAATCTCTTTCTCGGAGGATCCATTGGGGGACACACAGAACGTGGGTATATGCTGCTGACACTAGACAACAAAAGAAAGTCGGCCCCTCCCAGCAGGATATACCCGCCTACAGACTCTACAGAGCTAACCAGTTTAGTCCCAAAGCAGTAGGAGAGGACCGACAAGGAAAGGAAACCAGCAATGAAGGAACCACAGACAAAAAAATAACCAGAACTAACCCCTGGACAGACAACTGAACCAAAGACACCAGAACAATGGGTGGGTGCTGTGTCCCCCAATGGATCCTCCGAGAAAGAGATTTTATGGTAAACAGGGTTCTCTGTATGTACAAATGCAAAAAAAGTTCCCAGTAGTTTGGAATCTTTGATATCCTGATTATCAGAATTCTTCCGCACTTTATAACACTGTTCCTCTCGGCCATATCGGAGTACGACCCCTATAGTAAAACAATGATAGGTACAGTGATGGCTCCTTGTATATAATACAAAGCTCTAGGTTCTTACTTGTTCTTCAGCTCCACAATGGCTTGCACGGTGCGGTTGTTGTAGTACAGATTAATGGTTCGGACCATCTTCGTTCTCTTCAAGTCACCGATCTTCACGGTCACTTTGCTGATAGTGTGGCTTCCTATGAGCTTGACCACTTGTTGTGTGGTTGTGTAGCGTGTGTCCACTTTAATTGAAGAAAGTTTGATGTTCTGGGAAAAAGAACAAAAAAGTTTTTGCTAAGAGATTCCTCCCAGATTATGAAACTGCTGCAAATAACCCCCCAACCTCGTACTTACACACAATGGGACTTCGGGGTTGTTGCAGACCAGACAAGGGTCACTCTCGAGATAGTAACCATCAAATTCTACCAAACCAGAAAGCGTGCTGAGAAAAGAAGGAAGAAAACAACAAAATTACAAGAGGTTTTTCCAAGATTAAAACCTATCACATATCTCCCACTGATCGTGCGAATGGTGGTCCCTTGGCTCGAGTAAATGGAGAGGAATCATGTAGGCTTGTCCAAGGCTCCATTCCCAGCTATAGGACTGCTGAAGGCAAGAGTAGGGTGTGTATACCAGCAATCACACTGATCAGATGGTCCATGGTCATAAATAAAAGCATGTGCCATGGGGGCAGGGAAGCCGGTCACTTACTTGTAGATGTTGGAGTTGGGATGATTGGTCAAGATGTGGTTCTGGGTCCGCAGGATCTCCACAGCCTTTTGGGAATATTCCTTAAACTGAAAGTACAAGAGACGCCATTTTAATTAAAGGGGTACTCCACCCCAAGACAACTTATTCCCTATCCAAAGAATAGGGGATAAGATGTCTGATCGCAGGGGTCCTGGTGGGACCCCCCTCGATCTCAGCTACGGTACTTCGCTCCGTGCTGGATGACTGGCGATGCGGGGTGGAGGCTTGTGATGTCATGGTCACGCCCCCTCATTGCAAGTCTATGGGAGGGAGCATCATGAGAGAGGCATGACCCTGACGTCACGAGCCTCCAGCGCTGAACCAGACACTAAACGAACGCCAGGTGCAGAACCCTTTGGATAGGGGATTAGATGTCTAGGGGCGGAGTACCCCTTTAAAGGGGTACTCCGGTGCTTACACATCTTCTCCCCTATCCAAAGGATAGCGATAGCTATCACGCCCTCTCCCGTAGGCTTGCATTGAGGGGCGGAGCATGACGTCACACGGGGGCGAAGGCGTGACGTCACACGCTGCCGGCCCTGCGGTCGACCGTAATCAGACCCGGAGCGAACACGCTCCGGGGGCTGATTAAAAACGGGGTGCCGCGTGCTTGATCACGGGCGTCCCCAGCTGCGGGACTCCCGCTATTAGGCATCTTATCCCCTATCCTTTGGATAGGGGATAAGATGTGTAAGCACCGGAGTACCCCTTTAAGTAATGCCATCATCTTTAGCAGATTAGAAACTGGTTAGGTCCAAGAACTCGCCTTCTTTTCTGTCTGAGGCGTCTTCAGGGAGAAGTATCCGAGAAGATCAACAAACTGAGCGGCTTTTCGTCCATAGGCTGGGAGCTCGGGCCAGATTGACCACATGAGATCTAGGAGGAGTTCCTGCTGGGACTTGTTGGAATTCCTGAGATAAAAGACATTGCAAACTTAAACAATGAGAATGAATAAGATGAATGATATTCTAACCAACATCAGACGGCAGAACAGTCACTTGACCGAAATATGGAGAGCGATTTGGATCCCTTAAAGCAACAATTCATCCAGGAACTCTGAAATGTTTTATTAACAAGTGAATCCAACACAGTGTTTCCCAACTAATGTGCCTCCAGCTGTTGCAAAGCTACAACTCCCAGCATGTCCGGACAGCTGAAGGCACCCTGGTTGGGAAACACTGATTCAGTGGATAAAGGGGCTTTACAACAAATCAATCCAACATATACTGCGAAAGCTCACAACATTTGCAGGGAGTTTGCATGTTCTCCCCTTGTTTGCATGAGTTTTCCCTGTGTACTCTGGTTTCTTACTACAAAACACACTGATGGAATGTGTACACTATAAAGAATTATTATTATTTTTATTAAAAGGAAATTTGTCATCAATGTCACCTGCACTAACCCATCGGTGCAGAAAGGTAGTGCAGGAGACACTGATGATAACCATACTTACCTGCCCCTGTTCTGCGTTTCCGTTCGCCCTTTTCCGTTCCGGGGCTGGCTTGGGACATGGGCACAGGTGTTTGACGTCACCACTGCTGTTTCATGCTGGGTCCCACTGCGAGCAAACAGCAGCGATGATGTCAGGAAGCTCTGCCCGTGCCCAAAGCCGGCTCCAGAACAAAAACAGTGGAAGATAGCAAAAGAAAGAGTCCACAGAGTGGGGACAGGCTAGTATGGTTATAATCAGTAGAAGAGTAGCAATCCCAGCACTCACCATAAATAGAATGCAGACGTGATTTATTACATATCCTAAGTATAAACAGGACGCGTTTCAGCTCCCTGCCAGGAGCCGAAACGCGTCCTGTTTATACTTAGTATATGCAATAAATCCCGTCTGCATTCTATTCATGATGAGTGCTGGGATTTCCACTTTTCTACTATACTCTGGAACTGATCCATCCACTGGCACCACCAAAAGATCTACGAAAGTGCAGACCCTCTACCCATGGTTATCATCAGTGTCACCCGAGCTACTGGTCTGTACCAATAGGTTAGTGCAGATGACACTGATGACAGATTTCCTTTAAGGCCAAGTTTACATCACCCCCTGAACTCCATTCCATTTAGGGTCAGTTCGGCACAAAAAAAAACAGGAGCCAAACAGACCTTCAGCACAATGCACAACACCAGGTCCAACTGACTTGACTTGGTGTCCATTATTTTAGGGGAGTTGAGCAGAGACAATTAGCAGACATGCAGTATTTTTTTCTCTGCTCACTCCCGACTTTTAGCAATGGAGTTCCCTTAAGCGATGTGAACGAGCCCCAAGCAACTTGGCATAAAACAATCCAGAAGGATTTTTTCTTTATAACAAGTCCTAAGTATGTCCCGCTGTATAACAACCCTGTATATCAGTCCCCAAAAAGTTCGATAAGGTGTGGATGCCATGGTTGATTTTGGGGGGAGTCAGTTGTCCCCTCGGAGCATGTGGGTTCTCCTCAGTAAGTGTGGGTGGTTACTGCCATCTATGTGGAGGAACAGAGGGTGCTCTTGGGTGTATGTGTGGTGTGTGATTGTGTTGTTGTCTATTGTTGGGCTGTTCTACTCCAGGGGCTTCATATTTGGCCCATTTCCTGGCTTATATCATTTTACCTAAGGATTCAATCTTTATGCTGCTGTATAGCTATTGTGTTTGCATGTCTCTATGAGCTTTGCATTGTATCCGGTCTAGTTTGGGTGCTCTTATGGTGCTCTCTGGAGATTTGTTGTATTATTTTGTGTTTGCAAAACTATAAAAAATAAAATAAAAAATGAACAAGTCCCGATCACTATTCTAACCTGTAGATGTGAAGCGCTAAGCAATGAGCCTGCCAGCGGACAGAAGAAGCATTGGACTCCAGAAGGAAGCAGCGCAGGAACTGGATCAGCGTTTCCTTGTCTGCAAACTTATTTAGTTGGTTGACGAGTGCGGTGCAGAGCTGCTCCTCTTGACTACTGGACCCCTCCCCTGGAAGACACCATTAGATTTACTATGTAGATTCGGCAGAGCAGCGATTGGCTAATGAGGTGATCAGTCAGAAGTCCATTACCTTCCTTGTCTTTGTCTTTATCTTCCTTTTTGCTTTTCTTGGTTGAAGACTTACTTTGAGGCTGACCAGAGCTTGAGGATGGAACGGAAGAACCTGAAGATGGGGAAAGGACTTTGCTGCCGCAGAGAGCACACGAGAGCAGCTGCAGGAGGACCGGAGACACCCCTTCATCCACCAAGAAGCTCACCTGAAGCAAGAAGTACAGGACCGCTGAGGGAAAACAAAGGAGATTATCAGTCAACGATAGACGAGACCCAAAGGCATTTAAAACTAGTGTTATAGGATAAATGCACATAATTATTTATAATGGGGAATATATGGCTTATAATGTGATTGTGTATCGTTAGGATATGCCATAATTTTATAATTGGAGTGGTGGGGGGATTGCACCTCTGGGACCCCAAAAGATCCTGTGAAGAAGGGGCCGCCGGCTCTATTCACATGAAAGGAGTAGAACTCGGTTTCCCTGTACATTCGGGAGCAATACTGCAGTCCCTTTCTTCATCAGACTCGTGGGGGGTCCCTGAGCATGGAAAATGATGGCATACCCTAGTGACCAAACATTAAAGGGAACTTGTCACCAAATGTGATTATTATTTATTTTTACAGGTTAAATAATTTTTTCACATTTTTTAAATATTTTTGGAAATATTTAAAAAAAAAAGTACTTGTCACAAAATATGAAAAATTAAATAACTTGTCATATCTCCCACTGTTGACCACCATGAGGAATCTGGTAAAAGCAAGTAACTTTTCTGGTTGCTGCAAATTAGACCTCACCCATCTACCTTCCTCCTTTGTCTATGTGCAAAAGGAGAGGGGGGGGGGTTGTGTAATTTTTTCAATTCCACGGTCACCATTTTGTTGGTGTCCGAGGAGTGGTAAAAAACAGACTAGATGTCTCTTGACAGGTCACTGCTCCTCAGGGTGCTGGCTCCCCCTTTCATGTCCCCTAGCCTGTGTTATGCATATGTGCCCATGCTTTTCTATGAGACACTCTCAGCCTTAACTTTCTTATAAAAATAAAATGGTGACATTACCTTTAAGTTTTATTTTCACATAACCTACACACCTACATAGAGAACGGCATAGTGCCTGCATATGTGTTTGCAAAAGCCATAAAATCCTCTGAATGTTCATTAACATTAACACAAATGCATTAAGGGGGACTCCAGTACATAGGTTTTTATCGTCAGACCTTCCATAGAGATACATGGAGGGGGGTCTGTTGGCCACTGCTTTGTGCAGTGGTCAATAGTAATCAGTGCACGGAGTGGAGGTCGCTCCGTGTATGAAGACAGCCGGGGTGGCCAGGCAGGAGACGGAAGGGGGTCCCAGTGGTCGGACTCCCCATGATCAGACACTCATCTCCCATCCTGTGGATTAAGATAAGAATTTATGTACTGCAGTTCCCCTTTAACAAACAATATGTTGACAATAAAACTGTGGACCTGCAAATGTTGCAAAACTACAAGCATGCCCAGACAGCCAACGGAAGTCCAGGCATGCTGGGAGTTGTCGTTTTGCAACCGCTGGAGAGTTACAGGTTGGACATCATTGATCTAGAGCCTCAGTATAGAGCGAGTTGTTTCTTATATATCTGGATGTCAACAATTCGGGGACTACTACAATAGACCAGCAACATCTGAGAGACACTTACAATCATCTTTGATGCAGAATTTCTGCCAGTTCACAGTTCGCTGGGAGGCAATTTCGGCACAGGCTTTGAGATGTTCCATCTGAAACAGAGAACCTGGTCAGGACCATGCACTCTCTGAGGCCCAGAGATAACACACGGGTCTCATATCTTACCAGATTGATTAGGGTGTCATACTGAAGAGCTGATCCGGAGCTCGCGGTCACCACGCTCGCACGCAGGAAAATCCCATGCTCCTCCAGCAACTTCTTGATGCCGCGGACGTGGGAATCGAGTGTATGAAGGTCCCGGAGCTGTCGGTATTTCTCCTTGGAGCCACAGATGAACAGGAGAAGTTTCCGCACTTGGCGGCGCACAAATGGTGTCTGCTGAATCATCAGGTACTGAAGAAAGAGGAAAGTAAACAGACTAATCCTCTACACAAAAATATGTGTTCATTTTATACAGATTATAAAACATTTAATACCAAAGACTTAACAACAGTGATCTCCAAACTGTTAACCTCCAGATATTGCAAAACTACAACCCCCAGCATGCCAGAAGAGAAGCAGCAGCTTTGGGGACGTGCAGGTATGAGGAGGCATGACGGGACGGTGCACAGGGACAGGAGTGTATAAAGGCATGACTGGGTGAAGAGACCAGGTACGGGTGACAGCCGAGGCCGAGAAGACAGGGCAGATACTAGTGCAGCGTTTCCCAACCAGGGTGCCTCCAGCTGTTGGAAAACTACAACTCTCAGCATGCCTGGACCGCTAAAAGCTGTCAGGGCATGCTCAGAGTTTAAGTTTAGCTTCAACTGAAGAGCCATGGGTTTGAAAAGAATGATCCATACCAAAGTTGGGAAAATTAAAACTCCAAAGGCTGCCCAGGCATGCTGGGAGTTGTAGTTTTGCAACATCTGGAGGGCCACAGTTTTGAGACTACTGTTCAAGAACATTGCACTAGATGATTTTATTGAGGCTACAAGTTCTTTATCAACCAACCTCAGAAAGGAAGTAGAACCAAGAATGATCGAACACTGGCGGAGGAATCCTGGAATTGGTGTCGGCAATTTTCTTAATCTGGTACGGCAGCCGGAGAACCATTTCTGTCAGCAGCTGAGTGTAGGCCTGGAAGACGTCTGCAGCATGACCCTAGGAGATGGAAAAAGGGGGAAAGTCAATGCACATCCACAGTATAACAATTCTACTTGATGCCTCCCAATCCTACATGAAGACAGGGAGCGGAGGGTTGTGTATCGCTGGCAGCTTCTTACCTTGACATACTGGCGGAGGAAGAAAGGGCTCATGTCGGGTGGAGACGACGTGGTGTGGGGTTTTAGGAGCTGGCTGCTGGCCACCGGCTCCTCATCACTCTGTTGGCTCTTCCAAAAGTCCAGGAGAGACTTAAGGACATGAAGGCAATAATCCACCGCACCAGAGCTTAGAAGCGCGGTCGCTGTTGCGCTAGAAATCAGAGAAGACGACTGGAAAAGAAGGTGTTGGAGGACAGGTTTAATGTAATGCTTTATCAATTTAAGACAAGTTTTTAGAGATATATTAGTCCAAGTGAAACCGCTTAAAAACAGCGAATCTCAATGCTCCTAAGCCAAGCATCACCTACTTTATAAATCCCAACCAAAGTGCAGCTGAATGATGAGTGTTCGCACCCAATATAGACATGGGGGGAATTTATTAGGTTAGTGTGGGACTTTTTATTATGTGTATGTGCACCAAATTTATTAAATGCCACAATAAATATGGTGCTAGTAAATATATTTTTGAAACAACACTTCAAAACATTACTTTATATGGACCCCCCTCTGCTGCAACAAATTTTGTGACTCTTTACAGGGGTACTACAGAGGGAAAAATGTTTTCAAATAAACTGGTCCCAGAAAGATAAACAAATTTGTAAATTACTTTTATATAAAAACCTAAATCCTTCTGGTACTTATCAGCTGCTGTATGCTCCACAGGAAGTTGTCTGACCACAGTGCTCTCTGCTGACACCCCTGTCCGTGTCAGGTGTCAAAGAGAACTGTGGTCAGACAAAAGAATTACACAACTTTCTGTAGAGCATACAGGAGCGGATAAGTACTGGAAGGCCCCAACACCTGAGGGTTTGACCGCTAATCACCATAAACAGGCGTCCCTTATCACCCTGGTTGAATGGAGTGGTGGTCAGACGTACACGTTCAACTCTATGGGGATGGAAAAATTAACTGAGCACTGTATTCTGGTATCCTTGCCAGTTCCATGGAGTTAAATGGAGGGGGAGCACGTCAGAATGCTAAAACACTTAACCAGGGATCCCATTTCTGTTAAATAATGAGGGTCTCAGCAGTCAGACCCCACTGATCAGACATTCATCACTTATCCTGTGCATAGATGCCGGGTATTCTGACTGTCCTAACTATAGCTGGATCTGGTTAAATTGAATGTGAGCCTCCACTCACCTCACAGATGGACGATTTGGAACCAGACTTTGTCCTAGACATGAAGACACTCAGAAGCCTCATGACCACCAGATGGACCTCATTCAGGGGGGTACGCTCGTTCTTCTTGGAGACGTCCTAAGTGATGTGAATGGAGAGACACATTAACAATGTTCATCAATAAACCCATCGTATTCATTTATTAAGGGTAGGTACAAACGTGCCGTATTTTGATGCATATTTTCTGCAGTTGATTTTGCTACTCATTGACTTTAATGGGTAGCAAAATATGCAGCAAAAACGCAGCAAAATATGCAGCAAAATACAGCACGTGACCCTACCCTAAAGGCATGTTCACAAGGGCGGATTTTGCTGCGAATTTTGGTGCAAATTTTCAGCTGTTTATTTTCTACTGCTATTTTATGCTACTTATTTTTGTCTGGGAAGTGAATGATAAAATAACCAGCAGAAAATAAAAAGCACCATATCAGCTGCAGAAAATCCATGTCAAAATCGGCCCCAGCAAACGTACCCTTACCCTTAGTAAACAAGTGTGTATTTTTGCTGCAGATTTGATTTCAAGTAAATGGAAAGCAACAAAATCTGGTGACACAGATCTGCAGCAGAAAATACGCAGGTGTGAATACAACCTTATGGTGAATTCATTTGATGCTGCAGATGTGAAGCATTCTTCAATCATTTTGTTCTGCAGCATAAGCAATGCCGCATCAAGTATGTAAAAGATACACGTCATTTTTTCTGCAGCAGATTTTCTTGCCCACTGACTTCAATGGGTCGAAATCCGATGCAGAAAATCTTAAGGCCGTGCGGACTGACCCTAACGGACAATAATAGCTTACCTTTTTATCTAAACCTAGTTCTGCAATGAGCTGGGCCAGGAGGTTATCCAAGGCTCCTTTATCCTTCTCATCTTCACCATCCAGATCAGCGGTCAGCATCAGAACCACCTGGAGAACAGTCATGTTAACAGATACAACAATGGAAATACGTCAAGGAGAGACTACTGCTGCGTGATGAGGTTTATACCTGCATGTACGGAATGGCCCGGACTCCTCCTACAGTGCGGAGACTCGGCATTGTCTGAAGGAGGCGCTCCAGAAGCATTAAACGCACCATGTGAAGTCTAAAGTAAAGAAACAAATTGATCGGGCTCAGTGTTTCCCAAAAAAGGTGCCTCCAGCTGTTGCAAAACTACAACGCCCAGTATGCCCGGACAGCCTAAGGCTGTCCGGGCAGCATGCTGGGCGTTGTAGTTTTGCAACAGCTGGATTCACACTGCTTTAGCTGAAGGCATTGATCACTTGGACATAGCACATGTAGAGATGGGACTGAAAAGTAATGCAGACCTGTTGCTCGTATGTGCGTCACCTTCCGTCTCTCCTTCTCCTTCAGAGCCTTCCCCTTCGTGCTGTCCGGTTGCAGTGCTGATCGCTCCCGTGCTAGAACTAATACTTCCAGGTCCTGTAGGGTGACCCTCGACCGCTGTGTCTCCATATGCACTGCTGCGACCTGATACTTGAAAAGAAAAGAGACATTCTTTAATTTTGGTAAAAAAAAAATAAATTTAATAAAAAAAATATGCAAGAACAAATAAAACATGCAACTTAAAGGGTTCCCATCACTTCACTCGGGCAGCAGGATACATTACAAATTCCCAAGTAATCTAGACCAGGCCTGGAGAGAGCTCTAGACCTGTGTCTGCCTCCTACTGACACTAAGTGTAAACTGATTGGCTCAGGGTCAGTACGCGGGGTATATCCTGCCAGGAGGGGCAGACTTTTCCTTGTATGCCTAGTGTCAGCGCCTCCTAGTGGCAAAAGCATATACCCAGGGTTTGTGTCCCCCCCAATGGTACCGACCGAGAAATCTGGATGCTGCAGAAGTCTGATGCCGAACGTCCCATGTAAGTCTATAGGACCTCCGGCATCGGACTTTCGGAAATCTGTCTGATCACGAGTCTGAGTAATTCTTGTGCTAACCAAAGTGGAGTCAGACTAACTAATAATTTCACAAGGATGTGAAGTATCATATAGTGTTTAATACATATATAGGGGAAGAATTCCTTCTTGATGGCCACATACAAATGGCTGCCTTATCTGTAAGGGTATGTTCACACTACGGATTATGAACGGAATCTCCGCTTGCAGAACTACGCAAGCAGAGATTCCATTCTGGCGGCCGCCACCGCAATACTTCGGCGGTAGGACCGTGCGGCACTGCGCCGTCACCATTGACAGCTATGCAGTGTTTGCGGACTAAGATAACACGTCCTAGATCTGAATGAACTAATCGTATGAAATACTTTTGTCTTTACATAGTTGAATTCGCTGACAACAAAATCACCAAAAATTATCAATGGAAATGGATCAACCCATGGAGGTCTGGATATGGAGTCACCCTCAAAATCACAGAGGAAAACCCCACTACAGGCTGATCCAACTTTATTTAATGTCCCTATAACAAGTCCCAATGAGGCTCAGTAGTGTGTGTGGCCTCCACGTGCCCGTATGACCTCCCTACAATGCCTGGGCATGCTCCTAATGAGGTGGAGGATGGTCTCCTGAGGGATGTCCTCCCAGACCTGGACTAAAGCATCCGCCAACTCCTGGACAGTCTGTGATGGATGGAGCGAGACGTCCCAGATGTGCTCAATCGGATTCAGGGGAACGGGCGGCCAGTCCATAGCATCAATGCCTTCCTCTTGTAGGAACTGCTGACACACTCCAGCCACATGCGGTCTAGCATTGTCTTGTATTAGGAGGAACCCAACCGCACCAGCATATGGTCTCACAAGGGATCTGAGGATCTCATCTCCGTACCTAATGGCAGTCAGGCTACCTCTGGTAAGTACATGGAGAGCTGTGCGCCCCCCCCCCCCCCCCCCAAAGAAATGTCACCCCACACGATTACTGACCCACCGCCAAACCGGTCATGTTGGAGGATGTTGCAGGCAGCAGAACGTTCTTCACGGCGTCTCCAGACTCACGTCTGTCACATGTGCTCAGTGTGAACCTGCTGTCATCTGTGAAGAGCACAGGGCGTCAGTGGTGAATTTGCCAATCTTGGTGTTCTCTGGCAAATGCCAAACGTCCTGCAAGGTGTTGGGCTGTAGGCACAACCCCCACCTGTGACGTTCGGGCCCTCATACCACCCTCATGGAGTCTGTTTCTGACCGTATGAGTGGACACATGCACATTTGAGGCCTGCTGGAGGTCATTTTGCAGGGCTCTGGCAGTGCTCCTCCTTGCACAAAGGCGGAGGTAGCGGTCCTGCTGCTGGTTTGTTGCCCTCCTACGGCCTCCTCCACGTCTCCGGATGTACTGGCCTGTCTCCTGGTAGCGCCTCCATGCTCTGGACACTGACAGATACAGCAAACCTTCTTGCCACAGCTCGCATTGATGTGCCATCCTGGATGAGCTGCACTACCTGAGCCACTTGTGTGGGTTGTAGACTCCGTCTCATGCTACCACTAGAGTGAAAGCACCGCTAGCATTCAAAAGTGACCAAAACATCAGCCAGGAAGCATAGGAACTGAGAAGTGGTCTGTGGTCCCCACCTGCAGAACCACTCCTTTATTGGGGGTGTCTTGCTAATTGCCTATAATTTCCACGTGTTGTCTGTTCCATGTGAAATTGATTGTCAATCAGTGTTCTTCCTGAGTGGACAGTGGGATCTCACACAAGTGTCAGTGACTTGGAGTCACATTGTGGTGTTTAGGTGTCACCTTTATTTTTTTTGAGCAGTGTATAATGCTGGTCAAGTGAGACATGAAACCCGGATCTTTGGTTTGCTGAGAGTAGTGACCTTTAATCCTTAAACAGCCATTGGAAATACTTTTCACATGCCCTAGAGCAGTGGTCTCCAGCCTGCGGACCTCCAGATGTTGCAAAATTACAACTCCCAGCATGCCCGGACAGCCAACGGCTGTCCGGGCCATGCTGAGAGTTGTAGTTTTGCAACATCTGGAGTTCCGCAGGCTGAAGACCACTGCCCTAGAGACGCGTCAAAAATTTGGATGGGTGGAGATGTGAGTGTTCAGAACTGACCCTGTGTCACGTGATCTCCACCTAAGTCTATGAGCGAGTCTCAATCATGTGACACAGAGCAGGGAGAGGAGCATGCGGCAGCGCAGACTTTTCTCTCTGCTCGTTCTCTAAGGTCTAAACACTCCGATCCCTGCAGATATAAACCTTTGACATGTCGCTAGGACGTGTCAAAGGTTTTCCCAAATGACAGGTACTCTATAAAGCAATACCCTGTCTCCTGAAGGTGAACCACACATCCTGGTACAACTTACATCACGCCACATTAACCCTCTCATGACTCCTCATACCTATCATACTAAATGGTGACAGACGTACCACTATGCTCACCAGCCACCGAATCCACGGCACTGCCGCCACTCTCCGAGCCCACGCTCCCTCCGTGGTCGGCCGGGGAGGTGCGCAGTGTGGAACCATCGGTTGCGGCCGTGCTGCCTTCGTCATCCGATGCTGGAGCTATAAGCATGAGGAGAGCTGTTACAGGTAAAAACACAGTCTCTAACTACCGAGCCAGCAGGACAAAAGACCCTCCCCCCCCCCCCACAACAAGAGACACAGCGGCTTTATTAGGGCAAAGCAACATCACATGAATATATGCCATGCAAGCACCCGCTGAATCCCTACTGAGCAGAGCTGGAGAATTCTTCCCTAGCATTTACATGCAGCACCATTACTTGGTGTCGATTCCCCATGCGGTCGCATGCACTACCGTTACCTGATGCAGTGGTGTCCGATAAAGTCCCAGCATCCAAAGATGATGAGCTGGGTGCCTGTCCGGACAATCCCAAACTCTGCAGACCAAGAGCACTGCTGCTGCTTCCTGGGGAGACAACAACAGGGTTGAGCGGTTAGTGCAGTGTTTCCCAACCAGGGTGCCTCCAGCTGTAGCAAAACTACAACTCCCAGCATGCCCGGACAGCAAAAAGGCTGTCCGGGCATGCTCGGAGTTGTAGTTTTGCCACAGCTGGAGGCACCCTGGTTGGGAAACACTGGGTTAGTGTGTGGTTGGGAAACACTGGGTTAGTGTTGTAGTTTTGCCACAGCTGGAGGCACCCTGGTTGGGAAACACTGGGTTAGTGAGCAGGCCAGGGATAAAATGACAATGCATTAATCTGTAACTTACGTTGCTGATCTTGCTGCAGACTAAGGGCGATGGCTAACTCCACCATGGTCTCATCATCGGCATCAGGTGGGATGTCCAGCATTGGTGGGAAGCCCTCGGCTCCAGCCAGCAGAGCCTCTAAAGGTGACGGGTTGCCATTGTTAACGCTGTCTGCACTCTCCAGGACCATGGACTCAGACTGAAAAGATTAAAAGGGCAACAGAACTTAGTTCTTCCCATCAAACTCAGCGGGGGAGGGGGGGGGGGGGGGGAAGAAAAGAATAAGCTAGAAAGCAATTCCCAGTCAGTACACACAATTCTCACCACCATCTCAAAGTCTCCATGGTCGACCTCATTCTGCTCCTGACTCTGCTGTCGGACAGGTTCTCCATTTGGTATTGTAGAGGTCTGGATCTTATCTTCCGCGTCATCGTCGTCATCGTCATCTTTGTCTCCTGGGCGAGAAACACAGCAAGTCAAAATCCCGACCTCCAGCACCCAGCTAAACAACATGGCTGCCTGCGTGTGACACCAATATAACCACCACAATGAAAGGAGACCCTTCCTAACCAAGGGTGATAGAAACCCGAGTGCTCACGGTTAAAGAGGTCCTTGTATGGCGGAGGCATCCTAATGACAGCCACACCTGAAGGAAACCAAGCTCTCCAACCTAGAGGGAATTGAAATGGTGATGTACGGGTGTCTATCAAGATGCTCCAGTCTTTTGAGGGTAAAAAAAGGAAGAAGTGGGTATGTCTCAGCCGCCATGACGAAATAGGGTAAATATTCAAGAGAAGAAAATGCACTGCTGTGACACCAAGAGCGAGGGTAACGCTTGTGGGTAATAAACTCTAGAGATGTACAAAGAGACAACACTCACGACAAGCAGAGGGAAACCTGAATGACTCCTACACTGAAGGTATAAGGGGGCTCTCACCCATTGGCGTGTTGCTACGTGGAGAGGATGGAAGAGTCACATGACGACGTTTATTTCGAGGACGGAGGACCCGAATGAGGGCCTGTTTGCAGGAGAAGCTTACAGATGGATCCTGGAAGAAAGACACAAAAATTTAGAAGCTACGACACAGACTAAGATCTCGTACGAGTGTTCGATACAGTCGGCTTCACGCAGCTTGGCGCTCAATGCCGGAGACCGGTTCAATATGTATTAAAGGGGTACTCCGCCCCTAGACATCTTATCCCCTATCCAAAGAATAGGGGATAAGATGTCAGATCGCCGCGGTCCCGCCGCTGTGGCACCCAGCTATCATTACTGCACAGAGAGAGTTCGCTCTGCACGTAATAACGGGCAATACAGGGGCTGGAGCATTGTTATGTCACGGCTCCGCCACTCGTGACGTCACGGTCCGCCCCCTCCATACAAGTCTATGGGAGGGGGCGTGGCGGTCGTCACGTCCCCTGCCATAGACTTGCATTAAGAGGGCAGGCCGTGATGTCATGAGGGGCGGAGCCATGATGTCACGCCCGTGAGCCATGACATCACGGGTGGAGTCATGGCGTTGGGACCGCGGCGATCTGACATCTTATCCTTTGGATAGGGGATAAGATGTCTAGGGGCGGAGAACCCCTTTAATGGAGCCTGTCTCCTGCAATCAAACATACTGAGCAGCTTCACCTGTCTATATCTTGGCATGGAGAGGTCTGTGCGACATGTCAAAAGTTTAAAGGGATACCCCAGTACTAGACATATCTCCTATCCACAGGATAGGGGATAAGATGCTTGATCGCAGGGGGTCCAACCGCTGGGACCCCCATAATCTCTGACCCACCACCCCAGCGTTCTGAACAGTACCGCATTAATTAAATGACAGTAACACTAAGTTGGCCACACAATTACCCATTTGCACACTGTAGGGGGGTGGGGGGAGAGATGATGCCAGACACCTTCATCTTATCTCCATTTTGTGTTAAAATCCATGTTGTATCCTGACAAATGCTATAAGGAGAGTAAGGCTATGTTCACACGGTGGAAATCAGCAGGAATATTTAACTGGGAAATTCTGCTGCAGCAGAGTCCTATCCTACTGATTTCAATGAGATTCTGCTGCACTGTGTACACTTCTGATTCTGCTCAGAAACGCATTGCCGTCTATGAGATGGCGCATTTCCAAGCGGTCCTAGTGTCCGCCGGAACTTTCAACTGTGTGGAATGTCTGCCCGTCTTTTTCGGGCGGACATCCCGCACAGAATCCTTCACGTGAACATGGCCTTAGCAAGATCCAACATACATCAGAAGAAAGCAGGTTCAACCTCATCTAAGGCAGTGTTTCCCAAGCAGGGTGCCTTCAGCTGTTGCAAAACTACAACTCCTAGCATGCCCGGACAGCCAACGGCTGTCCGGGCATGCTGGGAGTTGTAGTTTTGCAACAGCTGGAGGCACCCCGGTTGGGAAACACTGGTCTATGTAGTAAGCAGCGAAGTTACTAACCAGCGACGTCCATGAACTCATGCTGAGAGTTGTAGTTCTGCAACAACTAGAGAGCAACGGGTTGGAGATGAATGATCCATAGCAATGTTTCCAAACCAGGGTACCTCCAGCTGTTGTAGTTTAGCAACAGCTGGAGGCACACTGGTTAGGAAACACTGATCTGAGGTGTATGTGCCCAGTCAAGATTAAGTATCTCCTTAGATCAGTCACTCACCGGGCACAGCAACATTTGCATGTAGATTTCAGATGCCAGGTTAATGCAGTCCAGTTCACACGTGCAGTATCCATGTATGATATCCACCAAGGCATTGACTGTCGCTTCCACATGGGTCAGACCTGCAGGGGAATAAAAACCAGAATATATAATGATCTGCGGACAACTGATACAGACGAGGGGGGGGGGGGGGGACCGTAAGCCACATACCAGGCAGACAAGCAGGAGCCAGGAAGGCGTTCTTGGGTTTAGATGCATGTAGTTTCCAGAACTGGTTGACCAGCTGCGTAATGAAGGCATAAGTGTCTTCTCCTTCACTGGTCTTCACAACGTCTTTGCCTTCGTCAATATCTGAAAACAAGATTTTTATGTTAAACCCCTAGAGGACACGTTGCGTATTTCCACGATCACCATGTCGCGCAAGGATAATGACGGACATCAGTGATCCCGCTGATGTCCGCCATGATCAATACTGATCACAGCATCTGAATTATTGGGGAAGCGGACAGGCAAACGTCGACCCATACGTGGTGAAATCCCGGGGGCCCGATGTGTCAAGATGGCTGCTGTAGCTCCATTCATTGGCTGCGGATGGCTGCTGCACTCTTTTTCTCTGCCTTCTAGCAGACCAGAAAAATTGATTGGAGATATAACTGATCAGTGCTATGCATAGCAATGTTCAGTATTTGCAATGAAAAGAATGCAATAAATAATCCCCTGTGGGGACTAAAACGTGTATTTAAAAAAAAGAATAATAATAATAATAATTAATAACAATAAAAGTGAATGAGCCCCTCTCCCAATACAAAAATAAACTTCTATGTTCCCATTTTATCAAACAAGATGTAAAAAAAAATGATAATCAACATATTTACATAAATGAAAAATAAAGAACAAAAAAGTCCAAAATTGCTGCATCACAGAAAAAATTATTATTACAAAGTCAGGTATATGCAAACATGGTAAAGATAAAAACTACAGATCACGGCCCAAAAAAATGACCCTCAAACATCCCCGTATATGGAAAAATTAGAGCGTTATAGGGGTCAGAATAGAGCGATTTTAATCGCACTAATTTTGCTACAAAGATAGTTTGAGTTTTGTTTTCTTTTAAAAGCTGCGCAAGAATAGAAACGTGAGTAACTGTAAAGTGAACAGCGTAGAAGCGAAACCCTCCAGAAGTAGCAAAACTTACATTTTTCCTATCGATTCCCTCACACAAATTATAATTTTTTGGTTGTTGCAAACATTTTATAGTAAAATAAGTGATGTCATTACAAAGCACAATAGAACACGCACAAAGCAATCCCTCATATGGGTCTGTGCATGGAATAAGTAGATTTTTTGTTATACTTAATGTAAAAACGCTTTCACGGAGGATCTAATGGGGGACACAGGAACTAGGAGGCTGACACTAAACATTAACAATAAAGAAGTCGTCCCCTTCTGACAGGATATACCTCGCCTACTGACTCTGATCTAAACAGTTTAGTCCCAAACAGTAAATGAACCGGCAAATCATTACAGAGAGTCTGAAGAAGACCCAGACAAAAAAATCTACCGAACAAACCCACAGAGAGGAAATCGACTCTCAGGTCAACAAACTTATAACCAACGGGTGGGAGCTGTGTCCCCCAGGAAAAAATGCCTCCTACTGATACTAAGCTAAAACTCATTAGCTCAGAGTCAGTAGGCGGTGTATATCCAGCCAGGAGGGGCAGACATCTTTTTTGTTAGTGTCAGCCTCCTAATGGCAACAAGATATACCCAAGGTTCCTGTGTCCTCCAATGGAGCCGAACGAGAAAATAAAAACGTTATGGCTCTTAGAACCGAGAATAAAAAATAAAAAAATGGAAATTGTCTTATAGTTCTTAAGGGGTTAAATTGGCTGTACATGTGAACTAAAAGGAATTCCCCATACAAGCACCTGTCTCTGCTGAAAGCAGCCTGGACTCTGTGTAGTGAACAAGGTTGTTTGGGCGCATGATGGCGATGGAGCGAGCGGTGATGACCAGTCTCTGGAATATTTCTGGATCCAGGTCCTTTCCATCGTGAGCGCTGGCGTTCAGACATTGTACAGCATTGCTCAGCAGCGCTTGATCCTGCAAGGAACCAGAATTAAAAATACATAAATGTAACAAAAATCGGAGGGGTGTCGTCCTACCGCTGAATCCGTGTCATCACCTTGTGGTTGTGGTACGCGGACCGGCTTGTGTGCAGACTGGCCAGGAGACTCTTTGTCTGGAGCTGTACACTGGAGGGTGTTGGCATGGAGAGCAGGACCGTCGCCAGTTCCAGAGCTGAAGCTTTATTTTTCTCCTAAACCAAAAATAAATCAAAATGTAAATCGTGGTATAATCCAGTATTTTCCAACCAGGGTGCCTCCAGCTGTTAAAAAATACAACTCCCAGCATGTCCAGACAGCCGTTGGCTAGTAGTTTTGCAACAGCTGGAGAGCCATGGGTTCGAGATGAATGCTCCATAGCAGTGTTTGCCAACCAGGGTGCCTCCAACTGGTGCAAAACTGAAGCACCCAGCATGCATGGAAGTTGTATTTTTACAACAGCTGGAGGCATACTGGTTGGGAAACACTATTAGAAGCAGTGGGACATTCTGCTGTGTGAACAGACACCTGTCAAGATAGGTCTAAGCAGAATTCTGAGAAGTTATTAAGCAAAATTTACTGCACACACTGCGCCCATCGGAATTTCAGCAAAATTTTAAAGACAGGTCTTCAAATTTATCCAGAATTCTGGTAAGACCCTTATTGAAGTTAACGGGACTCACCGTAAAATCCGTAAAATTTTTCTCGTAGCCTACATTGGGGACACATATACTGATGGTATATGCTCTTGCCACTAGGAGGCGCTGACACTAGGAAAAAAAATTTGGCTCCTCCCTGGCAGGATATACCCGCCCACTGGAAGTGAAGTCATCAGTTTTGTCACAAAGCAGTAGGAGAAGCAAAAAATATTTCCGAAGGACCCTAGAAAAGAATCCCGGATAAAAAACAATAACTGGAATAGAATATCCCGACAAAAAATGAAATGGGTGGGTGCGGTGTCCCCCTATCAAGGCTACGAGTAAGAGTTTTAGGTCCGGTTGTAAAAGCGCAAACGGCGCAAAAATGAGCCGACCGGACCGAACGTTTCACTCCGGTCGGCTCATTGAAATGAATGGCATACGGGAGTGCATACGGTGACATACGGGAGCGCGAGCTTTTAGCTCCCCCCTGCCGTATGCGCTCCCGTATGGGACAAAACGTAGTGTGGACCCAGCCTTAACGGCGAGTACGAAAAAATCTCCTTTTCTCAGTCGCTCTTCATTAGGGGACACCTTACTGATGGGACATAGAAAAGCAGTCCCCTAGGGTGGTAATAACATCCCGGGCGAAAGAGAATCAGTCCCGAGACCGAACCCACTCATCCGTAAGGCCTGCAGACGAGATCCCGGGCCAGAGACAACCAAGGCCCAGAAACTGAGCTCCCGGAAGGTCCCCCGGCCATGGAGATGGGCTAGGATGCCAAAAGGAAGAGGCCATTATATATGTAGAGACTCTAAACCTACGGTCCTTATAGAGAGACAAGAAAAGATCGATTAGGAAGCCAGATGTGCCGGAACCATCCTGGAAGGAGGTAGGAAATCAACTCTAAGGAACAGAGAACAAGACAGAGGGCCAGCCCGACTGGAAAACAAAAAAAGAGAACCCCATCCAGAGTTAACCGATTCAAGAGAACATGGTGGAAAAACGCCAGAGAGCACAGTGTACGCCTGAGCAGAAGGCGAGCACATAACATGGAGACCAGAAAACCGGCTCTAGAAAAGCCTGGTGCAGAATATCGATGATCTGGACATCAAACCAGGGGCCAGCCGCGAGCACCTGGGAGGTGAAAAAGCTCAACTGGAGTAATCCGGAAGACCATAACGCCCTCCATCTAGAGAGAACATGGACCCCAAAGGAGGAGCCAGAAGGAAATAATGGCCAAGAAAAGAGCGGAATGCCCAGAAAGGGGGGCATCCTGGACACCAGAGTGACCGAGATGGGAACTAGAGGTTCCTGAGTCACCTAGAAGACTGACACGGAAGAATAAATGGCCAAGCAAGAAAGGAGCAGAAGACTCTGAAAAGGAGTATCCTGGAACACCGGAGCGGCCGACATGGGAATTGGAGGTTCCTGAGTCTCCTGGAAGACTTGCACCCTAAGGCTAAGTAAACCAACGTCCGCAAAACGCTCCAGGTGACAAACATTCCTGCAGAGACAAGAAGAAGTGCGGTACAGAAAGACCGCCCCATAAATGGGATCACGGAGAACTCTGGCCAGGACCGCTACACATACCCGAGACCTCAACCGTCACTAAGGCCCAAGGAACCAGGAGGGCCGACCTAGAAAAGAAGGCACGTCACAGAATCCTAGGATAGTGTCCAAGACAAGGAGACTAATTGAGCTTGTACCCCAGAGGTCCGAGCGGACCAGAGCACTCAGAAGCAACAACCCGTCAGGACGGGAACGGAGGGGAAACAAAAGGGAACCTGGCTGGGACTCCCAGGCTCTGGGCACAGGAAGGTTACTCCAGAAGACTGCGGCGTCAGGTTAGCGCAACTGACGCTGTCAAAGGGAAGGAGGAACACACCCTAACCGGGTGATTGTGCAGAGGGGGGAGGAGACCAATGGCAGGACCCAAACAACAGATGGTGGCTAGACAGGCTGTCGCCGAGCCATAAATGATTGCATAAACCCCTCCAACAGAGGAGAGTGCCAAGGCTGCATGAGCAGCAGTAAATAACCAAGAAACAGAAAAGGTGCCAGGCTGCAATAGTGGGCAGTAAGCACACAGGCTGAGACAGCGAAAGGCTCTTCTGAATGCGCTCAGCAAAAAACAAGGGCCCAGCCAGATACCCCACCTATATAGTGGGAAGAGAGAGATGGCTCCATCTTGGCAGTAGAAAGCGCCCAGCTGAAAAGTCCCCCTAATGGAGGGGAAAACAAGGGGTGGACGAGATGAAACTCAGGCACTGACCATGCCAAGCACCCTGATCCCCCATGGGGGATTGTCAAAGTGCGCCAGGCACTGTAGGAGCAGGGAAATGCCGCCCTACGGCAACAGGACAAAGCACTGGGTGGACATAGCCCCTGGGAACTCTGCGAGAACATTGAGGATTTGTTTCCCCATAGGGATCGGAATACTGGACACTGGAGCTGGGCAAAGATGCAAAGACGTGACTACAAATCAAGGAAGAAGCCCCCACACACACAGCAACCAATAGCGTTGGAAGGAACACCCCATCGGGGTGAAACCCTGGGCAAGATGGGTGCCAACGGAGCCAGTCTGGTCATGTGTAAGGAAACCGAGCAGGCACCTGAGCCACCCTGCATAGGAATCCATTAAGATATCTGGAGGCATGGGGGTGGGGGTCACTGAACCGACTGCGACGCCCCAGCAGGCCCCATGCCAGAACAGAGGTGCTTGACCGCCGCAGAACTGTGGAAACAAGATTACAGGAAGGTCCGAGGCACATCCAACTGACAAAAGGGAAGGTGGGCTCTAAACGTGCCGACACAGACATGAATACCTCACGACAGTAGTGGGGTACCAAGACTGCAGGCACGAAAGAAACCGCAGACATCCAAAAATCCGGCAGTTTGGAAGACAGGCTCAGCACTCAGTGTGTCACAACCATGCCCCTAGAAGATCAACGTGGCACTCTTAGAAAAGGGAACAGGGAGTGCTGCTGTTGCTGTGAAAGGCCAAGAAACCTGAAGGAAACCCCCACATGCCATCTCACATGGAAAGTCACCTGACTGCAGTCACGGGAGCGGCAAGAAAGAGGGAGGAGACCTGGTGGATAAGAAACCATGAGGACAGTCTGGCTATATGGCATGGGGACCATGGCCACACCGGGTCCTGCATTCAGAATCACACATAGAAAGTGGGTTGCTAGCCTTCAGCCGTGAGAGTGTCAGTCATGTAGAGAGGGAAAAGCAGGGAACCTGCGAACCAGTATGTGGCGCATTGTCTAAGGCCCATGGAGAAACATGGGGAGACCCACTCGAAACTACACCTCGACAGTGGGTAACCTGAACGTCCGTCCACGGAGTGGGAACTGTATGGTAGTTGACTCGACGTAGCAGTAAATCATGCAGACAACCATGTGGCTCAACGGTATACGATTCCTGAACGCACAGGATCACTCCTCCAAACCTTCCCACAGAGAGTGGGGTACCGGAGTGTGGCCGAACTAACGGGCGACCTGGCGGTGAAGGAGACCCAGCAGACGAAAGGCTGGATGACTGGCATCAGACCAGTGTTACTGCAGGGACCCTCACCCAGATTCCTCACACCTGCAGGGAGGTATAGGAACCTGACCATGCCCACAGCAGCCCTGAGATGGGAGACTGACTGCGGCAGAAACCGTGCAGACTACAGTCTGGCTGGACAAGTACACCTCCAGGCACTGGTGAAAAAGGGGGCAACAGCCACATAGGCGATCACTGTGCCATTCTGTTGCATTTGGGAGGGAGGGGAGGCCTAGGAGCCATGGATAGTATCTCTGCCGCCCCTGTGAGATCGGGGAGGCTGAGGAGCCGAGGATTGTAGCCAAGGGCATGACAGACATGGTACGGCACCCAGCGGCAGAGGAGAACAGACACTGACCGTATCCCCAGGAACTTCCAAAGGATCCTGAAATTTGCCATATCAGGTCCTGTACAAGATGACGAAAGCAAGTAAAGCAGCCCCCATATTCAGTCCCTAGAGCAGATATTAATCTGATAAGAACAGATACTATAGGCCTGTAATAGCAATTGGATATCACAAGAGGGACCCTAGAAATTAAGGGCACAATTTAATTCAATTACTTTTTAGTGTGGTAAACCTGGCAGGAAAGAAGCCTGGGGAGCCAGTCACCCTGTGCTGTTTCTGCCTGCATGAACCCCTCAGCGAGATGGGCTAGAATGCCCACAGCATGAGCAGAAAGCATGCAGTCCTTGTAGAGGTGGCAGGATGAAGCAACGCGCTATAGAAGCGCCTGCTAAACCACCACACGGCTCTGAGCCAGGGAACAAGAGAGGGCCAGCTGGAAGAGCTCCCACCGGGCTGCTGCTTCAGGGGCTGTTAATGGGGCAGCTCCGTCTACAGACCCCGCAGCAGGGGGGTGGGGAGCGGCATTGGAGAAGCTCCAAGGTAATGGGAACGACCTTTGCAGCGCGCAAACTTGGAGAGGAGGCTCAGAGGGAGAACCAGGACGGAGCTAAGTGCCGCCATTACCCCCTGAACTCCCGCCGGCTGAGAACCCCAGGTGCGCACACCCGTCGGGTTCACAGAGCAGAATCTGGCGCAAAGGTGAGGTGGTGGCTCCTGGCGCATGCTAGGAGCGAGCTGGCGGGTCTGTAGCAGACCAGTTCGCATGTAGGTGGCTCCGGCGCTGGCTTAGAGCGCAGAGCCTCAGAAAGTGAAGTGCTGGCGGCTCCCAGCATGACGAGGTGACCGCAAGAAAATAAAAACTTGCAGAGAGCAGGGGGAGAACGTTGGAGTAGCTTGATGGCTTCAGCCAGCATTCGCCCACGCTGCCAAAGCGAGACGAGCAGGGACAATGGGGGACCCGGACGCAGGGTACAACCTCCAGGAACTGGCCGTTGGCGATAAGGGGTTAACGGCCCATACTCTTAAGTTTCGTGCCCCTTTGTCGCATGTGTGAGATCAGGCAGCGCCATGCTCCTGTCGCCCAACCTAGAAAAATAAAAGGAAAAAGAACTTAAATAGACATACTTAACTAGAAAATAATAAAATGATGTGTCTTGCTTCCTACTGAAACTAGCTAAAACTGATGACCTCACTTCCAGTGGGCGGGTATAACCTGCCAGGGAGGAGACGACTTTTTTTTCCTAGCGTCAGCGCCTCCTAGTGGCAAGAGCATATACCCATCAGTAAGGTGTCCCCCAATATAGAGTGACCAAGAAAGCTGAATTTTGGCCGTGTGAACATGTGCCAAAGACTGGTATAATATCACACTAACCACCTACCTTCTCCGGCACTGGTCCGAAGCCGAAACAGCTTTCCAGAGCTTCAAGGGAGCTTCCCACCAACCTATGCAGAGAATAAGACATTGTATGTAACAGAAAATGACTGTCAGCTATACTAATATTTACAGCCCAACACCAGGAATATGGCTTCATTGTGTTAAGGCATATCAAGTAAGGCGTATGGTCGTAAGTCATAAAGGTGAAGGGTTAAAGTCAAAAAAGTACTGGGATGCAAGCCAAGCCACTAAAAGCCACAGGCCTGTGCCAACTACTGCATTTTGTAGTGTTCCTTGCTATTTCCAGAGGGTCCAGGGACTTTTGATGTCTGTGACTTATACCTAAACAATGGGTCCTGTCTGATCCACGGCTGGCAGACTGTTAATGTGCGGACTCATGCCCGAAGCTCATCAGTCATTACCCCCCACATACCAGCATGGTCGGCTGGACTGGCCTACAATCAATGGGTTGCCCCAACACCACCATGCACTTAGGGCCAAAACCTTATAACAAACGCAGGAGGGACACCAGCGGGGACTGTGCGCACACTCACTCGTGCAGAGTAAGGAAGACTTACTAACCGGTCCAAGATGGTTAAAGGTTCTGGGTCAGAACTTTAGAGGAGCAAAGAAAACAACAAAAGAAAACAAAAAGGAAAAAAAAAAAAACATGTGAAGCCAAGAGAGCGAAGAGGGCTCAAACGCATGGTGAACCCCGAAAATGTGAACAAATCATTGTATGTCGCCAGTGCTGAGCTCCCATCACTGGCTCCCAGGATAATGGCAGATGTATCACCCGCAACGGCGCTCACCTCTCAATGACAGTGCCGTTAGTGGAGGGCGGCGTCGCTGTCTCGCTGTCTGTGGATCCATTGCCTTGATTGAGGTTCGGAGGACAGACGCTGCTCACGGAGGCAGAGGGGAACTCTTCTGGGGGTTCGTCTGGCCAGCCAAACTGCTCCTTTGTCTTTCCATATATTTTAATGGCATCTATCATAGTGACTCCGGCCGGATCCACCGACGCACCAACTGAAACAAAAAGAATGTTACTAGACACACAAAAAGGGGATAAAACATCCCTAAACATTGCAAGACTACTTTACACTGTCTCAACTAGGTAATTTACAGATGGCATCAAAAAGCTGTTGTCCAATAAGCTGATCCTCTAAGGACTGTGCAGGTAACAACACCCATCTTCATGAGAGCAATTAAAGGGGTTATCCTTTGCATAACCTGTAAGCGGCTCCATTGGGGGTCACAGGAGACCACAGGTATTATGCTGCTTGCCACTAGAAGGTTGACACTAGGCAAAGATAGAAACCGGCTCCTCCCAGCAGGATATACTGGCACAGGGCTAATAAGTTTTTGCTTAGTGTCAGTAATATTACTATCCAGAATGTATCCAGACCCCTCCTCCTGGACTCTTCAATTGAGTTCCCCATGACCACCTCCTCTGGCAGAGAGTTACATAGTCTCACTGCTCTTACAGTAAAGAACCCCCGTCTGTGCTGGTGTAGAAACCTTCTTTCCTCTAGACGTAGAGGATGCCCCCTTGTTATATATACAGTCCTGGGTATAAATACATCATGGAGAGATCTCTGTACTGTCCTGATATATTATATATGTTATTAGGTCCCCTCCTTGTTATATATACAGTCCTGGGTATAAATATATCATGGAGAAATCTCTGTACTGTCCTGATATATATATTATTAGGTCACCTCCTTGTTATATACACAGTCCTGGGTATAAATAGATCATGGAGAGATCTCTGTACTGTCCTGATATATTATATATATTATTAGGTCACCTCCTTGTTATATATACAGTCCTGGGTATAAATAGATCATGGAGAGATCTCTGTACTGTCCTGATATATTATATATATTAATAGGTCTCCTCCTTGTTATATATACAGTCCTGGGTATAAATAGATCATGGAGAGATCTCTGTACTGTCCTGATATATATATATATATATATATATATATTATTAGGTCACCTCCTTGTTATATATACAGTCCTGGGTATAAATAGATCATGGAGAGATCTCTGTACTGTCCTGATATTATATATATATTATTAGGTCACCTCCCTGTTATATATACAGTCCTGGGTATAAATAGATCATGGAGAGATCTCTGTACTGTCCTGATATATTATATATATTATTAGGTCACCTCCTTGTTATATATACAGTCCTGGGTATAAATAGATCATGGAGAGATCTCTGTACTGTCCTGATATATTATATATATTATTAGGTCACCTCCTTGTTACATATACAGTCCTGGGTATAAATAGATCATGGAGAGATCTCTGTACTGTCCTGATATATTATATATATTATTAGGTCACCCCCTTGTTATATATACAGTCCTGGGTATAAATAGATCATGGAGAGATCTCTGTACTGTCCTGATATATTATATATATTAATAGGTCTCCTCCTTGTTATATATACAGTCCTGGGTATAAATACATCATGGAGAGATCTCTGTACTGTCCTGATATATTATATATATTATTAGGTCACCTCCTTGTTATATATACATTCCTGGGTATAAATAGATCATGGAGAGATCTCTGTACTGTCCTGATATATTATATATATATTATTAGGTCACCTCCTTGTTATATATACAGTCCTGGGTATAAATAGATCATGGAGAGATCTCTGTACTGTCCTGATATATTATATATATTATTAGGTCACCTCCTTGTTATATATACAGTCCTGGGTATAAATAGATCATGGAGAGATCTCTGTACTGTCCTATTATATATATATTATTAGGTCACCTCCTTGTTATATATACAGTCCTGGGTATAAATAGATCATGGAGAGATCTCTGTACTGTCCTGATATATTATATATATTATTAGGTCACCTCCTTGTTATATATACAGTCCTGGGTATAAATAGATCATGGAGAGATCTCTGTACTGTCCTGATATATTATATATATTATTAGGTCACCTCCTTGTTATATATACAGTCCTGGGTATAAATAGATCATGGAGAGATCTCTGTACTGTCCCCTGATATATTATATATATTATTAGGTCACCTCCTTGTTATATATACAGTCCTGGGTATAAATAGATCATGGAGAGATCTCTGTACTGTCCTGATATATTATTAGGTCTCCTCCTTGTTATATATACAGTCCTGGGTATAAATAGATCATGGAGAGATCTCTGTACAGCCCCCTGATATATTATATATATATATATATATATATATATATATATATATATATATAGTTATTAGGTCTCCTCCTTGTTATATATACAGTCCTGGGTATAAATAGATCATGGAGAGATCTCTGTACTGTCCTGATATATTATATATATTATTAGGTCACCTCCTTGTTATATATATATACAGTCCTGGGTATAAATAGATCATGGAGAGATCTCTGTACTGTCCTGATATATTATATATATTATTAGATCACCTCCTTGTTATATATACAGTCCTGGGTATAAATAGATCATGGAGAGATCTCTGTACTGTCCTGATATATTATACATAGTTACTAGGTAGCCCCTCAGCCATCTTTTTCCTAAACTCAACAACCCAAAGGCCCCTTTCACTCTGCCGTTGTGCTCCATCAGAGATCATTCGTCAGGCCCCTTTTTTTTTGGGGGGGGGCTTTTATGGCCATTAATCTGGACGGGGTCACAACGTTGTCGTTTTTTGACTGGAGTAGCGGGAGAAAAAGACGTCACATATTTTCTCCCCCGGGTTTCCAGGTGGACGTCGCGCTGCCATGTCACAACGGCAATGTGAAAGAAGCCTAATTCTGATCTTTCTGGGTCCGGTAGTCCTCCCATTCCCCATATCACTAAGGTTGTCTGTCTTTGAACCCTCTCCAGCTTCATTATATATCGGTCTCATTTTCCATCCTATTTAGCCAAGGCAGAGAGGGGATACAAATATTCTCTCTCTCTAGGGGACCTAGAAAGTTGATAATTTTCAATCAGCATATGAATTGTGAGCAATGACTTAATCTCTATGATGTGATGCTGAAGGGCGCCCAACACAGATCACAGCTGATTTTTACCAATAAAACACTCGTCCATAAACTAATGCAATAAACAAAAGGATTGTCCAAAACTGAACACACACACTAAGGAGACCGACCCCATTTTACTTACTGAATATCGTGAGCTTTTTATCAGCCTGTAAGGCTTCTTCCCGTGTAAATGGAAAGTCAAACCATCGCGCTCGGCTGAGATTGAGCTGCATCGTGCGGCCAAACATCTCAATGTAAGAAGGGGCCCTCTCGATGGCCTGTGTGCCGATCTGGAGCCGCATTCCTGTCATCACCATGGTGCTGTTGTTATTGGTGACTTCCACTGTAAATCCTCCCGGCTGATGGTAAAAGGACAAAGAATCATTGTAGATGTAGCTTGTAGATTATACAGTGGTTCCTCAACATACGAGGGTAATCCGTTCCAAATGGACCATCGTTTGTCGAAACCATTGTATGTTGAGGGATCCGTGCAATGTAAAGTATATGACAGTGGTCTACAACCTGCGTACCTCCAGATGTTGCAAAACTACAACACCCAGCATGCCCGGACAGCCAACGGCTGTCCGGGCATGCAGGGAGTTGTAGTTTTGCAACATCTGGAGGTCCGCAGGTTGAAGACCACTGGTATTTGAGGTTATACTCAAGTGTCCCCGCCGCTCCGGACCATCACCGCTGCCCTGGATGTCGCCGTCCATCGGTGTTGCCGCGTCCCTGGGGTGTCCCCGACGCTCCGGTAAGGCCTCTGCTTCCCCGGCATCCTCGCTCTCACGTCGCCGCCATCACGTCATTACGCACACCACTCCTATTGGATGACGGGACGGCGTGCACAGCGACGTGATGACGACAATGGAGAGCGCCGATGATGCAGGGGATCCCGAAGAGGACGCGCCGGAGCCCCGAGGGCAGGTAGGAAACCATCGCCGGAGCACACGGGGCACCGTAAACGGCTATCCGGCGGCAGCTGAAGCAGTCTGCGCTGCCTGATAGCTGTTTATGCTATGGCCCCGACACAAAAGCATCCAATGTTAATGTTGCCTTCAACATGCGATGGCCTCTGAGAGACCATCGTACGCTGAAATGATCGTATGTCAGGGCCATCGTAGGTTGGGGGGGGTCACTGTATTTATTCTGCATATGAGGATTTATTTTGTGTACCTTAGTGTTTGCCACGTACATCCCAGTAGAATTCAGGCGATGCTTTATTTGCTGGGCATTGTATAACTGCAGCAGGTCGTTCCCACCAAACTCCACATCTGTAAGTTGTTGGTTGTGCTCGAAGAAATCGATGGGAAAGGTCACCTGACTGGAGGCCCGTGTCACTTCAGAAGGAAAGGAAATCACTGCATTTAACCTCAAAGAAACTGCTGCTCAAGCTACAACGCAGAGGAGACAGTAAAAGCTACTCACTGACAGCCGCCGGCTTGCGTTTGCGCACAGGTTTCATGATGCCAATACTGCTGCTGGGCTGCAAGGAAGGCTGGAGCCAGTATGAGGTGTTCTCCACGTTGGCCATATAGATCCGCAGGCTGCCATCTTCACAGAGAAGGATCATGGTTGTCCTCTGCTGATCATTGCTGGCTGTGTGCCGTATTGCTACCATATCCTGAATCTGCAAACAAGGGGTTGACAGCCATGTTGATGCTTAGATGTTGTAACAAAAATTAACATAGTTAGAGAAGCACTACTGCATTTATATTAAATGTGTTTTTTGGGGAGTTGCTTGTGTATGCCTATTTTAGGATTTGCAGCATACATGGGTCGTCTGCCATCTTTATTCTTCCCCCTCTGATACGACTATTAAAAGAGAACTGTGGCATAAATTTTTTAAGTCCTCCTGCGCCCGGGCTGCAAAATCATAAAAAAACTAACTAATTCACCTTCCTACGTTCCCCCGTTGCGGAGATATCAGCGTCCTGTTCCTCCAGTGCTGCTGGCTTCTTAGGCTCGAAACGTCACAGTGCAGGCAGTGTATTACCGACCGCAGCGATGTCCCACCTCAGCCGGTGATAGGCTGAGCGCACTGTCATGTAAGGAGCCCGGGCAGCAGGGAGAAGGCAGGGCCCGGGCTCCTTACATGACAGTGCGCTCAGCCTATCACCGGCTGAGGTGGGACATCGCTGCGGCTGGCGATACACTGCCAACACTGTGACGTTTCAAGCCTAAGAAGCCAGCAGTACTGGAGGAATGGGATTTAGATATATCCACAACATAGAAAGTAGGAAGGTGAGTTAAAGTTTGTTTTTTATGATTTTGCAGCCCAGGCACAGGGGGACCTCACAATTTATGCCGCAGTTATCCTTAAAAGCTTACATTTCTGATTATGCTTCTGATGGGAGAAGGGATGGGGGTGGGGGGGTTCATAGCTAAGTGTAGTGACTAATAGATTAGTGACCTAGAACTGTCCCCCTAACTATATATACACTTTTGAGTATCCGTGTATCCTATAAGATGCAGCTTCATTCTGTCTCCTCGTGATTGGAGGCAGGGAGATCCATTAGACAATCTGCTCACAGAGGATATAGCGTGCGTCAGGGGAGGTTTCTAACTGCACCTAACCAGTGTACGGATTCACCTACTATATCATTGCACTCTTGTTCCCTTAAAGTGATGTTATCCTGTGGTTCACATTAAGCTGCCCCACAGGAAAGCATACAATGGACTGGAGGGGGTCAGACATGATCCTCATGATATTATGTGACATAAGCAGTCTGTCCTGGAACTTCACATGCAGTCCAATGACATTACGTAGCTTTAGCCTTCACAATACTCCACTATCAAGGCTCCATAGACAATATTAAGCAGGAAATCCATATTGAGCATTGTTACCTTGGCTTTTGCTGGAAGAGTCTTTATCTCCTGAATGAGGAAACTATCAGGTTTGACCATGACGACAAGAGGCACTCCTGTAGTTTGCTGAACACAACAAACTAAACCAGGATGGTTCATGACTTCAGACCACTGACAGAGGGCCGGCGAGGTCTTGCTTCCTCCATTGGAGCTGTGTAATAAAGATGAAAATCAATGAGGAAAGAAAAGCTAAGCACCCAGAATTATCCCTTCTCCCTCTAAATCCGTGTTTCCCAACCAGGGTGCCATGCTGGATGTTATAGTTATGCAACAGCTGGAGGCACACTGGTTGAGTAACACTGCTCTACATAACCAAAGTCTGTCTGGGCACACTGATAGTTGTAGTTTTGCAACAGCTGAAGGCACGCTGGTTGAGAAACACTGATCTAAAAATAGTCAAAGGCTGCCCCAAAAATCATAGCCAATGAGCCATCTGCTTGTGTTTGATATTGTGATGGCAGAGCAGCTATGTAAACCTTTCCTGAGCCACCATATCCTTGTTTTCCAACCAGTGTTCCTCCAGCCTTTGGTTGTCCAGGGATGCTGGAAGTAGTAGTTTTGCAACAACTGGAGGCTTAATGGTTGGAACACATTCATCCATAAGGTCCAAAAAATAGTGTCATCTCACCTCTTTATGTTGATGGGGAAAAGCAGAATTATCTCCATTGATGATCGGTTTATGGTGGCAGCAAAAGATTTGCCTTGGCAATAACTAAAGAACAGCATCTGGAGTACATGAGAGTAATACACAGACACACCTCCACCAGCGACCTGCCCGTTACTATCCTATAAGAGAGGACAACAGTGTCAGAAAGAGAATGAACAGATGGGAAATAACAGATCCATGATTCTTTGTACTATACAGACCTTCAGGTCTTCATGAGAGACCTCCAGAACATTGGTGACATAGAAGGGCCCGTGCTTGGCACTGCTGGACTCCTCCATCAGCTGAGTGTAGACATAACCGGCAGACGACATGATCACTATAATGTTCTTCCCTTCTTCATTAAACAGGAAGGTGACGTCTCTAATCTTTGAGCTGGGCAGCAGGAAGTAAAAGGTTGGGCTTAGAGCATCCGACGACAGATCATAAACCTGAGGGAGATAACTCATAACTATCAGTGATAAAATCCTCATCACAGTTTACAATTTCTCCTGCTTCTAGGGCTGCAATGAATGATTATTTGTAAAAATCCATTAGTTGGCCAAATATTGATTCGATAAACCGGGATTAGAGACCAGGGAAGGGTTAACAGGAGGACGGGAAGAAGTGGGGACCGCATTGTGAAGAGTTAACAGAGGGGACAGCACTTGAAGGGTTAACAGAGGGTAAGAGTGAAGGGGCATAAACAGAAGGGTTAACAGAGGAGAAAAGAAGGGACAGCAACTGAAGGGTTAACGGGGAGAAACACGAGGAGACATCACCTGAAGGGATAACCTATGAGTGTCCCTGCTGGGGAGAAGCGCCCCCCTGCACCAGGGGGACATTTAGTGGCAGACAGAGGCTAAAAGGCAGAGAACGTATTAAGTATAGTAAGTATAGTATGTTACTAAGCTACGCCCTGTAACCCTCAAGGCCACGCCCCCTTACAAGCAATAATGCAAATCGTTGACATTTTTATGGATAACATTAATCGTTGCAGCCCTAACTGCTTCCATATTGTTTTACTAACCTTGACAAAGTCAGCAGTAACAATGGCCAGCTCAGTCTGGGATCCGGGCAGCCAGACGGCTTTGATGATGAAGTTGCCGGTGGCGAGTTGGGGATGGAGGACCAAGTGGTCGGAAACAGATCCTGAGCCGCTGAACGTCAGGACGTGACAGTCCTAGGAATCGGTAAGAGAAAGGAAGCGATGAGGAACAAACAATTGTGTTCATTATGGTTAGTAACATGTCCCAATGAACTCACCTTCAGTCCGCACACAGCCAGGTAATCCTCTTTGCAGGGGTTCCCGGTGAGGCTAAGGACTGTGAACGGGACCGGTGCCGAGGCGAGACGTGTCAGGGTGAGCTTCCTTTTACTAGAATCTGCCTGTTTCAGCAGCGCTGAGAGCTGTAATACTGTGATCTGAGGAAGAAAAGAATAAAGGAGGAAATCATAAAATGATATCAGTAAATAAGGGACCAATAGTTATAATTCAGCCCAGAGTTAAAGCCTCACAGTCCTACAGGGACAGAAGGGCAGTGATAGGATCATAAGGGAGGCCTGCGACATACAACAACATATACAGGCCCATTACTGCTTATTGCTCAGGGTTTGATAAGCAATGAATCATTGCAGACCAGTGTTTACCAACCAGAGTGCCGCCGGCTGTTGCAAATCTACAATTCCCAGCAGACCAGGATAGCCAACGGACGAACGCGGGAAGTCGGACTCCTCGCTATCAGACATTTGTCCCCTATCTACAGGATAAGCCTGAAGTACTCCTTTAAAGGGGTATTCCGCTGCTCAGCATTTGGAACAAAATGTTCCGAATGCTTAGAGCCGGTGCCAGGAGCTCGTGACGTCATAGACTCGCGCCCCTCATGATGTCATGCCACACCCCCTCGATGTAAGTCTATGGGAGGGGGCGTGACAGCCGTCATGAGGGGCGGGCTATGACGTCACGAGCTACAGGCACCGGCTCTAAGTATTTTGTTCCAAACGCTGAGCAGCGGAGTACCCTTTCAAGGATTCTGTGTGCACCATCACCTCCACCCACCGGCCTCCGATCACCTGTTTATATATACACAACCCTGACGCTCACCTTTCCCTTCTCATGGCTGACAGCGAGATGTTGCCTCCTGCCGTGAGGAGAGGACAGCACACACATGGCCACTCTGCGCAGTACATGAGCACTGATCAGCTGTCGGATGGTTTGGCCCTGATCGCCGCTATAATTCATCCTTACGTTCTCGAACGCTCCTTCCTGTGAGCCCAGAGTCGGGACCTGCAGTGAACAAAAACGGACACAAAATGACATCTGGACCCGTCACCTCTCTGGGGTCCCATTCTGCCCGTACTAGGTGATCTTTACCATCAGCTGGTCGGTCATCTCCACACTTTTCTCCAATGAGTGCAGCTGGTCCAGCGCCTGCTGAGCTCGACTACTACTCCCCACCGCCGAAGCCTGCTGGAAGTTGTTCCGTACGGCGCTCATCAAAAAGTTCAACATATCCAGAATCAACGGTGCAAATGAAACATTTGCCTGCAAGAAAGACATTTTGATGTTTATGTACAAAACATTGTCACCACCACAAGGGATAAGAGGGGTCACATGACGTCCCCCTCACCTGACACACAAGCTCTTCTCGGCAGCCCTCAACGTTACGGCACAAGCTGCTCCTTTTCGGCTTCTCGTCGTCCCCTTTGCCGTCACTGATTGTCACTTTGCCTTTGTCTGTGAGAGCAGAGCCAGGGTGTCGGATGGCACTTTCTGGCAGGCGAGGTTCGCTCTGGAAGGCCGATTCTTTCATGGTGGATCCTATACCACTGCTTGGAGTTCTCTTAACCAAGGCCTAAGGAATAATACAAGATTTTATTTATGTGAAGAGTAATTATAGATTCTGCATTTTATCATACAGGTCGCTGGATAGCTGGATTTCCCTGGGAAAAAAAAAAAAATAAAAAAAAAAATAAATAAATAAACATCCTCTATCTACAGCATTATTTCCCAACCAGGGAGCCTACAGCTGTTGCAAAACTACAACTCCCAGCATACCCGGACAGCCAAAGGCTGTCCGGGCATGCTGGGAGTTGTAGTTTTGCAACAGTAGGAGGCAACCTGGTTGGGAAACACTGCTCTACACAGCCAAAAGATATCCCAAAATTTGCTGCCAATGACTGAGGTATGGCAAGGTATGCACCGCTGCTCTGCTATCGCAATATCAAAGACTGGAAGATTACTCATTTTCAGTCATTTTTGGCCATCCTTTTGCTATGTAGAGCAGTGTTTTCCAACCAGGGTGCCTTCAGCTGTTGCAAACTATAACTCCCAGAATGGCTGGAGGAGTTACAATAGCTGGAGAAACCCTGGTTGGGAAACAATGCTAAATGAATGATGGGGTCTAACTGTTGGGACCTCGATTGACAAAAGTGGGGGTCCCGAGTCCCCTCATTTCAGCGCTTTGCTTCTTCAGTCTGTTCAACTCTGCACATTAAAGAAGTACTCTGATGCAATTTTTTTTTTTAACCCTCTGTGGCCGGTTTGCTAAGCAAACCAAAAAAAAAAAAAAAAAGACTTTAACTCTCCTTCCTACGTTCCCCCGTTGCGCTGATACCGATTGTCCCATTCTCCGGTCCCCGACTTCTTCCGCTTCCTCTAAGTCAAAGTCACGGGACGCTCAGCGTATCACCGGCCGCAGGGGGACACTGCTGCGGGCGGTTATATGCCGAGTGTCACGTGACTCTTCAACTTAAAGGAAGCGGATGAAGTCGGGGACCGGAAAACGGGACATCGATATCAGCGCAACGGGGGAACATAGTAAGGTGAGTGGGGGATGTAGAGTTAAATGGAGACGCAGTGTGCATGTATGAAAACCACTCCATTCAAAATGGAGTACACTCTTGTTCAGTGGGGGTCTCAGTAATCAGGTTGGATGTAAAGACAGGGGACAGTGTGGGAAATCACCTTATAAGGAAGTTAACATAATGATGAAAGGTGTGTATAAATAATACACGTATAATTGTGACACTGACTCACCATGCAGCTGCCATCTTCTTTGGCCCCGCAGTCACAGAAAAATGAGCCGTATTTTGCATAAGAAATTTCGTGGTCTTTGTGGCAGACCTTGGCGCAGACCGTGCACACACCGACCCCATCCACCATCTTGCAGGTGTGGCAGTGATACCTGTGAAGCCGAAATTCTTTGTCAGTATAGCTGCTTACTGCCTGTCTCTTATTGCCTAATAACCATAAACGTTCCACAAGTAGATGGAAAAAAAGAACATTTAAAGGGCTACTCCTCCCCTAGACATTTTATCCCCTATCAAGGGGATAAGATGTCAGATCACAGGGGTCCCACCGCTGGGGACCCCCGGGATCTCGGCTGCAGCACTCACCTGTTGCGGCTTCTGGAAACATTGGAAGCTTCGGCTCTCGACCACGGTGACGTGAGATCGAGACGTCACAACTACGCCCCCGTGTGCATCACGCCCCGCCCCTCAATACAAGTATCCGCCCCTCAACACAAGTCTCCGCCCCTCAACAGCCATCACGCCCCCTCCCATAGACTTGCATTGAGGGGGTGGGGCGTGACGTCACACGGGGGCGGAGTCATGACATCACGATCTCACGTCACCGTGGTCGTGAGGCATTAGGATGAGAGCCTCCAGCGCTGCTGGAAGCCACAACAGGTGGGTGCTGCAGCAGAGATCCCGGTGGTCCCCAGCGGCGGGACCCCTGTGATCTGACATCTTAACCCCTGTCCTTTCGATAGGGGATAAGATGTCTAGGGGCGGAGTACCCCTTTAAAGTCTACTGGGCGAGATGCGCCTGAAGATGGATACACACACGTTCATGATGATAACAACCCATAGGTAATAGACTCACCAGTGCTGATTCATGAACTCTTTCTGAGTGATTGTGAATGTACACAGCTTGTTACAAAGAGAATCTTCATCCTAGAATTAAAGATACAGCCATGTTGTCAGAAAAGCACAGAACGCTATACAAGCTGCTTCCTATGAACTACTTGGCAATCAATGTAACGTGAATAAACAGGGATCGTCGGCCATTAGATTATTTAATACAATTAATTACAAATACTAAGGGTTGGACGACCTGAAACGTGTTAGATGTATCAGGGGTACCTTCTCCTGAGCTATTTGTTATGTTTCATGTACTTTATCTGCCATTAATACAAATAATTTTATATGGGTTAAAAATAAAACTTTTAGAACTTTTTAACAAGAGAGCTGGCTGAACGAAAATATTGGCCTGGCCCTCGGCATACTCCCCGCTAAGGCCTCATTCACACTGCGCTTGTGCTCCAGTATATGGACGGGAGTAGAGTGGAGAAATAAAATACTACATGTTCTATATTTTTTTTCTCTCTAATAAACTCCTGTAAAACAGCAGATCCCCAATGGACCTCATTCAAATCAATGGGACCCACTGGGAATCTGCGGTCTCAGTTGAACATAAAAAATAAAAAGAACCGAACGGATCCAGAAAGATTGGGAGAACAATGGCAGTGTGAACTTAGCCTGAGCTGAGAACTTTTCCTATTTACTTAGATATAATGTCTTGATAACATTGGCCTCAAGCATTGAAAGATCAGAGGATAGTCATGGCTGAGGAGCCACTAATGCCGTCAGTCAATCTTTGGGTAAAAAAAAAAGCCAAGAAGAAAAATAGTATGGCCCCAATCCTCTCCTTTTATTCCTCCGTATTGACCAATAACACATATACAATATAATTCACAGTAAGTATATACACCAGACGTACCGAATCTTCAGCCTGGGAATCGTCCTCTTCTACAGCCAGCTCCTCCACCCAGTCAGAGTCCACCTCGATCGCTCGCTCTTCTCCATCCACGGGAAGGTGGCAGTGTCCCTGCCCAGCACTGTGGCTCAATGCATTAGTGACATCCGCGAGGTAGGACACTATATGACACGTGCACTCCAGGATGGTGACATGCTAAAGAAAAAGAAAGCGCTACAACTTGTCTCTTCCAACAGGATATTCAATGATAGACGCCAACGTGTGCAATTCTCACCTTTCCATGCATTACATTGTTGTTCACTTTTTCCACAACATTTTTTTGGGATAAATATTTCTTACTGGAAGAGAAAGATGGGACGTGATTTGCTTGGCATTCATGTTAAATGATACTTCCTGAAAAACTAAGCATTTTCCTAAGATACTTCATTAAAACATTTGACTGTTAAGATGTGTAAAAAAGGGTTTAAACAATGGCCACTAAGGGTCTCTGTCTTTTAAATTTTTTTAAAATGCAGGTTTTGTCTTCTGTCCTTGCACCATATAGCTAAACATGGCTGCATTGCAGTTATATAGAGCATGCATTTAGACAGTATGCTTTGCAAATGTAAAAATGTTTGTGCAGAACTTGTGACAGGGGAGAGAGGAGCTCATCATGTTCTAGGGGAAATGCCCCCAGCCTTTAGAGAAATGCAAAAGACTAAGAAAGACTGAGCACAGGAATGCATATATCAAAAGGTATTTTACATATCTACACATTCATATTATTATGCATACAGGTCTTCGTGCACATTACTAAACTGGTTTAAGCCTATTTTTTTCTTTTGCTTTTTTACTAATGACAATAACGCTTTGAAGAAGCACATTGGGGATTTTTTTATTTGCTTATCTAGTGCAGCATAGACTACAATGATTGGCTAATGTGTAGGTAGAATAAAATAAATAAAACGTCTTAGACTCACCATCTTGCCAGCCAGTCCATTGCAGCGCGGTGCAGCTGTAGATGCCCAGCACCCTGTCCTGAACTTGCCAGAGTGGCCATCACCACCATGAGTTCTGGGAAGCCAGACCCATCTCCATTAGCCAAAAGCTCTGTGGCCATTGGGATGAGGGTGCTGAGAAGCACTGTGCACACACCTTCCCCGACTTGGCTACAGGACATACAAAACATAACCATCAATAAATGATCAACTGAAAGACACAGAAGATAAGACGCTAAGGCAGTGTTTCCCAACCAGTGTGCCTCCAGCTGTTGCAAATCTACAACTCCCACCAGCCTCCGGCGGTCCAGTCATGCTGGGAGTTGTAGTTTTGCAACACCTGGAGGCACCCTGGTTGGGGAACACTGCTCTATGGAGTAAGCGAGACACACCTGTTCTCTCGTACAATGTATGCAGTGAGCAGCTGGAGGAGCTGTCTGTTCTCCTGGACTATCTCAGCCTGGTCAGAATCCTTAGGAGGGGGAGTTGTCATACGGACGAGCCAAGATTGAAGCTGCGATGGCTCCACACAGGCGAGCTGCGCCAATGTCCCGCACAGACGCAGCAGACTGGGGCTTGGGTTCTTCTCAGCTTTTGAAGTGTAAAGAGAAATTATTTTATATATACATTGAAAAAAGTGTCTTCAATTATTCTCTATTATTCTACATACAGAAAGGTCAAATCTCTCACTTTACATACAATATTATATATATATATATATATATATATATATATATATATATATACACACACATACATACACATATACACACACACACACACACACACACACATACATATATACATATACACACACACACATGTATATTTATTCCTTTATTTAATTTAAAGAAAGGTCTTATATTTTTACAGAATCCTGGAAGCAGCCGAAATTCCACCAAGTGACTGGGACGGCACAATCCACATATAATTTAATGTGCAGTAAGACACAATCTGATCACAATCACAGGTTTGACATATCTCCCCCTAGAGACTATACAGGGTCACTGCAGGGCGGCTGACCGCAGAGGGTTAAATGAACACAAATAGCAGCACATTGGATCCAGGCGTGCCCTGCAGTGACCCTGTATAGACTCTAGGGGAAGATATGACAAACCAGAAAGTCGACCAGTTGATTACAGCAACCAATCAGATTGCTTCAATTGCTCTGCACTCACCAATATACATCCCTATATATTCAGCAATCCAGCAAGCCATGACATTTTATAGCTTGCTGATTTTATATTGGCGAGTGCTGCTGGACTATATCTTCACTATCCTATAGCACAATACACAATAGGGGGGTGACGTGTTCTACAACCTCAGTGTGCCTCCAGCTGTTGCAAAACTACAACTCCCTGCATGCCCGGACAGCCAACGGCTGTCCGGGCATGCTGGGAATTGTAGTTTTCCAACAGCTGGAGGTTTACTAGTTGGGAAACACTGCTTTAGTGGATGAGGCACACCAATTGCCACAGGTCCTTCTCTGGACTACCGTAAACCAATAAAACACAGAACATTACTCACTTAGCTGGAAGAGTTTTGTGAACAACTTCAGGACTCTGTTACAGAATTTGGCAGAGAGCGCTTCATTTGCAGTCGCCATCATTATCTGCACCAGTTCACCTCTATACGGAGCAAGGACACCACAATAAGCCGCAAATCCCAATCCCACACCCTCAATACGTCCACGCTGTCAGGACATTTACCTCTCCGTAAAAAACTCCTCCATGGCTTTCCGAGCCAAGCTGCTCTCGAGCTGTTTCTCTAAGAACTGCAGACACTCCTCCAGGATAGACTCATCCAGGCCACTAAAGAAGAGAGCACGGTAAACAAATGCATAAAAAGAAGGTTACAGACCACGAGAACAATCAAAATAAAATAAATAAAAAAAACAGGGGAAAAAAAAAATAGGAGAAATAAGAAAAATCTGAAAGAGTATTAATACAAACATACTTAATACTCTTACTGCTTTTCTTATTTTTCTTTTCCTTACATTTTTTTATTTATTTTTTATTTATTAATATATGTTTAGATTTGTTTTCATTATTTTTGTTCCATAATTTTTTATTGTATTTTGACTGTTTGACTGTTGACTCGTGATCCGTGTGTCATCCTTTATATTAAATTTCACCAGATAACCAACCAGACAGAACCTGGGACTGTTTAGATTATGTATCAGGTACTTTGGTATTTAGTGCCTTTCAATTAAAGAGGTACTCCGTGGCTAGACATGTTATCATCTATCCAAAGTATGTGTTATTCCCTATCCATTCCCACCACAGTCATCCAGTGCACTGAGCGAACTCCGCTCCGTGCCTGATTAAGTGATCACAACCGCTGCGCCCCCTCCATTCATGTCTATGGGAGGAGGCGTGACAGCTGTTTACTAGCCCTGATGCCCCCTCCCATAGACATGAATGGAGAGGGCGTGGCATGGTGTCACGATCATGGAAGCCCCATGCCCAGCGGACAGACCTTCCCCGATCAGACATGTTATCCCCCATACTTTGAATAGGGGCTAACATGTCTAGGGGCGGAGGACTCCTATAACCTCACACGGTTCTTCTGTCTTATCTTTTTTGTTGAGCTGCACATCCCCAGTATCCAGCACAGTACAAGTGTCTGGTCTTATATCAAGAACGTATCCTCTTATAGAACCTACCTGCTTGGGTCAGAGTGGTGGGCAAGGATATTGTAACAACCAGTGTTCAACTTCTCATACAACCGAGACAAAAACTCATCGGACTCTGCGGGGCCGAGGACTCGCTCCAGGGACGTGCTGCAGAGTTCAGAAACACTCTCAGTGCTGCTCTCCAGAAGAAGAGGAAGCAGCGACTGGATTAACTGGTGAGAATTCAGATCTTCTGGGCACCATCTGAACATAAATAAAATAATCCAGGTTAACATCTTTTAAAAGCTGCATAAACCGCACTTGAAATACTGCAGAAGGACTTACACTATGAGGTCGCCCGTCAGCCGAACCAGAGACAGAAGTACGTGCTTGAGGGAAGCAGCGAGCGACAGGCTGGGGCTACACAATGTACCCAGGTGGGCTGCCTGAACGGCTCCAATGTAGCTTTCTGATGGAATAGTATCATTGGCAAAGGCATTGCGCTACAAAATAAGACATTATAGTGTTATTCAACTGTTCAGTACAATCTACAGTAACCAAAGATGTTACAACCAACATCCTATAATCAGCATCAAGAGCCGCTTACCCATGATCCAATGCTGGGGAATTCATTGGTGTGAATGTTGTTCCAGGTCTCACATAAAGTCTGCACAGCAGTAGGGAGATTCTGAATCAATACGGGACCTGAGGAAAGACCATTAGTAATCAAAGGTATTCAATACTTGGTCATACAACGTTGGTTATATATATTTATTTATTTTTTTGGTCCTATGGCAGGGCTCGACAAATCCCAGGTGCCAGGTTTTGTGTGCTGGCACCTGGATTGTCAGATATTGCCCCGACAGCCGTCATACGGCAAACCCACAAACAGATCTGGCCGCCACCCAGAGAAAGACTGGCGTTTGGTTTGCAAAGCTTCTGTTACACGTGCTGTGCCTTTCTACCTCAGGGGTGGTAGGGGAGCAGGGTGCAGTCAGTACTTTCTGGAAATGGCTCTGTATATGCTGTCTATTGGAAAATGTCCTGCCGTTCTGACCGAGGGTGCTGATTCCTGTCCTGGTCAGGGATCATAGCTTTTAATATATAGGTTAAAACACACTGATTAAACCAAGTGATGTATAGATAAGTGACAGGGCAAAAATGTCAACCCTGTAACTAATGATAGACACAAACAAGGCTGTTAAAATTGCATATGTAGAAATTGCCCCACAGATGCAAAAGCCTAATTAAATTGTATGCTGGTAATAAATAATTAGATAGAATTGTGTGCTAGTAGCCGGCTTGTACGCTAGGCTCCCCGCCACTGCAGGTTATACACACATCGCTAGGATTTATCCCAGATAGACGCCATAACTGTTTGCGTCCGGGTCCTGTCATCTTTATGCTGTATAGAGTACTAGTGCATGACATCCAGCACGCTCTTCTCAGGGGTTGCTATTGTATCAAGCTACCCCTGATGTTAATTACTATATGCAATGACTGTATTTTTTTATGCCAGTTAGCCCCTGATGAGGTCACATGTAACAATGTGCTGAAACGCGTTGGGCAGAGCTAGTAATTCTATCTAATTATTTATTACCAGCATACAATTTAATTAGGATTTTGCATCTGTGGGGCAATTTCTACATATGCAATTTTAACAGCCTTGTTTGTGTCTATCATTAGTTACAGGGTTGACATTTTTGCCCTGTCACTTATCTATACATCACTTTGTTTAATCAGTGTGTTTTAACCTATATATTAAAAGCTATGTTTTATTAGCGCCTCATTTTTTCTCCCCCCCCCATTATTATTATTCTTATGTTCTTTGGGAGTTGTATATACTAGGGAGTGGACACCATTACCTGTCCACAAGATTATTATCTGGTCAGGGATCAGAAGCGGCGGCAACAGCAGCTCTGAGGACATGCAGGTATTAGGGGCATGATGTGAGGGTGCACAGACCCATGACTGGGGGGAGAGATCAGGTATGGGTGACAGCAGAGGCCCAGACGACAGGGCAGATACTAGTGCTGTGTTTCCCAACCAGGGTGGATCCAGCTGTTGCAAAACTACAACTCCCAGCATGCTGGGAGTTGTAGTTTTGCAACAGCTGGATCCACCCTTGTTGGGAAACACTGCCCTAAATATTAAAACAGAAGATAATGCTGTATTTTACACACACTTATATGCCTATTACATAATTTACACTCTTATTCTTTACTCGTTTAAGCAAAAAAAAAAAAAAAAAAACATATTGCTACTTGCATGGACTTACAGCTGCCGTTGATGGATCTGGTTAACTAGTAATATCTCTATTTACTTTCAATGTACCAGGTTGTACTGCTGTGGATCACACCCACTGACTTCCTTACCCAGCGTGTTTGCTTTGCAGCAGGAAGATCCAATGGCAATGACAGCAGCGTAGCCCTGCAGCTTCTTCTCCTCGATACCTTCCTCAGGTAGGCTTCGGAGCAGGTAACAGCGGGTGAGAGAGGCGTACATGTCTAGGAGCTGTAACGCAGCCGGCAGGAGGTTCTTGGCGACCTGAGAAGACTTGTGGGGATCGGTCTCGGCTGACAGCTTAGAGAAATGTTCGTCCAGGGACACTTGCACTTTGCAGATCATGGCATCCAATGTGTAAATACACTGCAGGTTGGGCCCCTTACGGAGCTGTTCAAACGTGTATCCATTAGAGCTGCAATAAGTTGAGATCTAGAATAAAGTATCAAGACAAATTAAAAGTTGAACCCCAATATTACCACACAGATGAACTGTTACAGGCAAATTCACACACAGTAGTTTTATTACAGACATTTTCCACAAAAAATCTGCAGAAGTCTGCAGGGAATTCAGCACCAAATTGTTCAGGCCTGAGTTTCCTAGAGCGGCTCTGTTTCTTCTCCGATATGTGGATCAGTAGAGTGGTCCCTCAAGTTACAATATTACTTGGTTCCAGGACGACCATTGTATGTTGAAACCATCGTATGTTGAGACCATAACTCTATGGAAACCTGGTAATTGGTTCTGAAGCCACCAAAATGTCATCCAAAAATAGGAAAAATTGAGGATTAAAGAAAAATAAGTAGATAACTAATATAGAAAAAGCAAATCCTTACATATAAAAGTAATAAAGATCTTCTGGTAAATCACTTTCTATTTCTGTGTTTCCCAACCAGGGTGCCTCCAGCTGTTGCAAAACTACAACTCCCAGCATGCCCGGACAGCCAAAGGCATGCTGGGAGTTGTAGTTTTGGAACAGCTGGAGGCAACCTCTTTGCGAAACCCTGGTCTATGTAGCGCACAGAAGCTTCTTCAGGGTCCTGTACAGAACACGCAATGTGCTAAAAAAAAAAAAAAAAAAAAAAAAAAAAGGAAAATGGAGTCGCCCTCACCTGATGCCCAAAGAAGAAGCTAACCCTGGCACAGGTAAAGAGTACAGAACATGTAATACCTCCATGTACTGTAGGGGGCGCGACCAGACACCAGTCAGTGTATACACTTCAGTAATACAGGTAAAGAGTACAGAACATGTAATACCTCCTTGTACTGTAGGGGAGGCTACCAGACACCAGTCAGTGCATGCACTTCAGTAATACAGGTAAAGAGTACAGAACATGTAATACCGTCCTGTACTGTAGGGGGCGCTACCAGACACCAGTCAGTGCATACGCTTCAGTAATACAGAACATGTAATACCTCCCTGTACTGTAGGGGGCGCTACCAGACACCAGTCAGTGCATGCACTTTAGGAATACACGGGTTTTACCAGTGAAATATCCATTCTGACTGGTCGGTTCTTCCAGCCATTGACACGTTTCGCAGATTCCATAGCATATGAGTCTGGTTTCAAGTTACAATGGCCCAGAAAAGACCATTGTATGTTGAAACCCTTGTATGTTGAGGCCATTGTAAGTTGAGGGATCACTGTATATGGAAAATCAATATAAGCAACGTGCACAATCCACAGTACAATAAACATCAAACTGAAGGTTCAGACCAATGGATCATTTCCTGCTGACCCGGGCTCTTTGTCATGTGCTCCCTATAGGTGTCCTGCAATTACTCTGCCTATGGGGTGATAACACTATATAGGGACGATGCATGACTGGGACATGGTTTTGTGCAGACATTCCTCTTAAAACATTAATGATGTCGAGGACCCCAAGTGCAGGGAAGCAGTGCTTCCATTAGGTACACACTCAGTAGTCCTAGATATACACAAGGATCATTCCCTTTGCCCAAGGGCCGTTGATTTGCAGCTGCCCACATATAGGCGGGTCAGCTGTCATTCAGCAGCCATTCATCTGGGCTTTCACCCTGGAGAATGGCTGCATTACATGTCAGTGATCTATTACTGTATTCAGAGTCTCTGATCAGGGCAGCATACACCTAGTGACAGATTCCTTAAGTACGGTGTCCATTTTAGTACATAGTCAGTCGTCAGCCGTACCTCCGTCCGGCAAAACGGCGTCCCGCCTCCTCGCTGGACCAATCGTCGTCATCCTTCAGCCACAACTCCCTCATCTGAAAGTCCCTCATCCAAAACGATGTCATGCCTCAGACGATTCTCCCTCAGACGCATAGCAGAGCCGACACTGCACAGCACTGTATAGCCGAGCCGACATTGAATAGTATGTACAGCAGAACCCGTATAGCAGAGCCGACACTGCACAGCACTGTATAGCCGAGCCGACATTGAATAGCATGTACAGCAGATCCCGTATAGCAGAGAGACGACACTGACTCGGCTCTGCTACACGGCAGGAAGATTTTTCGTCTGAGGGATGACAGAGTTTTGGATGAGAGACTTTAGGATGACAAAGGAGGGAGGAGGGACTTGCGGCTGACGCCTGATGGAGATTGGTCCGAGGGAAGTGGCAGGACGCTGTTTTGCCTGACAGAGGACGAAGGTACAGCTGATGACTGAAGATGTCCTAAAATGGACGCCGTACTTAAAGGTTAAAGTCACATCTAACAGATCCAGAGCGTATTTAATGCTGCGGATCTGCTGGTGACCTGACCCATTTTGTGCCTCCAGTTGTTGCCACCCTCCCTCCCCCCCCCATGCCCTGGCCTGCTCACAGAGACAATCCACTGCTACGAGCAGCTACACAGGGGGCCTGCGAGTCGCCGAGTGCACTCTGACATCACAGGGCAGCCACGATGCGCATGTGCAGTGTACTCAGACATCTCGGCTTCTCCGCGATGTCCGAGTGGATCTAAAAGTCATACGACTGTAAATAAAAACTAGAATAAAACAACCCACCTGCCGGGCAATGTACTCTTCGGCCACTTCTACATCATATTTGATAGTGCTGCATTTGGCTGAGGTTTGCTCTGTCAGTGACGCTGCTTGCTCTGGTTTCATTCCCTGCTTCACAAGATGATCCTAAAGACAAATACCAGAGGATAATCACAAAAAGGATCTTTACTTATACAGTCAAGACAGTAGTGGAGACCATCTCTACCCCTCACCTTTATCCAGAGCAGGTATGATGGGACTCGGAGTCGAGACGCCCAACGCAAGGTGTGAAGAATCTCGCATTCACTAGGGCCAGACACATTGTGTGACAGCTGCTTCATGTAGTGCTTGGAGGGTGGTAAGATTCCCAGAATCCTCCACAGTATAAGGAAGTGATACTGAAGGGCACAAGCCTCCTGATGGGGAAACAAAGACATTTCATAAGCTCATGAGACAGAAAGGGGAGACCTCTTTACTAACCCCCATGACAGATCTTACCAGGGCTGTGATGCTTTTATTCTCATTCCTCCGTACTGTGTCAAGCTGGGATCCAGCCGCCAGTAAAGAAATGAGGGCGGTGTACAGGTCATCGTACTTCAGCACTCGGGAGAAGAGGACTTCACACACCTGCAGCAAATACGAATAAGAAATGATGGTGTAAGATTTATCTATATCATGGAGTAATCCAGGACACAGGAGAAAGTCCTCACCTCACTATCCAGCCGATGCAGGTCATCTTCAGAGGCCTCCTGAGTGAGGATACTGTAAAATCGGGGCTGTGGGGCCGAATCTAACAAACAAACTCAACATAAATTACACCCACTAGTAAATGCTTTTCCTTGAGCCCATGGCCCACCCTTGGAGACTGCCGCCCATTCCACTGGTCTCCATATCTGACATCGAAGGAGCAAGAGTAGCACCTCCTGCCAGAGCAAGGATCTGATTGATCAAGGGGTGGGCCGGCTGACCCTCCTCTGTGTTTTACAACAGCCGGGGTAATGGTTCCTATAAATTTCCATTCTATTATCTCTTACCTGTTGTGCAGTGTTTTGTCCAGTTTTCTTCCACTTCTTTAAATCCGTAATACAAAGCAGACGTGCGACCGGTCCCGTCATGTGATGCCCCAGAGCCAAGGGGGGGTGTAAGAAGATTGTATTGCACCTGTGACAAAATAAAAATAGAAAAATCAACATAAAGGAAAAACTATAAAATGTGAGAAAACAGCCTTGGCATTACAGCCATAGAAGTGTCTACCCCCCCCCCCCCAATAAAAAAATTAAATGCACATCATTAATTAATTAATTAAATTAATCCAAAATCATACCTGCTCAAAGAGGTAGAGGGGTGGCTTAGAGTACTGGTGCAAGAGATAGTCAAACACTAGGAGCAATCTTGCAAGGAGAAGGGGAACAGCTGGTAACTGGGATTCCAGGTTACTGGCCAAGTCCTGCAGTGTCTGTATACAGAGCAGCAGGATACTCTGGCGCCCCTTCTCTGATAAATTGTGAAAGATCAGGAGCAGCAGTTGAAGATGATCCACGTTGACATCTTCAGTGTCTCCTGGTACCACGCCCTGGAGGGCATTCTGCTTCAGGGTCCCAACAAACCTACATGAAAGATCAACAGGATAAACAAAGTGGAAACAATCTGACAGAAATATATGTGTTACCGAATATACTCGAGTATAAGCCGACCCCAATATAAGCCAAGGCCCCTAATTTCACCCCAAAAAAAACAGGAAAAGTTATTGACTCCACTATAAGACGCAACGCCGCCTGTCAATCCCTTCATCAGTGGTCTTCAACCTGCGGACCTCCAGATGTTGCAAAACTACAACTCCCAGCATGCCCGGACAGCCATCGGCTGTCCGGGCATGCTGGGAGTTGTAGTTTTGAAACATCTGGAGGTCCGCAGGTTGAAGACCACTGCGGCCTTAGTCATCATCCAGGCCCCCCCCCCCTTTTGTTTTGTACTCACCTTGGGTGAGCTGGTCTGGGCCATCTATGCTGCAGGGACCATCCGGTGGGGAGGGTTAGTCGTTGCGGACTGTCCATTTTCACCGGGGGGCCCTCTTCTCCGTGCTTTGGGCATGTCCCGGACTAGTGTCGTTGCCTTGATGACGACGCACAGGGACGTTAATGCGCAACGTCCCTGTGCGTCGTCGTCAAGGCAACGTCACTAGTACGGGGCCAGGCCCGGAGTGGAAAAGAGGGGGGCCCCCCCCCCCGTGAAAATGGACAACCCGCAACGACTAACCATCCCCCACGGACGGTCCCTTCAGCATAGATGGCCCAGACCAGCTCACCCTAACTTCCCGCCGAGGGGAGGAGAGTACAAAACAAAAGGGGGGGGGGGGGGGGCCACAGTGGTCTTCAACCTGCCGATGGCTGTCCAAGCATGCAGGGAGTTGTAGTTTTGCAACATCTGAAGTTCCGCAGGTTGAAGACCACTGAGAAGGGATTGACAGGTGGAGAGTTCACTCAAGTATAAGCCGAGGGGGGTGTTTTCAGCACGAAAAATCGTGCTGAAAAACTCGGCTTATACTCGAGTATATACGGTATATTTCCAACCATCACATGTCTGTTATATGTCCAGAGGGACCCGCACCAGAAGAATCCAGTCTCCTACATTTACAGAAGCCTAGTATGCACTTACCTCTCCCATACACGGAGACATTCTGGTACGTCTGGTTCTCCCTGGATGCTAGCCTTGTGCTGATACAGCAACAGGAGACGTGACAGTACGGAAAGACTTTGGGGATGGATGTACAGGGGCCAAGGGCCCTCACCGAGAGGAGCGATTCCAAGGTGCTGCAGAAGAGCGCTCTGCCGAACAGAAAAAAGAAGCAAACTTCACTGGGGAATCACGTGACACTGCAGCCAAGCACAGGCCCCAGTGGTCACATGCTGCAGGCAATGAGGTCATAGCCACAGGCACAGCGAGGACCACCAGCGCAGAGTGGATTTATGAGGGGGCACATTTTTATTTTCTCTTTTATGTCACTTGCAGCTTTAACCCCTTCAGGACGGAGCCCATTTTGGCCTTAAGGACCGGAGCGTTTTTTGCACATCTGACCACTGTCACTTTAAACATTAATAACTCTGGAATGCTTTTAGTTATCATTCTGATTCCGAGATTGTTTTTTCGTGACATATTCTACTTTAACATAGTAGTAAATTTTTGTCGATACTTGCATCCTTTCTTGGTGAAAAATCCGTAAATTTGATGAAAAATTTGAAAATTTAGCATTTTTCTAACTTTGAAGCTTTCTGCTTGTAAGGAAAATGGATATTACGAATACATTTTTTTTGGTTCACATATACAATATGTCTACTTTATGTTTGCATCATAAAATTGACGTGTTTTTACTTTTGGAGACACCAGAGGGCTTCAACGGTCAGCAGCAATTTTCCGATTTTTCACAAAATTTTCAAACTCAGTATTTTTCAGGGACCAGTTCAGGTTTGAAGTGGATTTGAAGGGTCTTCATATTAGAAATACCCCACAAATGACCCCATTATAAAAACTACACCCCCCAAAGTATTCAAAATGACATTCAGTCAGCGTTTTAACCCTTTAGGTGTTTCACACAAATAGCAGCAAAGTGAAGGAGAAAATTCACAATCTTCATTTTTTACACTCACATGTTCTTGTAGACCCAATTTTTGAATTTTTACAAGGGGTAAAAGGACAAAATTTTTACTTGTATTTGTAGCCCAATTTCTCTCGAGTAAGCACATACCTCATATGTCTATGTAAAGTGTTCGGCGGGCGCAGTAGAGGGCTCAGAAGGGAAGGAGCGACAAGGGGATTTTGGAGAGTACGTTTTTCTGAAATGGTTTTTGGGGGGCATGTTACCTTTAGGAAGCCCCTAGGGTGCCAGAACAGCAAAAAAAAACCACATGGCATACCATTTTGGAAACTAGACCCCTCGGGGAATGTAACATGGGATAAAGTGAACCTTAATACCCCACAGGTGTTTCACGACTTTTGCAAATGTAAAAAAAAAATAAAAAATTTTACCTAAAATGCTTGTTTTCCCAAAAAAAATTTATTTTTAAAAAGGGTAATAGCAGAAAATACCCCTAAAAATTTGAAGCCCAATTTCTCCCGATTCAGAAAACACCCCATATGGGGGTGAAAAGTGTTCTGCTGGCGCACTACAGGTCTCGGAAGAGAAGGAGTCACATTTGGCTTTTTGAACACAAATTTTGCTCTGGGGGCATGCCGCATTTAGGAAGCCCCTATGGTGCCAGGACCGCAAAAAAAAACCACATGGCATACCATTTTGGAAACTAGACCCCTCGGGGAACGTAACAAGGGGTTAAGTGAACCTTTATACCCCACAGGTGTTTCACAACTTTTGCATATGTAAAAAATTTTTTTTTTTTTACCTAAAATGCTTGTTTTCCCAAAAATTTTACATTTTTAAAAAGGGTAAAAGCAGAAAATACCCCCCAAAATTTGTAACACAATTTCTCCCGAGTACGGCGATACCCCATATGTGACCCTAAACTGTTGCCTTGAAATACGACAGGGCTCCAAAGTGAGAGCACCATGCGCATTTGAGGCCTAAATTAGGGATTGCATAGGGGTGGACATAGGGGTATTCTACGCCAGTGATTCCCAAACAGGGTGCCTCCAGCTGTTGCAAAACTCCCAGCATGCCTGGACAGTCAACGGCTGTCCGACAATACTGGGAGTTGTTTTGCAACAGCTGGAGGCTCCGTTCTGGAAACAGTGGTGTACCAGACGTTTTTAATTTTTATTGGGGAGGGGAGGGGGGCTGTGTAGGGGTATGTGTATATGTAGTGTTTTTTACTTTTTATTTTATTTTTTGTGTTAGTGTAGTGTTTTTAGGGTACAGTCGCACGGGCGGGGGTTCACAGTAGTTTCTCGCTGGCAACTTGAGCTGCAGCAGAAAGTTTGCGGCAGCTCAAACTTGCAGCCAGATACTTACTGTAATCCTCCGCCCATGTGAGTGTACCCTGTACGTTCACATTGGGGGGGACATCCAGCTGTTGCATAACTACAACTCCCAGCATGCCCGTTGGCTGTCGGTGACTGCTGAGAGTTGCAGTTTTGCAACAACTGTAGGCACACTGGTTATGTATCACTGAGTTTGTGACCTAACTCAGTGTTTCACAACCAGTGTGCCTCCAGCTGTTGCAAAACTACAACTCCCAGCATGTACGGTGCATGGTGTACATTGACTGCTGAGAGTTGTAGTTTGCAACAGCTGGAGGCACACCGGTCGTGAAACACTGAGTTAGGTAAAAAAAAACTCTGAGTTTCACAACCAGTGTGCCTTCAGCTGTTGCAAAACTACAACTCTCAGCAGTCACCGACAGCCAACGGGCATGCTGGGAGTTGTAGTTATGCAACCAGCAGATGCACCACTACAACTCCCAGCATGCACTTTAGCTGTTTGTGCAAGCTGGGAGTTGTAGTTATACAACAGCTGAAGGTACACTTTTCCATAGAAAGAATGTGCCTCCAGCTGTTGCAAAACCATAAGTCCCAGCATGCCCATAAGGGAATGCTGGGAGTTGTGGTGGTCTGCCTCCTGCTGTTGCATAACTACAGCTCCCAGCATGCCCTTTTTGCATGCTGGGAGCTGTTGCTAAGCAACAGCAGGAGGCTGTCACTCACCTCCAACGATCCAGACGCTGCAGGTCAGTCCCGCCGCCGCAGCTGCTCCTGGGGCCCCGATCCCAACAGGGGCGCCGGGGATCGGGGTCCCCAGCATCGGGGGTCGTCTTCCCGCACCCGCTCACGTCCTCCAGAAGAGGGGCGGAGCGGGTGCGGGAGTGACACCCGCAGCAGGCGCCCTGATTGGTCGGCCGGTAATCCGGCCGACGAATCAGGGCGATCGTGAGGTGGCACCAGTGCCACCTCACCCCTGCAGGCTCTGGCTGTTCGGGGCCGTCAGAGACGGCCCCGAACAGCCAGTAATTCCGGGTCACCGGAGACCCGATTGACCCGGAATCGCCGCAGATCGCTGGACCGAATTGTCCAGCGATCTGCGGCGATCGCCGACATGGGGGGACATAATGACCCCCCTGGGCGATATGCCGGGATGCCTGCTGAACGATTTCAGCAGGCATCCGGCTCCGGTCCCCAACCGGCTAGCGGTGGGGGCCGGAATTCCCACGGGCGTATGGATACGCCCTCGGTCCTTAAGGACTCGGGATTCAGGGCGTATCCATACGTCCTATGTCCTGAAGAGGTTAAGCCAGTTTTCTGAAAATTCTAAACAGCAGCTCATCCACATAGAACTCAATGTGAAATGGAAAATGACCGGCAGTGCGGATTCTTACACCGCAACATGTCAATTTTTTGTTCAGCTTTTCACCTCTTACAATGTAGGGGTGATAGTGTAATATCTCTAGCGAACCAAAAGCAAATCCACATGATAAAAGGGGTACTCCGGAGGGGAAAAAAAGTTTTCAAATCAATTGGTGCCAGAAAATACAGATTTGTAAATTACTTCTATAGAAAAATCTTGCGCCTTCCAGTACTTATCAGCTGCTGTATGCTCCCAGGAAGTTGTGTAGTTCTTTCCAGTCTGACCACAATGCTCTCTGGTGCCACCTCTGTCTGTGTCAGGAACTAACCAGAGCAGGAGGTATGCTTTGGGAATTTGTTCCTACTCTGAAATGGACAGAGGTGGCAGCAGAGAGCCCTGTAGTCAGACTGAAAAAAAACTACACAAATTCCTGTGGCGCAAACAGCAGCTGATAAGTACGGGAAGAATTAGGATTATTAAATAGAAGTAAACATCAAATCTGTGTAACTTATTGGCACCAGTGTGTTACTTTTTTCTTATCCGGAAGACCCCTTTAAACAAATATTGCTACTAGAGATGAGCGAATTTACAGTAAATTTGATTCGTCACGAACTTCTCGGCTCGGCAGTTGATGACTTTTCCTGCATAAATTAGTTCAGCTTTCAGGTGCTCCCGTGGGCTGGAAAAGGTGGATACAGTCCTAGGAAAGAGTCTCCTAGGACTGTATCCACCTTTTCCAGCCCACCGGAGCACCTGAAAGCTGAACTAATATATGCAGGATAAGTCATCAACTGCCGAGCCGAGAAGTTCGTGACGAATCGAATTTACTGTAAATTCGCTCATCTCTAATTGCTACAGATATTTAGTGCAAAAATCTAGAGAGTGAACTTTCTCTGAAAGTGAAGCCCCTGTAAGAATAAAAACTCTTCAGCACAGATTATAATGTGGTGCTGTTGACTTACCTGTAGTGTGGGAGACTGAAGATCAGAAGTCACCAAACAATGATTAAACTGGTACAAAGCGACTGCAAAATCCTCATCTGATGAACCTACAAGAAGAAGAAAATAAGTTTGAGAAGGAACTTACAGCCAGCAAGGTAAGTAGACTTATATGTTATGACCGGGCACCTTTGAGTCCATCCTTGTCCACGTCTTTGATGATACAGGCCAGGCTGGACATGTGCTGCTCAGTCAGGGACACACTAAGGTAGTTCCGGATGAAATTGCTGCGAGAATTCAGCATGCAGCTGGTGATGAAATTCAGGCTATTGGAGGCAAGGCTGAGGAACTGGAGAAAAGCAGGAGATAACTCACCAATGTGAACACGGTCTGATAGGAAGGGTATTCCATAACAAAAACAATAACTATTCATACCAGCTCTGGGTCCTTGCGACTGGCCAAGATGTTGCCGTTCCCAGCAGAGTTCTGTTTGCTCGGACTTTTGGCTCTGGGGGAGCTCTCGAGAGGCGGCGGTGGTGGGGGCGGTGGGGGCACCTTCTCTTTAGTTGGAGAGATTGTTTCTTCAAACCACTGACCCAGGATGGGTTCACTATCATCATCTGCAGGAACAAAATAACACGTTAAAAGGAAAATATCACGTTGGGAAAGGTCGGCTTATAGGTCACAAAATGGACAACCGGTTGGGGCTAAATTCACAACTGGTAGAACTCTGAATGCTGCACAGGAGGTGAATAGTAGAAGTAAGAAATTGGCTGGAAAGCAATTAAAATGCTAATTATTTCTATAGATCACTGTTTCCCAACCATGGTGCCTCCAGCTGTTCCAAAACTACAACTCCCAGCATGCCCAGACAGCCTTTGCACCCAGCTGGAGAGCCATAGGTTGGAGATCAATGATCCATAGCAATGTATCCACACCAGGGTGCCTCCAGCTGTTGCAAAACTACGACTCCCAGCATGCCCAGACAGCCTTTGCAACAGCTGGAGAGCCATAGGTGGGAGATCAATGATCCATAGAAATGTATCCACACCAGGGTACCATCAGATGTTGCAAAACTACAACTCCCAGCATGCCCAGACAGCCTTTGCAACAGCTGGAGAGCCATAGGTTGGAGATCAATGATCCATAGCAATGTATCCACACCAGGGTGCCTCCAGCTGTTGCAAAACTACAACTCCCAGCATGCCCAGACAGCCTTTGCAACAGCTGGAGAGCCATAGGTTGGAGATCAATGATCCATAGCAATGTTTCCCAACCAGGGTGCCTTCAGTTGTTGCAAAACAACAACTCCCAGCATGCCCGGACAGCCAACGGCTGTCCGGGCATGCTGGGAATTGTAGTTTTGCAACCGCTGGCGAGCCATGGGCTGTTGGGAGTTGCAGTTTTGCATCAACTGCAAGCACTCTGGTTGGCAAACACTGCTATAGGGTCACATTATAGTGACAGCTAATGTGAGACACAGAGGTGCAAAGTTACCTTGGCTGCTGTCTTCCTCTGTGCTGCTGAAGTCATCTTCATAGTAAGTGTTGGAATCTGTGGACGCGCTGGCATCACTACTCATAGAGCCTTTCCTCTGCCGTTGTAAGACACAGGCCTATAAAAGGAGATTATAAAGGGAACACGTTTAACCACAGTCTCCCTGGTCACATGTTACAACAATTCCGCTTCAAAATGTGAATTAGTATCTTTCTAGGGGAAAAAATAAAAATAAATCTCACCTTTCGATAGGAGGTGGATAGGATTGTGAAGAGCAGGTTTGTCAGAGGGACGGAATCAATGAGCCTCTGTATTCTCTGGGTGGACGTGCTCTGAGCGGTGATGCTAAGCTCGGCCAGGGGTCCGTCTTTATCCCAGGCTTGCTGTGTTAATAAAGAAATAAACATTTTGATAGTAACTAAGGTTTATTTAAAATTTTTGAGCGGAGCCAAGCCAGTCAGCGCTTCACTGCAGACTGACAAACTCTGTAATAGACTGATCACATCCCACCATTTTGAGGACCTCTGCTTGCTTTAAATGAAAATGGACATCCTGCTCACCCACACTAAACCCAATACACTGGGTTATAGTGGGAGTAAAAAGGTACATAAAGGAGTCAGTGACCCCTCATCTGCCCTCTGTTCACCCACACTATAATCCAGTATATTGGGTTTAGCGTGGGTGAACAGGATGACCATTTTCCTTTAAAGAGTTACTGTCATTAGAAACAACTTTTTTCCCATTAAGTATTTCCTTAAACTAAGCATTTTCCTAATATAATTTTGATCGCCAAAGATGTGAAAAAAAGATTTAAAAAATGGCCACTAGGGGGTATTTGTCTTTTTAATTTTGCAAACGAACCTTAAAAATCCAGCCTTTTTGGTCCTTGCACCATATAGGTTTCACACGGCTGCTTCAGGGTTATAAAAAGCAGGCACTTTGGTTACAAAGCTGTTTAATTTATTTTTGCACAAAATGCAGTTTTTTTTCTTTTCACCATATAGTTTCACATGGCTGCATTAGAGTTATATAGAGCATTCATTTAGGCAGTATGCTTTGCAAATCTAAAAATGCTTGTGCAGACCTAATAATTGGGGGGGGGAGAAGCTCATCATACTACAGGGGAAACACCCCCAGCCTCTCAGAAAAATTCAGAAAGACTAATTTCAGTGATACATAGATCAAAATATATTTTACATATTAACCCATGCATATTATTATGCATGCAGGTCTTAAGGCACATTACAACACTGATTTAAGCATTTAAAAAAATGTTTGTAATGACAGTAACGCTTTAAGCTAATACCAAAAGACCTTGTTAATATTCACAGGCTAAAAATGTATCTCAATGGGCACAAAGCCTAAATGGACACCAATAATAACTTTTTATATGTCACAGGGACACGCCAAAAGTTTTCAGTGCTGAGACCCCCACAGATCAGAAGAATGAGCCAAAAGTAGTGTGCAGTATTGCCATTCACTGCCCAGCTCATAGCGACCTTTGTCTTGCTGCTGCATAGACTTATAATGGAGCAACAAGACAAAGCAATTTATGAGCCAGAAGGTGAACAGCAATGCAGCGCTCTTCCGGGTCTGAGACCCAGACCGATCAAAACTTTTAACATGTCTGTGTCAAAACAAGTGAAAAGTGTATCTAAGTGACAGCGGCACTTAAAAGGGGGAGGATTCACCTGCAGCTAGTGGCAGTTTTACGCTCTTTTCTTTTTGGAGCCAGAGCCAAGACTGAATTCTAAATGAACGGTTTATATAAAATGACTTCTACTACTTCTTGCTGGATCCACTTCTGACTTTGGTTTAATAAAGTACATCAAATAACTCCACAAGAAGCTGTGCATGAATGTGTGAAGAACAGACATCTTGACAACGGTGAGATAAAAAGTTTAAGATTTAAAAGTATATAAGAAGGTTACAGAAGTTTTCATTATATAATTAAAGGCAATAAACACCTCTGAATGCATCTATTTATTCAAATTATTGCATTGTACTTACAAGTACAAAGAAATTATACAAATTCTGTATTAAAAGATGAAAAGTATTTGCATGAAACAGAATCCCCCTTGCAAGTTCAGATTCTGAAGGGACTCATTGTGCCCGTTCCTCATTCCTGTAATAGATAAATGACACCGCAGACAGATGACTTGCCTTGTGTAAGGTCTCCACTTGCAGATCTTGGAAGAGAGAGGTGAGCAGCTTGATAGCATGGTTTGCGAGCACGACTGACAGGACGCCAAAACCCTGGTGTCTAATGGAAAAAGAAAAGACGTTCAGTAGGTCTCCATGTTAAAGGGGTACTCCGCCCCTAGACATCTCCCCTAACCAAAAGGATAGGGGATAAAGTGTCTGATTGTGGGGGTCCCTGCCGCTGTGAGCCGTCCCTCCCTCCTCCCCCGCGATCTCTGTGCAGCACACAACATTCTTAACAGTATCGGGGAGATTTATCAAAACCAGTGCAAAGGAAAAGTTGCCCATAGCAACCAATCAGATCGCTTCTTTCTTTCAATTGGGCAACTTTTCCTCTGGACAGGTTTTGATAAATCTCCCCCTATGTGTAGAACGCTGGGTTCGTACGGCGGGGGTTGTGATGTCAGACCACACCCCCTCGTGACATCACACTATATTTGCCGTGAGACATGAATGGAGGAGGGGTGGTGTGATGCCACAAGAGGGCGAGGTGCGTCATCAGTTCCAACAGCCCTGAACCCAGCATTCGTAGCTAAAAGTTCAGAATGCCGGGGTGGCATGCAGGAGATAGTGGGGGTTCCCAGCAGCAGGATCCCTGCGATCAGACATCTTATCCTTTATTCTTTAGATAGGGGATAAGAGTTCTAGGGGCGGAGTATCCCTTTAACGCCTTGCATCTTGTAATCACATTGACTATCATAAATGAAGTTAAACAGCTGGGTTCTGGAGTGACTTCCTAAAACAAAGTCACTAAGGTTGGGAGTCGGCTGTAGTTAACAGCCGACACCTGCTGTGTGTGAAGTGGGTTCAGCACCTGAACTTTCTCTGTACTCCACTTCCTGACATTGTGACACACATGTGAAGGGGTTAACCTTATGAATGTGAGAAAAAGATTCCATGATGATAAATAATGACTTACTCACCCTTTACCAGGCCCCAGCTTTGGGGAGCCCACCCCTTCCTTTGCCCGGGCAATGTCTCGGACTCTGAGCGCTGCCAGTGGATCTTTCTCTTTCCCTTTGTCTGCCAGGGCGGTGGGGCTGAGGTTGAGGATCAGGTACAGACTGTTCACCAGACACCAGGCCCCCAGCAGCTGGAAGTTCTGATAGTGCTAAAACAAACAAAAATTTGGACAATTCAAAACTGGAAAGAATTTTCTTTCTTTTTTTATTTTTTTTTTACTTAAAAGGATTTTACTCCAAAGGATAAGGGATAAGATGTCTGATTGGGGGGGTCCCTGGATGTTGGCTGCAGCACCCCAGACATCCAGTGACATCAGGACGACTGGCGATGCGGGGCGGAGGCTCGTGACATCACAGTCATGCCCCGCTCGTGAGGTCACGGCCAGCCCCCTCAATGCAAGTCTATGGGGGGGGGGGGGCTTGACAGCCATCACACCCCCTCTCATAGACTTGCAATGAGGGGGCGTGTCCGTAACATCTCGAGCAGGGCACGGCCATGATGTCACAAGCCTCCGGCACTGCACCCGACTCTCTAAACCAGCAGTGGGACCCCCACGATCAGACATCTTATCCCCTATCCAGATTACTATAGGTAATCGAACTAGTCTGTATAGATAGAGAGCTCGGCTAGGTGAGTATCGGCTGTGTACTAGAACCTACCCAGGTTGTGCGCACAATTCTTACCTCTCCACCGGCTCTTCTAGAACTGTTTATTGCCTGTCCAATCATCTCGTAGATTTCCAGCTGTAACAAAGATGAAGCATACTTAATATTCTAATCCGGCAGTGACCATGCACAGCTGACAGCCCAATGACCGCACACTTACACATTTCTGCACAATGGTGGCAGCATCGTTTTCATAGTCTTCCTCTTTACAGCTTGTAGATCCGGTCCGCACCTGCTGAGTGCTCCCAACATGGAGGATTGCCATGCATGTAGCAACGCTGACACCTTCACAAACGAAATAAGTGGTTATGGTTGTGTAAGGGTCATGGCAGCAAAACTGAGGAGAAGCTACATTTACCTGCATATAAGCAGCTCAGGGCCAGGAGAGTAACGTCTTTTAGCCGAGGAGGGGTGAGTGGCTCCATTACAGGCAGAGACAGAGTGTCCAGTGCCATAGTCACATCAATCACAAGTGAATGAAACCTGTAAAGAGTCAGGACAGAGAATTAACCCAACCTGTATACATTACTCTTCAATGATGTACTGCCGTATAACACATGGGAGGTGTACAGTGCTACTGATCATCATCCTTAGACCTACTTATCCCCTAGGAGATAAGTTATTCTTCGTCAGAGATCTCCCGTCTTGAAAAACGTATCCCCTAAGGTCCAACTGCTGCGACCCCCGCAATCTCCCGCATGGGGCTCCGGCAGTCCACGGGAAGGGGTAGTGTCGACCACCGCACCAAGCAGCGGCTGATGCCCCCCTCAATACAACTCTATGCCTTCGGCAATCTCCGGCTCTGCATAGGCCTGTATTGAGGGGATGTGTCAGCCGCCGCTTCGTGTGGTGGTCGACACGTGGCCGGAGAGCAGGGGCCCCATACGGGAGATCGCAGGGGGTCCGAAACTTATCCTCTATCCTTAGATTGGTTAGATGTTTTTTTAATACTGGACTACTCCTTTAAGCAATTTTATGGAACACTCAACAGCTGCTTATTTACCCATTACGGACGGCTGTGGCATCTCCAACCGTTGCAGGCATAATGAAGAAGGAGTTGGCGGACACTGCGTCTTGGAAACGGTTAATATATCTCAAAAAGTAGGGCAGGTTCAAGCAAACTCTAAGCAGCTTCTCTGATCCACCTACAGCACAGGAAGATACACAGAAATTACATATACAAGATGACCCAGGTGACATAATTACCATCTAGAACAGTGGTCTCGAAATGTGGCCCTCCAGATGTGGCAAACCTTCAACTCCCAGTGTGCCCGGACAGCCAACGGCTGTCCGGGCACGCTGTGAGTTGAAGGTTTGCCACATCTGGAGGGACACAGTTTGAGACCACTGATCTAGAACGTTGTCATATTATGAGAGGCAATGAGTCCATCTGCATAGGATGCATCTTACCCAGTTCTTGGAGACTGGCCACGTTCTGGGCTATAAATATGCTCTTTGTTTTCGCTGCAGACGCCTGCTCTGATGTTGTGTCATCCACCTCTGATTCCACCTAATTCGAAAAAATGTATTTGATCACTAGAAGATATATGGAAACTAAGGAAAGCAAAAACTCAACTGATTTACTAATTGTGATTCTGGAGAATCTAGGTGACTTATATAAAAAATTAATGTAAAAACAATCTCAAATTTAAATCGGTTTACATTTTATTTTGTTCTTTTTAAAAACACTAGCTGGATGTTTAGGACATAAAAAGGAGAGACCCAGAGAGAGTGAATGTCACTTTACAATACTAAGGACTAAAGCTGCCGGAAGATTACTGACCTGTGTGTGTGAGGAGGTCGAGGACGACGAGGAGCCTCTGGGGTTAAAAACAGACGTCAATTGGTTAAGAAAGTTCATTTTCACCTCTTTCTGGCGCAACTCAGGACTCAGAAGAACAGCTGTTTCTTTCTGATCTTCGACTATGGACAGAAGAGAGAAGAGGTGAGAAGACATCCCCAATATAGTAAAACCCTTATCTCACTATGTAAGGACCATCTGATCCGCCGATCCATAGTTCTGTGTACCCGTTATCTTTCTCGCTCACGCAGCAGGCTTGGTGCATGGGCGGAGCTTCACAAGCACACTGACGTCACCGCTGCTGCTTCCTTGCACCTGCTTGCGAGCGACCCAGCAAAGAAGTAGCAGAGGTGATGTCACTGCACTACTGAAGCTCTGCCTGCGCACCAAGCCTGCTGCCCAAATAAATAAGGTAACGGGACTACGAATCGGGGACAGGTAGTTATTGTCATCAGTGTCACCCGCACTACTCACCTCTACCAACAGGTTATTGCAATTGATACCGATGAGAGATTATCTTAAAAAGGAGAACTCTGGGATGTAGCAACTTATCCGACCGCTGGGACCCCCTGCAATCTCCTGCACTGCACCCCGGCACTCTGCTTGAATGGCGCATGTTGACCATCGCATGAAGCTGCAGCCAACACGCCCCCTTCATGTAGCTCTAAGGGAGAGCCGGAGCACTGCTCTCGGCGATCTCTAGTTCTGCCATAGAGCTGCATGGCGGTTCATGGCGGCTGCAGCTTTGTGCGGTGGTTAACATGCCCCATTCAAGCAGAGTGTCGGGGCGCAGTGCGGGAGATCGCGGAGGGTCCCAACGGTCCCTTATCCCCTATCCTTCGGATAGGGGATAAGTTGTTACATCCTAGAGCTCTCCTTTAAAGCGTACCTGTTATCTCCCCCAAATAATAAAAAACGTATGTGTTACTCAGTACCTCACCCTGATCATGTACATCTAAATTTTATGTGTTTAGCCCCTATATTTCCAATAAAAACAGCTAACATCAGTTGCAGTCTGGATTCTCATCTTCTCTCAGGTAGGGGGCTGTCCCTCTTCTGCCCTCACTATACATGACTGAACTTCCTCCCTCACTGTATGTCAATGAGGAGCAAGCCTGGCAGTCAGCCAATCACTGCTCTGTAACCCTTCCCTCTCTGGATCTCCTCAGCCTCTGGTCCTCTTACATATTGCACGGCTGGCTGGGATTTGTAGTCCCCTACACACAATATCTTATGCAATATGAAAGAGGAGCAGAGCATAATAAATATATATAATACTCTGCTCCTCTTACATATTGCATAATGGGACTACAAATCACAGCCAATCGTGTACCCTGACTGGGATAGAGCTATAGCCCCAGACACTACCTGTGATGGACGAGCAGCTGCAGCACGGCGCCCGGCACGGGAATACATGCCTCCCTGTTTCTCCTTGTGCTGAGAGACAGGCCGGGAGCGCGTACAGAGCCTTCTAAAGCCCGCCCTCACCTGCTGTATTCCGACGGGCCAGGAGTGTGGGTCAGCGTGGGTCTCTTGTGAGGACCCCTAGTGGCCACTTTTATACAAGCAATTTCTAAGTTAAATTAATGAAAAAAATCATTGAATGTATTTAGAAATGTACTTATTTTATAGCGATCTATTGAATTGAACAAAAAACTTAAATGTTTGAGATAGTGGCCATTTAACTGTGTCTGTACAATAATTCTATAGCCACTTGGAAAACCTATGACTGTTCTAATCCGTCAATCCAATCAATACCAAATACACCCGCCATATTTTTGTTTGATTTCAGAGTATGTGTTATGGAAAAATGAAGTAAGTCATTACAAAGTACAATTGGTGTCAGAAAAAACAAGGGATGTGCACATTAAAAAATATATTAAAAAAAAAGTTATGGCTCTAAAAAGGTAAGGAGGAATAAACGAAAATCTGCTCGAGCCTAAAAAAAAAAAATGCCAACAATGTGTAGAACTGTAAAGTCAGTAAACGTTCCCACTCACCGTCAGAGAGCGTCTGTATCGTCTGCGGCAGTTTGGAGGATTTCATCATTGCAGTAAAAGTGATGATCTCTGTGCGATCCAGGCGGCTGCTGCCCGTACACAGGCCCTTGATCAGGAGGATCAGATGCTTCTGCAGGTTATATGTAAGAATTGCACTAATATTGTGTCTAGAATATTCTACAACATTACAGATGATATTGTGTCCAGTCTGTATGTAAATAACTGAACCAGAGTAAAGAAGATCAGATGTCCGCGGACCTCATCCATCAACCATTTTCAAATGTAATTGACCTTAGTGCGGAAATCAATAGGCATCTGATTTATATACAGATAAACAGAGGAGACCCCCCTCCCCCACACTGCCTCCATATAAAAAGTGAAGGGTAAACGTGGACCCACCTGAGACACAGCACAGGCCTCATCGGGGCTCTCCAGCCGCAGCAAAGAGAACTCAAGCAAGACTTTACAGGCAGCCGCTACGGACTGTAACTGGTTCCTGGGAACTGGGGTAAAGAGAAAAGATGACAGTGTAGAACCTCATATAATGTACAGATCAATTAACAGAGGCATGCTGGTGCTTTTAGTTCTGCACCTGTTCTAACTGGTTATATTCTTGCATTAGCTCCTGAATGATGAAGCCACTGCAAGGTCTGCAGCAGGGACACTTACTCTGGCTGCACACGGTTGTGATGTAATGAGGAGAGATGGGACACTTACTCTGGTTGCACACGGTTGTGATGTAATGAGTGGATAGCAGGGACACTTACTCTGGTTGCACACTGTTGTGATGTAATGAGTGGACAGCAGGGACACTTACTCTGGTTGCACACTGTTGTGATGTAATGAGTGGATAGCAGGGACACTTACTCTGGTTGCACACTGTTGTGATGTAATGAGTGGATAGCAGGGACACTTACTCTGGTTGCACACTGTTGTGATGTAATGAGTGGACAGCAGGGACACTTACTCTGGTTGCACACTGTTGTGATGTAATGAGTGGACAGCAGGGACACTTACTCTGGTTGCACACTGTTGTGATGTAATGAGTGGACAGCAGGGACACTTACTCTGGTTGCACACTGTTGTGATGTAATGAGTGGACAGCAGGGACACTTACTCTGGTTGCACACTGTTGTGATGTAATGAGTGGATAGCAGGGACACTTACTTTGGTTGCACACTGTTGTGATGTAATGAGTGGACAGCAGGGACACTTACTCTGGTTGCACACTGTTGTGATGTAATGAGTGGACAGCAGGGGCACTTACTCTGGTTGCACACTGTTGTGATGTAATGAGTGGACAGCAGGGACACTTACTCTGGTTGCACACTGTTGTGATGTAATGAGTGGACAGCAGGGACACTTACTCTGGTTGCACACTGATGTAATGAGTGGATAGCAGGGACACTTACTCTGGTTGCACACTGTTGTGATGTAATGAGTGGACAGCAGGGACACTTACTCTGGTTGCACACTGTTGTGATGTAATGAGTGGACAGCAGGGACACTTACTCTGGTTGCACACTGTTGTGATGTAATGAGTGGATAGCAGGGACACTTACTCTGGTTGCACACTGTGATGTAATGAGTGGACAGCAGGGACACTTACTCTGGTTGCACACTGTTGTGATGTAATGAGTGGACAGCAGGGACACTTACTCTGGTTGCACACTGTTGTGATGTAATGAGTGGACAGCAGGGACACTTACTCTGGTTGCACACTGTTGTGATGTAATGAGTGGACAGGGCCACAAATGACGAGTAGAACGGTTCATACTGTTTGTCATGGTGAAGAATCTCAGATTCACTGAAAAGAAATTAAATCAGAGTAAATCACAGATGAAATGAGAAACAATTAATCAGAGAAATAGACGCCTGAGTGAGGGGCAGAGAACTCCTCCTGAACCTGTCCTGATTTCACAGCTGATGAGTTGTATCAATGTTTCAGTGCAGACAAGAGCTATCCGCATGGAGAGAAATGCGCTGCAAACGCATTAAACTTACACATTGATGAATCTATAGAACCACTGTAAGGGACTGTTCACACAGGAAAAAATAGTGCAGATTTCTGCTTCTAAAATGCAGGATCACTGCCCAACCAGCCCCCCCCCCCCCCCCCAATTTACTTCAATGGGAGTGGAGGAAACGTGTCACTTTTCTGAGCATTCAGCACTATAGCTCCCATTAAAGGGGTACTCCTCCCCTAGACATCTTATCCCCTATTCAAAGGATAGGGGATAAGCTGTATGATCGCTTAGGTCCCTCCGCTGGGAACCCCGCTATCTCTGTGCAGCACCCAACGTTCATTAAGAGTGCTGGGTGCGGGCGGCAGGGGACATGACTCCCATAGACTTGCATTGTGGGGGCGGGGTGTGACGTCATGAGGGGCGGAGCCCTGACATCACTATACTCTGTCCCCCACCCATCATCAGTCACAGAGCGATCCTTGCTCTGTGTAGCTGAAAAACGGGGTTGCTGCAGGAGAGATCGCGGGGGTCCCCAGCGGCGGGACCCCAACGATCTAACATCTTATCCCCTATCCTTTTGATAGGTGATAAGATGTTTAGCTCCGGAGTACCCCTTTAAGTGACATCAAGATAAGGCCTAACTAGAGCTACAAAAAATATATATATATATAAAATTATAATAAGAACTAGAGCTACAAAAAAAATAAATACAATTTAGGTTTAAAAAATAAAAATGTTGTGCTGCCACATTCTTTGATTTTTCGGCTGACTGTGTAAGGGCTTAATTTTTGCGGGACACGTTGTGCTTTTTATCAGTACCTTTTTTGCGGTACACACTACCATTTGATTGGTTTTATTCCTCTTTATTTGTGGTGACCACAATAAGTAATTTTGGCATGGATTTTATTTTTTATTACATTGTTCACTGTTCGGAATAAATACCGTTATAGTTTTACAGTATAAATTATTACGAACGCGGCGATACCTATTTTGATTTTAATTTTTCATTATTTTGTGATAATATAGGGCTTTATTTTTATGTTTCATTATTTAATTATATATCATTTTTAAATATTTACATTTTTTTTTACCTTAGGGCAGAATTTTCCAAACAGCGTGTCTCCAGCTGTTGCAAAACTACAACTCCCAGCAGGCCCGGACAGCCAACGGCATGCTGGGAGTTGAAGTTTTGCAACAGCTTGAGACACGCTGTTTGGAAAATACTGCCTTAGGGGACTGGAAGCTACAGCCACATGACGGCAAGAATAGTACATGTACCGCTGTATACTATACCTGTCATATGGGCCTCACAGACTTCCATACCTCGCAGACCCCGAAGGCTGAGATTTGGCCTCCGAATGCCATCAAGACCCCACGATCAGAGTGCAGTACTGCCAATGGGCGATAGGGGGAGCTGCCTTCCCCTGTCAATCCTATAGACACTGTGATCACTACTGACTGCGGCATCTACAGGGTTAATCTGCCAAGTCTGGCGCAACCCTCGGTCTTGGCAGGACCACAACCACCAGTCCCTGTTCTACAATCACCAAAACATTTACATTGAGAAAAAGTAGGGGCCCCCCTGACCTGAACCACAGATGTCCCCCCCCAAAAAACAAACAGGACCAGGACAAGAATGAGGAGCCGGTCTCCAGTCTAACAACTTTTTAAACCTTTAGGAACGATATTCTCTTAGGAAGATTCTCCTTGTTGCCCATAGCGACCACTCACGGCAACAGAATCTTCCCATAAGACCGAGCCATACGGCTATGTTCACACCGTGGAATTTGCATGCAGAATTTCACCAGAAAATTCTGCAACATTTACTGCACATCGAACTGAACGGAAATACCACCGAGGATATTCTGCTTTCCGGATTGCACAAAAACATTAAACAGGTCTTTAAATTTTGTGGAATTCCAGGCGGGATCCCACCGACCTCCTAAATGGGACTTTGAACTTTGGCAGAATTCTGTGTTTTAAGCACAAACAAGTTCCGACGAAATTCCACTCAAATTCTGCAAAAATTCTGCAGTAAGCTTTTCAGAACAGAATTTGAGCAGAATTTCTGTAATGTGAACAGAATCTAAATCTCAAATTCCTCCCCAATGCCAAGAGCTCCGCCGGCTGCTGAAAAGTCTTGTACGCACCTACAGCTGAGGGTCTGCTACAATTGTATCCAGTCTACACAATTCTCTGTGAAGGAGCAGACATAATCTTTCTGACCATTTGTTACAATGTATCAGTCTGGAGCCCGGACGTGTAATAATATCCCGGAGACGTCACCCCGTGGATCTGCGCCAGAGAATTTGTTTACTGAAACATTATAATAAGCGACGACGCACGAGTCTGGACGGGCGGAGGTGTGAGGGAGTGCGGAGGATGATGGGAGTCAGACATAGTGATGGAGGAGGATGATGGGAGTCAGACATAGTGATGGAGGAGGATGATGGGAGTCAGACATAGTGATGGAGGAGGAAATGGGAGTCAGACATAGTGATGGAGGAGGATGATGGGAGTCAGACATAGTGATGGAGGAGAATGGTGGGAGTCAGACATAGTGATGGAGGAGGATGATGGGAGTCAGACATAGTGATGGAGGAGGATGATGGGAGTCAGACATAGTGATGGAGGAGGAGGAGGAGGATGGGAGTCAGACATAGTGATGGGGGAGGATGATGGGAGTCAGACATAGTAATGGAGGAGGATGATGGGAGTCAGACATAGTGATGGAGGAGGATGGTGGGAGTCAGACATAGTGATGGAGGAGGATGGTGGGAGTCAGACATAGTGATGGAGGAGGAGGAGGATGGGAGTCAGACATAGTGATGGAGGAGGAGGAGGATGGGAGTCAGACATAGTGATGGAGGAGGAGGAGGATGGGAGTCAGACATAGTGATGGAGGAGGAGGAGGATGGGAGTCAGACATAGTGATGGAGGAGGAGGAGGAGGATGGGAGTCAGACATAGTGATGGAGGAGGAGGAGGAGGATGGGAGTCAGACATAGTGATGGAGGAGGAGGAGGAGGATGGGAGTCAGACATAGTGATGGAGGAGGAGGAGGAGGATGGGAGTCAGACATAGTGATGGAGGAGGAGGAGGAGGATGGGAGTCAGACATAGTGATGGAGGAGGAGGAGGAGGATGGGAGTCAGACATAGTGATGGAGGAGGAGGAGGAGGATGGGAGTCAGACATAGTGATGGAGGAGGAGGAGGAGGATGGGAGTCAGACATAGTGATGGAGGAGGAGGAGGAGGATGGGAGTCAGACATAGTGATGGAGGAGGAGGAGGAGGATGGGAGTCAGACATAGTGATGGAGGAGGAGGAGGAGGATGGGAGTCAGACATAGTGATGGAGGAGGAGGAGGAGGATGGGAGTCAGACATAGTGATGGAGGAGGAGGAGGAGGATGGGAGTCAGACATAGTGATGGAGGAGGAGGAGGAGGATGGGAGTCAGACATAGTGATGGAGGAGGAGGAGGAGGATGGGAGTCAGACATAGTGATGGAGGAGGAGGAGGAGGATGGGAGTCAGACATAGTGATGGAGGAGGAGGAGGAGGATGGGAGTCAGACATAGTGATGGAGGAGGAGGAGGAGGATGGGAGTCAGACATAGTGATGGAGGAGGAGGAGGAGGATGGGAGTCAGACATAGTGATGGAGGAGGAGGAGGAGGATGGGAGTCAGACATAGTGATGGAGGAGGAGGAGGAGGATGGGAGTCAGACATAGTGATGGAGGAGGAGGAGGATGGGAGTCAGACATAGTGATGGAGGAGGAGGAGGATGGGAGTCAGACATAGTGATGGAGGAGGAGGAGGATGGGAGTCAGACATAGTGATGGAGGAGGAGGAGGATGGGAGTCAGACATAGTGATGGAGGAGGATGATGGGAGTCAGACATAGTGATGGAGGAGGATGATGGGAGTCAGACATAGTGATGGAGGAGGATGATGGGAGTCAGACATAGTGATGGAGGAGGATGATGGGAGTCAGACATAGTGATGGAGGAGGATGATGGGAGTCAGACATAGTGATGGAGGAGGATGATGGGAGTCAGACATAGTGATGGAGGAGGATGATGGGAGTCAGACATAGTGATGGAGGAGGATGATGGGAGTCAGACATAGTGATGGAGGAGGATGATGGGAGTCAGACATAGTGATGGAGGAGGATGATGGGAGTCAGACATAGTGATGGAGGAGGATGATGGGAGTCAGACATAGTGATGGAGGAGGAGGAGGATGGGAGTCAGACATAGTGATGGAGGAGGAGGATGGGAGTCAGACATAGTGATGGAGGAGGAGGAGGATGGGAGTCAGACATAGTGATGGAGGAGGAGGAGGATGGGAGTCAGACATAGTGATGGAGGAGGAGGAGGATGGGAGTCAGACAGTGATGGAGGAGGAGGAGGATGGGAGTCAGACATAGTGATGGAGGAGGAGGAGGATGGGAGTCAGACATAGTGATGGAGGAGGAGGAGGATGGGAGTCAGACATCGTGATGGAGGAGGAGGAGGATGGGAGTCAGACATCGTGATGGAGGAGGAGGAGGATGGGAGTCAGACATAGTGATGGAGGAGGAGGAGGATGGGAGTCAGACATAGTGATGGAGGAGGAGGAGGATGGGAGTCAGACATAGTGATGGAGGAGGAGGAGGATGGGAGTCAGACATAGTGATGGAGGAGGAGGAGGATGGGAGTCAGACATAGTGATGGAGGAGGAGGAGGATGGGAGTCAGACATAGTGATGGAGGAGGAGGAGGATGGGAGTCAGACATAGTGATGGAGGAGGAGGAGGATGGGAGTCAGACATAGTGATGGAGGAGGAGGAGGATGGGAGTCAGACATAGTGATGGAGGAGGAGGAGGATGGGAGTCAGACATAGTGATGGAGGAGGATGATGGGAGTCAGACATAGTGATGGAGGAGGATGATGGGAGTCAGACATAGTGATGGAGGAGGATGATGGGAGTCAGACATAGAGATGGAGGAGGATGATGGGAGTCAGACATAGTGATGGAGGAGGATGATGGGAGTCAGACATAGTGATGGAGGAGGAGGAGGATGGGAGTCAGACATAGTGATGGAGGAGGATGATGGGAGTCAGACATAGTGATGGAGGAGGATGATGGGAGTCAGACATAGTGATGGAGGATGATGGGAGTCAGACATAGTGATGGAGGATGATGGGAGTCAGACATAGTGATGGAGGATGATGGGAGTCAGACATAGTGATGGAGGATGATGGGAGTCAGACATAGTGATGGAGGATGATGGGAGTCAGACATAGTGATGGAGGATGATGGGAGTCAGACATAGTGATGGAGGATGATGGGAGTCAGACATAGTGATGGAGGATGATGGGAGTCAGACATAGTGATGGAGGATGATGGGAGTCAGACATAGTGATGGAGGATGATGGGAGTCAGACCTCATCCCAGTACTGTGACCCACACCTCTCAGGGTCGGGATGTTCCGGTGAGGAGCCCGGTGATCACCATAACAAACAGGTCGTATATCTACAGTCTGAATCAGGATCACGTCCCATCTCCCAGGATCCGTTCTACGGCCGAGGTCACATGACAGGTGAATCACAATCTCTATGTTCACTGAGAAACAAATACTTTACACTGCAGCATCATGTATGACCAGGGACAGTGACTGCTTCATGCTGGGTACAGGGCTCAGGGTGCTGGGTACAGGGCTCAGGGTGCTGGGTACAGGGGTGATGGGGGCTCAGGGGTGATGGGGGCTCAGGGGTGATGGGGGCTCAGGGGTGATGGGGGCTCAGGGTACTGGCTCAAGGGTGATGGGGGCTCAGGGTACTGGCTCAAGGGTGATGGGGGGCTAAGGGTGCTGGGTCAGGGGGGTGATAGGGGCTCAGGGTGCTGGGTCAGGGGGGTGATAGGGGCTCAGGGTGCTGGGTCAGGGGGGTGATAGGGGCTCAGGGTGCTGGGTCAGGGGGGTGATAGGGGCTCAGGGTGCTGGGTCAGGGGGGTGATAGGGGCTCAGGGTGCTGGGTCAGGGGGGTGATAGGGGCTCAGGGTGCTGGGTCAGGGGGGTGATAGGGGCTCAGGGTGCTGGGTCAGGAGTGATGGGGGCTCAGGGTGCTGGGTCAGGAGTGATGGGGGCTCAGGGTGCTGGGTCAGGAGTGATGGGGGCTCAGGGTGCTGGGTCAGGAGTGATGGGGGCTCAGGGTGCTGGGTCAGGAGTGATGGGGGCTCAGGGTGCTGGGTCAGGAGTGATGGGGGCTCAGGGTGCTGGGTCAGGAGTGATGGGGGCTCAGGGTGCTGGGTCAGGAGTGATGGGGGCTCAGGGTGCTGGGTCAGGAGTGATGGGGGCTCAGGGTGCTGGGTCAGGAGTGATGGGGGCTCAGGGTGCTGGGTCAGGAGTGATGGGGGCTCAGGGTGCTGGGTCAGGAGTGATGGGGGCTCAGGGTGCTGGGTCAGGAGTGATGGGGGCTCAGGGTGCTGGGTCAGGAGTGATGGGGGCTCAGGGTGCTGGGTCAGGAGTGATGGGGGCTCAGGGTGCTGGGTCAGGAGTGATGGGGGCTCAGGGTGCTGGGTCAGGAGTGATGGGGGCTCAGGGTGCTGGGTCAGGAGTGATGGGGGCTCAGGGTGCTGGGTCAGGAGTGATGGGGGCTCAGGGTGCTGGGTCAGGTGTGATGAGGGCTCAGGGTGCTGGGTCAGGAGTGATGAGGGCTCAGGGTGCTGGGTCAGGAGTGATGAGGGCTCAGGGTGCTGGGTCAGGAGTGATGAGGGCTCAGGGTGCTGGGTCAGGGGGTGATGGGGGCTCAGGGTGCTGGGTCAGGAGTGATGAGGGCTCAGGGTGCTGGGTCAGGAGTGATGAGGTCTCAGGGTGCTGGGTCAGGAGTGATGGGGGCTCAGGGTGCTGGGTCAGGAGTGATGGGGGCTCAGGGTGCTGGGTCAGGGGTGATGGGGGCTCAGGGTGCTGGGTCAGGAGTGATGAGGTCTCAGGGTGCTGGGTCAGGGGGGTGATAGGGGCTCAGGGTGCTGGGTCAGGGGGGTGATAGGGGCTCAGGGTGCTGGGTCAGGGGGGTGATAGGGGCTCAGGGTGCTGGGTCAGGGGTGATGGGGGCTCAGGGTGCTGGGTCAGGGGTGCTGGGGGCTCAGGGTGCTGGGTCAGGAGTGATGGGGGCTCAGGGTGCTGGGTCAGGAGTGATGGGGGCTCAGGGTGCTGGGTCAGGAGTGATGGGGGCTCAGGGTGCTGGGTCAGGAGTGATGGGGGCTCAGGGTGCTGGGTCAGGAGTGATGGGGGCTCAGGGTGCTGGGTCAGGAGTGATGGGGGCTCAGGGTGCTGGGTCAGGGGTGATGGGGGCTCAGGGTGCTGGGTCAGGGGTGATGGGGGCTCAGGGTGCTGGGTCAGGGGTGATGGGGGCACAGGGTGCTGGGTCAGGAGTGATGGGGGCTCAGGGTGCTGGGTCAGGGGTGATGGGGGCTCAGGGTGCTGGGTCAGGAGTGATGGGGGCTCAGGGTGCTGGGTCAGGAGTGATGGGGGCTCAGGGTGCTGGGTCAGGAGTGATGGGGGCTCAGGGTGCTGGGTCAGGGGTGATGGGGGCTCAGGGTGCTGGGTCAGGAGTGATGGGGGCTCAGGGTGCTGGGTCAGGGGTGATGGGGGCTCAGGGTGCTGGGTGATCACAGACCCCGGTAATACGGAGAGCACCATGTTGTAAGGAGATGTTCAGGGGGTCAGATATGCCTTTTTGGGGGAGTCAGTATTGGGGGTGTCACCACTGCAGGGTGGGGGGTGTCAGGGATGACTGTGTCGGGCCCCCGGTTGTCAGGAGCTGTTGAGGGTCCAGGATGTCGGTTGTCATGGTGACACCTCTGCCTGGGACCCCCGGTAAGGATGGGGTGCAGGGTGGGAGGGGTCAGGGATGACGTCACGCTGTCTGGAGCCCCCAGCTCCCGGTTGTCAGGGCCGCTCCGCACCTGTCATGGCCGCGGTGACACAGCTTGTCTGGGCCCCGGGCCCCCCGGCCCTCTCCCCCGGCTCCTCACCTCTCTATCACCGAGGACAGCAGCTGCGGCAGCTCCTTCATGTCAAAGGCCGAGTATGAGGCGGAGAGGAGCGGCCGGACCGCCACATCCCAGCCGGGGCCCGAGCTGCCACCGCTCGACGACATCTTCCTTCAGACAGTGACTGAGCTTCTACCGGAAGTGACGTGAGACTTTACCCGTGAGAGTAAACATGTGACATCCGGTTCTGACTGCCATCTTCTGTGTGGCAGGTTGGTGTGAGAGCAGAGCTGTGACAGATCGAAGGTCATGTGATGCTATCTGTCCTATCGGGCCATTCCTGACAGTTCACGTGGTGAAAGGAGGGATGTGTCACGTGATGTTTCTATGAGGATTGAGGGTCCTGATCACAAGAGATTAGTCTATGAGGAGTGAGGACCCTGATCACGAGAGATTACAGTCTATGAGAAGTGAGGACACTGATCACAAGAGATTACAGTCTATGAGGAGTGAGGACACTGATCACAAGAGATTACAGTCTATGAGGAGTGAGGACCCTGATCACAAGAGATTACAGTCTATGAGAAGTGAGGATCCTGATCACAAGAGATTACAGTCTATGAGGAGTGAGGACACTGATCACAAGAGATTACAGTCTATGAGGAGTGAGGACCCTGATCACGAGAGATTACAGTCTATGAGGAGTGAGGGTCCTGATCACGAGAGATTACAGTCTATGAGAAGTGAGGACACTGATCACAAGAGATTACAGTCTATGAGGAGTGAGGGTCCTGATCACAAGAGATTACAGTCTATGAGGAGTGAGGACCCTGATCACGAGAGATTACAGTCTATGAGAAGTGAGGACACTGATCACAAGAGATTACAGTCTATGAGGAGTGAGGACCCTGATCACGAGAGATTACAGTCTATGAGGAGTGAGGGTCCTGATCACGAGAGATTACAGTCTATGAGAAGTGAGGACACTGATCACAAGAGATTACAGTCTATGAGGAGTGAAGGTCCTGATCACAAGAGATTACAGTCTATGAGGAGTGAGGGTCCTGATCACAAGAGATTACAGTCTATGAGGAGTGAGGACCCTGATCACGAGAGATTACAGTCTATGAGGAGTGAGGACACTGATCACAAGAGATTACAGTCTATGAGGAGTGAGGACACTGATCACAAGAGATTACAGTCTATGAGGAGTGAGGACCCTGATCACGAGAGATTACAGTCTATGAGAAGTGAGGACACTGATCACAAGAGATTACAGTTTATGAGGAGTGAGGACACTGATCACAAGAGATTACAGTCTATGAGGAGTGAGGACCCTGATCACAAGAGATTACAGTCTATGAGGAGTGAGGACCCTGATCACAAGAGATTACAGTCTATGAGGAGTGAGGGTCCTGATCACAAGAGATTACAGTCTATGAGGAGTGAGGATCCTGATCACAAGAGATTACAGTCTATGAGGAGTGAGGGTCCTGATCACAAGAGATTACAGTCTATGAGGAGTGAGGACACTGATCACAAGAGATTACAGTCTATGAGGAGTGAGGGTCCTGATCACAAGAGATTACAGTCTATGAGGAGTGAGGACCCTGATCACAAGAGATTACAGTCTATGAGGAGTGAGGACACTGATCACAAGAGATTACAGTCTATGAGGAGTGAGGACCCTGATCACGAGAGATTACAGTCTATGAGAAGTGAGGACACTGATCACAAGAGATTACAGTCTATGAGGAGTGAGGACACTGATCACAAGAGATTACAGTCTATGAGGAGTGAGGACCCTGATCACAAGAGATTACAGTCTATGAGGAGTGAGGACCCTGATCACAAGAGATTACAGTCTATGAGGAGTGAGGGTCCTGATCACAAGAGATTACAGTCTATGAGGAGTGAGGATCCTGATCACAAGAGATTACAGTCTATGAGGAGTGAGGATCCTGATCACAAGAGATTACAGTCTATGAGGAGTGAGGATCCTGATCACAAGAGATTACAGTCTATGAGGAGTGAGGATCCTGATCACAAGAGATTACAGTCTATGAGGAGTGAGGGTCCTGATCACAAGAGATTACAGTCTATGAGGAGTGAGGACACTGATCACAAGAGATTACAGTCTATGAGGAGTGAGGGTCCTGATCACAAGAGATTACAGTCTATGAGGAGTGAGGACCCTGATCACAAGAGATTACAGTCTATGAGGAGTGAGGACACTGATCACAAGAGATTACAGTCTATGAGAAGTGAGGATCCTGATCACAAGAGATTACAGTCTATGAGGAGTGAGGATCCTGATCACAAGAGATTACAGTCTATGAGGAGTGAGGATCCTGATCACAAGAGATTACAGTCTATGAGGAGTGAGGGTCCTGATCACAAGAGATTACAGTCTATGAGGAGTGAGGACACTGATCACAAGAGATTACAGTCTATGAGGAGTGAGGGTCCTGATCACAAGAGATTACAGTCTATGAGGAGTGAGGATCCTGATCACAAGAGATTACAGTCTATGAGGAGTGAGGATCCTGATCACAAGAGATTACAGTCTATGAGAAGTGAGGATCCTGATCACAAGAGATTACAGTCTATGAGAAGTGAGGATCCTGATCACAAGAGATTACAGTCTATGAGGAGTGAGGATCCTGATCACAAGAGATTACAGTCTATGAGGAGTGAGGACACTGATCACAAGAGATTACAGTCTATGAGGAGTGAGGATCCTGATCACAAGAGATTACAGTCTATGAGGAGTGAGGATCCTGATCACAAGAGATTACAGTCTATGAGGAGTGAGGGTCCTGATCACAAGAGATTACAGTCTATGAGGAGTGAGGACCCTGATCACAAGAGATTACAGTCTATGAGGAGTGAGGATCCTGATCACAAGAGATTACAGTCTATGAGGAGTGAGGGTCCTGATCACAAGAGATTACAGTCTATGAGGAGTGAGGACCCTGATCACAAGAGATTACAGTCTATGAGGAGTGGGGGTCCTGATCACAAGAGATTACAGTCTATGAGGAGTGAGGATCCTGATCACAAGAGATTACAGTCTATGAGGAGTGAGGATCCTGATCACAAGAGATTACAGTCTATGAGGAGTGAGGGTCCTGATCACAAGAGATTACAGTCTATGAGGAGTCAGGATCCTGATCACAAGAGATTACAGTCTATGAGAAGGATCCTGATCACAAGAGATTACAGTCTATGAGGAGTGAGGATCCTGATCACAAGAGATTACAGTCTATGAGGAGTGAGGGTCCTGATCACAAGAGATTACAGTCTATGAGGAGTGAGGATCCTGATCACAAGAGATTACAGTCTATGAGGAGTGAGGATACTGATCACAAGAGATTACAGTCTATGAGGAGTGAGGGTCCTGATCACAAGAGATTACAGTCTATGAGGAGTGAGGATCCTGATCACAAGAGATTACAGTCTATGAGAATTGAGGGTCCTGATCACAAGAGATTAAAGTCTATGAGAAGTGAGGACCCTGATCACAAGAGATTACAGTCTATGAGGAGTGAGGGTCCTGATCACAAGAGATTACAGTCTATGAGGAGTGAGGATCCTGATCACAAGAGATTACAGTCTATGAGGAGTGAGGGTCCTGATCACAAGAGATTACAGTCTATGAGGAGTGAGGATCCTGATCACAAGAGATTACAGTCTATGAGGAGTGAGGGTCCTGATCACAAGAGATTACAGTCTATGAGGAGTGAGGGTCCTGATCACAAGAGATTACAGTCTATGAGGAGTGAGGATCCTGATCACAAGAGATTACAGTCTATGAGGAGTGAGGACCCTGATCACAAGAGATTACAGTCTATGAGGAGTGAGGGTCCTGATCACAAGAGATTACAGTCTATGAGGAGTGAGGACCCTGATCACAAGAGATTACAGTCTATGAGGAGTGAGGATCCTGATCACAAGAGATTACAGTCTATGAGGAGTGAGGATCCTGATCACAAGAGATTACAGTCTATGAGGAGTGAGGACACTGATCACAAGAGATTACAGTCTATGAGGAGTGAGGGTCCTGATCACAAGAGATTACAGTCTATGAGGAGTGAGGGTCCTGATCACAAGAGATTACAGTCTATGAGGGTCCTGATCACAAGAGATTACAGTCTATGAGGAGTGAGGACCCTGATCACAAGAGATTACAGTCTATGAGGAGTGAGGACCCTGATCACAAGAGATTACAGTCTATGAGGAGTGAGGGTCCTGATCACAAGAGATTACAGTCTATGAGGAGTGAGGATCCTGATCACAAGAGATTACAGTCTATGAGGAGTGAGGATCCTGATCACAAGAGATTACAGTCTATGAGGAGTGAGGATCCTGATCACAAGAGATTACAGTCTATGAGGAGTGAGGGTCCTGATCACAAGAGATTACAGTCTATGAGGAGTGAGGGTCCTGATCACAAGAGATTACAGTCTATGAGGAGTGAGGATCCTGATCACAAGAGATTACAGTCTATGAGGAGTGAGGGTCCTGATCACAAGAGATTACAGTCTATGAGGAGTGAGGGTCCTGATCACAAGAGATTACAGTCTATGAGGAGTGAGGACCCTGATCACAAGAGATTACAGTCTATGAGGAGTGAGGATCCTGATCACAAGAGATTACAGTCTATGAGGAGTGAGGGTCCTGATCACAAGAGATTACAGTCTATGGGGAGTGAGGATCCTGATCACAAGAGATTACAGTCTATGAGGGTCCTGATCACAAGAGATTACAGTCTATGAGGAGTGAGGATCCTGATCACAAGAGATTACAGACAAAAGAGTGACTCCCTAATTGGCCACAGAACCTCACCGTACATCCCCCAGCTGCTGCAATACCTCACCGCTCATCCCGCTTGCAGCAGAACCTCACTGTACACCCCCCCCCCCAAACTGCTTTGGAACCTAAGTGTACATCCCCCCCTGGCTGCTTCATTACCTCCTCCCTCCCCCGTCTGCTGCTGAACCTCTTCATAATCCCCCGTCTGCTGCAGAACCTCACGGAAGTCCACCCTGGCTGCTACAGAACCTCAGTGTATATCCCGCCCCCCCTCCCCCCACACACACAGAACCTCACCTAATCCCGTGTCTGCTGCAGAACCTCTGCATAATCCCCTGCCTGCTGCACCTAATCGAACATCCCACTTCTGCTGCAGAACCTCACTGTACATCCGCTGTTTGATGCAGAACCATGCCATACACCCCCTGGCTGCTGCTGTTTACATTCCGTTTCTGAGAAAAGCTGGGTAACAACCAGTATGTCCTCTCCCTCCCCAGGACCCCAGAGGCTGATGTGTAAGATATAGGACGATATGCACCAATCACTGCAGAGACCACCGAGACTCCACCAATTACCAGGTTTTATTTATTATGTTTCTTCTTTAATTTCTTTCTCAATGTCAAAAAGACAAAAAAGTTATTTAGAAAGAACATTTCCACAGATTTTGTTCTATGAAGAAACAAAAACACGAATTTTATAAATTAAGGATGTCAAGCATCTCCGATCCGCACACACACCGGGGGTGGGGGACATGATCTGTTGGGGGCAAAAACGCTAAAAATCGTGTAGAATCTCCAATTATCACCTTTACAGTCAATTATTATTATTATTGTTCCAATCCGTGAAAACAAAAAGTAGATCAACTTTGTAAATCGGATTTATTAAAATCTCTACAGCTTCTATGTGTTTCCATGGTAACAGACTACAAACAACTCTGTGTGGTCAGATTGTGCAGTCATACTCGGTCCTCAGGGCATGATGGGAGTTGTAGTTTTGCATCAGCAGGAGACCAAGAGTTGGAATTCAATGCCCTAGACCAGTGTTTCTCAATCGGGGTGCCTCCAGCTGTTGCAAAACTACAACTCCCAACGTGCACTAACTGTGTTGCTTAAGTCAAGACCAGTGTTTCTCAACCAGGGTGCCTCCAGCTGTTGCAAAACTACAACTCCCAGCATGCCCGGACAGCCAAAGGCTGTCCGGGCATGCTGGGAGTTGTAGTTTTGCAACAGCTGGAAGCACCCTGGCTAGGAAAACACTACCCTAGACATGAGCAACGCAGTGAGTGCATGCTGGGAGTTGTAGTTTTGCTGCAACAGCCGGGGAGCCACACTTTGTATAAATAAAGGGCCCTGCAAACAAGTCATGTGACTTTTAGACTATGACACTATAAAGAGAGATTTCCAGGTTCATGTATATAAAGCTTCATCACTGTATAACGAAAAGTTCTGTAACGTTCTAATAGACGTCTGAATTCCTTAACATCAGCAAGATCTCTGCTTTTTGTCAGTGAACAGAAACACTCTTCCCCCTTCATTTTCTTTTCTGGCCTTGTACTACTTTTTACAGCTGAGGGTTTGCTACAACTGCATTCACTTCTGGCGTTATCCAAGAAAAGAAAATCAGCACCACCCCCTGTCCTCAGGTTGTGTGTGGTATTACAACTTGGCTCCGTTCACTTCAATGGAACTGGAGTGCAATACCAAATACAACCTGAAGTTGGAGGCAGCGCTATTTTTAGGAAGAAAAATATTTTTCGGATATTGGATAACCACTATGAGGCTATGTTGACATGGTGGAATTTCCGTACGGAATTCCGCCGGAAATTTACTTCAATGGGATTCCGCTGTCCCATTCATATAGCGGAATTTCCACCGTGGAAATTCTGCAAAATTTTAAGACCAGTCTTTACATTTTTGTGGAATTGCGGGCGGAATCCCATTGAACTCAATGGGGCTTGAATTTCGGCAGAACCCAGGATTCCGCCGCTATTTCGACAGATTTCCGTAAACTTTGCTGAACGGCATTTGTGCGGAATTCCACAGTGTGAACATGGCCTAAGGCCGGGTTCACATTGAGGAATCTACCCCCCAAAATATTCTGACTGATGAAATCAGTTGCGCTATGACTGTGCGGACATTGCCGCTCCCCATAGACCGCAATGTTTTCCACGCGGTATTCCCACGAAAAAAACAAGCAAAATCATTCTTTCAATGGCAAAAGCTCCGCCCGCCATTGAAATTCTATAGTTTGCACTGTGCGGCGGGACGCCATTGACGGAAACTGGATCGGAATTTCCAGAAATGACCGTTAATTCTTTAGTCTGAACCCAGCCTGATAGTTTGATACAATGTAACAGCAGGTAAAGTATCATGGGGAGCCACAGCCAAGGCTGGATGTAAATGTAGCAAACCCTCAGATGTGAAAAGAATTATGTACAAAGAGGTTTTTAGCTGCTGCATATAAAAAACTAAAATGTTTCCATTCACTGAAAGCAAATATTCAATATATTTAAAGGGGTACTCCACCCTTAGATATCTTATCCCTTATTAGAGCATCGGGGGCAGCGTGACATCACAGTCACGCCCTGGCAACGACATCACGGCCGCGCCCCCTCAATGCAAGTCTATGGGAGGGGGCGTGACGTACGTCACGCCCCCTCCCATAGACTTGCATTGAGGGGTCGTGGCCATGACATCACGAGCCTCCCCTCATCGCCAGTCATCCGGCACGGAGCAAAGTTGGCTCTGTGCACCGGATGTCTGGGGTGCCGCAGCCGAGATTGCGGGGATCCCTGTGGCTGGACCCCCTCAATCAGACATTTTATTCCCTAATCCTTTGGATAGGGTATAAGATGTCTAGGGGTGGAGTACCCCTTTTAAAAAAAACAAAGACTATTAGAACGTTAGGGCTGGATCACATATGGCTGACTGACAGACGCAGCACGCATTGCACCCCGCGTCCCTTCCAGGGTTCCTAACGCGGCGGGATCTATGGGCCTGATCAGAAACCGCTGCGGGCAATGTTTTCCACCGATGTGAACTCGGCCCTACAGAACTTTTTATTATCCAATAATTAAACACAGAAGCAGAAATCGCTTCAGGGGCAGGAAAAAAATTTACTTCACTCATTCATTCAACCACAGGGTGTTTTGTCCCATTGCTTCCAGTGTAAGCCCGTCCACCAGGGCGGCAGTATTGTGATGGCAGGCGGGTGTCACACACATTCAAGTTACAGCAGTCGCTTCCCTAGACCCAGAGTCCATGAACAGTCTGTGGAGGGAGCGGCTAAGTCTCTGCAGATGGCGGCCGGAAGCTTACTCCGCCCCCTCTCGTCTTTAGCGCCAGGCCCGGTTCAGGAGTTTCACTTGCGCCAGTCTCTTGGTGATCATGGTGGCAAAGACCAGGCCGAGGAGGACGCTGCTGATCAGCATGTAGTCGTAGTCGTCCTTTAACACGTCAAACTGCTTGGAAGGATAAACGCGAGTCTGGTAGATGTCCAGTCCGTAGGCCACGACCTGTGGGGGGGAGAGAGGGATGTCAAAACCTGCACAGACCCCCGGGACAAAACCCCCCGGAGACCCCCACATCACTTACAAGACAGGTGGACTCCAGGCCGGACGGCGCGGTGTAAATCCCCCTCATCCTGGAGATGGTCTGGTTGTAGTTGATGAAGCGTTCAGCGTGGATCTGGATGTCCGGCGTGTACGGAATTAGGTTTTCCTCTCTGCAAAAAAAGGACAACAAATTGTGGAACCAGGTCAGAAAGGGTTAACGGCGACAACAAGTGTTATTAAGTGGCTAGGGAGATACAAGTGGCTGCACTTAAAGGGGTACTCTGAAGGGAAAAAAAACAAAAAAAGGTTTTCAAATCAAGTGGTGCCAGAAAAAAAATTATACAGATTTGTAAATTACTTCTATATAATAATCTTAATCCTTTCCAGTACTTATCAGCTGCTGTATGCTCCACAGGAGGTTGTGTAGTCCTTTCCAGTCTGACCACAGTGCTCTCTGCTGACACCTCTGTCCATGTCAGGTACTGTCCAGAGAAGGAGAGGTTTTCTATGGGGATTTTCTTTTACTCTGGACAGTTCCTGACACGGACAGAGGTGTCAGCAGAGAGCACTGTGGTCAGACTGGAAAGTACTACACAACTTTCTGTGAAGCATACAGCAGCTGATAAGTACTGGAAGGAATTTTTATATAAAAGTAATTTAGAAATCTGTTTAACTTTCTGGCACCAGTTGATTTGAAAAATGTGTTTTCCACTGGAGTACCCCTTTAATGAACCTTACAAATAAGGGTAGGGACACACAGAGCATTTCACACTGCGGAGCCGCTGACGGCAGTCACAAGGGTGAGCTCACTGCTGCGGCTCACTGTTTGCTCATAGCTGCGGATTTCCCAGTGGATGCTTGTAGGAGATGCGCAGTGGGAAATCCACCGATACGAGCGGACACACAAAGCTACCCGGCCGCAGCAGTGAGCTCGCCCATGTGACTGCCGTCAGCGCATCCGCAGCCTGAAATACTCTGCAGATGATCTACATGTGACCCTACCCTTTAAATGCCAGTTCTTCTGAAGTATGGTGGCCTTGACATACAAGTAAGATTTAAAGGGGTATTCCAGGCAAAAACATTTTATCCTCAATTTTATTCCCAGTTTCCGGAACTGGGGACGTGACATCACGCCATGCCCCCTCCATTCATGTCTATGGGAGGGGGCGTGACGGCCGTCACGCCCCCTCCCATAGACATGAATGGAGGGGGCGTGGCGTGACGTCTCCAGTCCCGGGAACCCGGAGGTTTCCGAAACTAGAGACGCAGTCCCCGCATAGAATGCAGCAGCGGGGCCCCCGCGATCAGACATCTTATCCCCTATACTTTGGATAGGGGATTAAATGTTTTTTCCCAGAATACCCCTTTAATGCCTCTGTTTTACCCCGTGTGAATCCAGCAATAATCTCTATGACAGGTGCAGAGTGAGCATGCTCTCCCGTACAGGAGCATGACCACACACAATAGTGTCACCGATCCCGGAACCCCTGACCTAACAAAGGAGACACTGTATTCACAATGTTAGTGCCGCATTACCTTGTATACTCTGTGGGGACTTCCGGACGACGAGGGTCCAGCAAAGCCTTAGGAAGGGAAAGAATGGCGCCTGATGGAAGTCCAACTGCGGAAATAACAGATCAGCGTCACATATTACAAACCTGACAATAGGAGGAAAGTCTCTATATAGAAAAACCATACGGAACCGTATAGAAAACCGTATGTCAAACGCCTCATCCGGTTTAGTCCGTTTTGCATCTTATACGGTTTCTTATAAGTTTTTTTTTTTCTTGAAATTTCAATCGAACAAGTGAAACTTTATTCAAAACGGAGTGAAAAGTTAAAAACTTATACTTTTTTTTTTTTTTTCTTAAAAAATTGATGCAACCGGACATCATTTTTCAAACCGTATACGGGTTGAAATTTGTACACAAGTTTTGATGGTTTTGAGGAATCCGTTTATTTATTATTTTTTTTTTTTTTTTATCAAAAACCTGATACGGGAATGGAATTGCAAAAATGTGGTGTGAATGAAAGGGCATGTTCACACTACAAAATTAAGTGACGATGTCTTCTCCTAATTCCTCTTGGATCTTGTACCTTTCTGCTTCATGGTAAATGGAGCCGAAATGATGCGTAATCCGCACTTATATTTGCAGAGGAAATACGGGAAAAGTGACAGCACATATACTGCCCATATATACAGCGCTATATACCCATAGTTATTCTGTATGCTTACAGTTCATTGGTGCACTGGGGACCCTCCCGTCTCCTCCTGTAGCCCCGCCGGACCCCTGAGCCGCTATCAGCAGTGATGTGGAGCCAAGGCAGATGCCGGATCTTGCGCGTGCGCCGTGTCTCGGTGGGACGGTCACATGGTTTTATGTCACTGCTGAGAAGCGGCTCAAACATGGTCCAGTGGGAGCTATAAGGAGGAGACAGGAGTGGTCCGGGCTACTGTGAGCCTTCAGAATAAGGGTGGGTTCACACTACGTCTTCACTCTACGGTCAACGGATCCGCGGTTTTAGGTCCGGTTAGAAAACCTGATATGGGGCAAAAAGAATTTCACTCCGGTCGCTCATTCAAATGAACGAGATAGGGGCCGGATCCGGTGACCGTATGCTCTACGTCATGTAGAACCCACCCTAAATATATATATATATTATTTATTTTTGCAGCGGCAGTATATGTAGTCTCACTTTTTTCCCAACCAGGGTGCCTCCAGCTGTTGCAAAACTACAACTCCCAGCATGCCCGGACAGCCTTCGGCTGTCCGGGCATGCTGGGAGTTGTAGTTTTGCAACAGCTGGAGGCACCCTAGTTGGAAAACACTGATCTACTCGGCTTGGCTATGAGAACATGCTGGGAGTAGCAGAATTGCAACAGCTGGAGAACTGCAGACAAGGGACCACTGAGACCATGATGGAGTCTATACTCACTGAGGATGTGTCGGCTGGTGATGCCGCGCTCGGTGATGGTGGCTTGCATGGCGCGGATGGAGGAGGGGAAGATGTAGGATTGCTGGAGGACATGTGGCAGGTGCGGTCTGTCCAGGGAGCTGAAGCTGGTGCTGTTATACTGCTCGGTGCCCTCATACAGCTCCAGGACACTCAGCTCACTGCGCCGCGCCTTACTGTTCCAATACTGGTACTGAATGGGGAGAAATGGAGTCAGACATTATACTCGAGACACGGAGACACACCCAATATACTGGAGACACATTATACTGGAGACATCCAATATACTGGAGACACCCATTATACTGGAGACACAGAGACGCCCATTATACTGGAGACACCCATTATACTGGAGACACCCATTATACTGGAGACACCCATTATACTGGAGACACCCATTATACTGGAGACACCCATTATACTGGAGACACCCATTATACTGGAGACACCCATTATACTGGAGACACCCATTATACTGGAGACACCCATTATACTGGAGACACCCATTATACTGGAGACACCCATTATACTGGAGACACCCATTATACTGGAGACACCCATTATACTGGAGACACAGAGACACCCATTATACTGGAGACACCCATTATACTGGAGACACCCATTATACTGGAGACACCCATTATACTGGAGACACCCATTATACTGGAGACACCCATTATACTGGAGACACCCATTATACTGGAGACACCCATTATACTGGAGACACCCATTATACTGGAGACACAGAGACACCCATTATACTGGAGACACAGAGACACCCATTATACTGGAGACACAGAGACACCCATTATACTGGAGACACCCATTATACTGGAGACACAGAGACACCCATTATACTGGAGACACAGAGACACCCATTATACTGGAGACACAGAGACACCCATTATACTGGAGACACAGAGACACCCATTATACTGGAGACACAGAGACACCCATTATACTGGAGACACCCATTATACTGGAGACACAGAGACACCCATTATACTGGAGACACAGAGACACCCATTATACTGGAGACACAGAGACACCCATTATACTGGAGACACCCATTATACTGGAGACACAGAGACACCCATTATACTGGAGACACCCATTATACTGGAGACACAGAGACACCCATTATACTGGAGACACAGAGACACCCATTATACTGGAGACACAGAGACACCCATTATACTGGAGACACAGAGACACCCATTATACTGGAGACACAGAGACACCCATTATACTGGAGACACAGAGACACCCATTATACTGGAGACACAGAGACACCCATTATACTGGAGACACAGAGACACCCATTATACTGGAGACACAGAGACACCCATTATACTGGAGACACAGAGACACCCATTATACTGGAGACACAGAGACACCCATTATACTGGAGACACAGAGACACCCATTATACTGGAGACACAGAGACACCCATTATACTGGAGACACAGAGACACCCATTATACTGGAGACACAGAGACACCCATTATACTGGAGACACAGAGACACCCATTATACTGGAGACACAGAGACACCCATTATACTGGAGACACAGAGACACCCATTATACTGGAGACACAGAGACACCCATTATACTGGAGACACCCATTATACTGGAGACACCCATTATACTGGAGACACCCATTATACTGGAGACACCCATTATACTGGAGACACCCATTATAGTGGTGACACCCATTATAGTGGTGACACCCATTATACTGGAGACACCCATTATACCGGAGACACCCATTATAGTGGTGACACCCATTATACTGGAGACACCCATTATACTGGAGACACCCATTATACCGGAGACACCCATTATACCGGAGACACCCATTATACCGGAGACACCCATTATACCGGAGACACCCATTATACCGGAGACACCCATTATACCGGAGACACCCATTATACCAGAGACACCCATTATAGTGGTGACACCCATTATACTGGAGACACCCATTATAGTGGTGACACCCATTATAGTGGTGACACCCATTATACTGGAGACATGGCGACACATTGTACTGGGTGGGAGTTTACGCAGTCTGGGGATCTTACCACAATCCAGTTCTCGGAGTGCACGAGGTGGACGGGACCTTTGGCTTTCCTCTGCACAGACGAGTGGATTATACGGCCGGTCACTCCATCGATGAGGTAGATTCCTATGAAGCAGCGGTCGGGGTGGGTGTCTGTACTCTCCGTGATCACCGCCAATAAGTTGGGGTTCAAGTACTGCACAAAGGAAACATGAAGACATGAGAGCGCCATCACCTATGTGGGAGATACCCTGCCATAGTCTGCGCGCTCTCCTTACCTTGTAGAGGACGCTGCGGTCGCCCATCACTCGCCCCTGGGAGTGCACATGCTCATTGGAACGCTTTCCCTTCACCAATGTGATCCGCTGGAGCTCGGTCGGGAGCAGGATCTCCCAGATTTCCTCTGTAGAAAGATCCTGGAGGAAGAAGAGAAGCCCAGGTGAGAGGAGACGTCAGAGGAAGGACAGAAGGAACGTCTCCATATGGCCCGTAGATCACTCACCTTGTGAAGGCGGAGGCCGGTGAGCTCGCCCTTCTCAGAGTCCACCAGGTAGAAGAAGACGGTGGAGGACAATTCCTGCAGCTGCTGCAGAACGTACTTCGTGGACGGAAAGGGGGTGACCTGGAGAGATCGGAGAAAACAGCATTGTTTATGAAGCATTTCCTGATAGCGTTAAGCAGTCATACTGGTTGGCACCCAGCTTTCCTACAGTCCTGATTAGCACATGACTCCAGAAAAGCTGAGCAATCATTTTAAGCACCACGTTTATTTTCTCCCAGCTTTTCTCCAATCCTGAGCAGTACACAACTCCAGGAATGCTGAATAATACCTTAATGTGAGCTGTAAGGGCAGCCATGTTGGTTGTTATCCAGCTTTCCTAGAGTCCTGAGTAATCAACAACTTCAGGAAATCAAGTTGATAACGTGAGTTGTAAGGATGTTCATGTTGGTTGTTATCCAGCTTTCCTTGAGTCCTGAGTGATAAAGGACTTGAGGAAAGCAGAGCTATTACTTACTGCAAAGCAAGTATTTCTGGTTAGGAAACATTGCTTTACGGGCAGACATTTTAGTTACTAGAGCTTCCTAGAGCAGTGGTCTCCAAACTGTGGGCCTCCTGATGTTGCAAAACTACAACTCCCAGCATGCCCGGACAGCCAACGGCTGTCTGGGCATGCTGGAAGTTGTAGTTTTGCAACCATATATCACTTTAGAAAAGCAAAGTGATAACTAAATGTGAGCTGTAAGGGTGGCCATGTTGGATGTCACCCAGCTTTCCTTGAGTCCTGAGTGATAAATGACTCCAGTAAAGCAGAGCGATTACTTACTGCAAAGCAAGTGTTTCTAGTTGGTAAACACTGCTATAAGGGCGGCCATGTTGGTTATCACCCAAACTTTCTAGATCAGTGGTCTCCAAACTGTGGCCCTCCAGATGTAGCAAAACTACAACTCCCAGCATGCCCGGACAGCCAACGAGTTGTAGTTTTGCAACCATATATCACTTTAGAAAGGCAGAGGGATAACTTAATGTGAGCTGTGAGGGCGGCCATGTTGGTTGTTATCCAGCTTTTTGTTCTTTTCACCCAAGATCTCGGCTTTACCTTTCGCTGATCGTCCAGCAGGAGCAGCACTTTGGCGTAGTCATGATCCATTATAGGGAGCAGTAGGGATTGGAGGATGGGCCGCTGCAGAGGAGGAGGGGCCATCTGGCTCAGTTTGCCAAAGATAGGGTTAAAAACATAGATGGAGGTCAGGGCCGTCGTCTGGGAGATAAAGCAGATTTACATTTTTTTCATTAGGTAACGGATGACAAATATAACTCTATCATATAAACAGGAACATATGTAGCAGAGCTGAGGTATGCATTCACCTATTCTTCATCACGTTACATTGCCTAAATATCATTCATTACCTATATACAGCAGTTTCCCTTCTTATATAGCCAATGAAGTTGTCACTTATATGCAGGGAGTGAGGGGAAAAAACGTCATAATGTCATCCCCTCTGTCAAAACCCCTCACTGAAAGCAGCCCCCACCTTCCTGAGAGACACAGACAATGTGGTTTCTGCCCTGCACTGATGACTCCTTCTCCCTTGAGTGCTGAGAGGTGTGTGCAGACTCAGCCAATCAGGCACTGAATCTCTCTCTCTGCTGCTCAGAGCAGGAGGGAGGGGCTGTTCACAGAGGGAGCTGGACAGCAGAGCTGCAGAGATGTAGGCAAGGGGAGGGAAGGATGTCAAAGAATATCAAGCATCCAGAGAATACAACAGGGGCCACAGGAGCCATGTATATCAGACAGGATAATTTACAAGGAACACATCCAGGTAGTGTGGTGGCTTAGAAGCTCTTTATTCTTTTAATATGTATACTTCCCTGGAGTACCCCTTTAAAGGGTACCTTTCATCAAAAAAACTTTTGATATATTATAGATTAATGTATGCAGAATAACTTTCCAATAGCATGTTATTAAAAAATATACTTCTTTCTATTTAATTTTCCACTTAGAAAAAATGACCACTAGGGGTCTCCCTACCAATCCTGGCCACAAGCCATTTTTTTTTTTTTTTTTTTTTTTTAAATATAGATTTCAGACTTATGCTGGAGTCCTAACTCTCAGACTGCAGCCAGGACACAGACAAGCTCAGAACTGCTCCCTACCATTAAAAAATTATAAAAAGTCCCATCAAAATAAAAATGGTACCGATAAAAACTACCTATCATGGCGCAAAAAAAAATAAAAAATAACCGTCATACTGTCCCGTATACGTAAAAATAAAAGAGTAATAGGGGTCAGAAGAGGATTTTAAGCGTACTCATTTTCTTAGAAAAAGTTATAATAGTTTATAAGTAGCAAAATAAAACAAAACTTATCAATTGGGTATCATTGCAACCTTTGGAGAGTGGATAAGATGTATAAACCTGGAATACCCCTTTAAATAGAAAACAGAGCTCTGCTGCACAGGACACACTGAGCTCTGCTACATCAGTAGATAACAGGCGCAGCTCTATTCCTTGACCTGGTGGGTGCAGTGTCCTCACCTTGTCCTTCACCAGCAGGGTGCACTGAGGCGGGTGAGGGAAGTGGGCAGTCGTCCTCTGTGCCACCAGCTTGAAGGAGGCTGCGGGCCGGACCCCCGGCAGGAAGAACTTCCATAGGATGCCGCCGGAGCTGCTCTCTATCCCGAAGAGCTGCAGGAAGGAGAAGAACATCTCAGAAACATCCAGAAATGTAAGAGAGACAGATATAGGACATTTATAGAACTGTGTATGAGAACAATTTAACCCCTTAAGGACCGGAGGTTTTTCCGTTTTTGCATTTTCGTTTTTTGCTCCTTGCCTTTAAAAAATCATAACTCTTTCAAATTTACACCTAAAAATCCATATGATGCTTATTTTTTGCGCCACCAATTCTACTTTGTAATGACGTCAGTCATTTTGCCCAAAAATCTATGGTGAAGCGGGAAAAAAAATCATTGTGCGACAAAATTTTTAAAAAAACGCTGTTTTGTAACTTTTGGGGGCTTCCGTTTCTACGTAGTACATTTTTCGGTAAAAATGACACCTGATATGTATTCTGTAGGTCCATACGATTAAAATGATCCCCTACTTATATAGGTTTGATTTTGTCGGACTTCTGGAAAAAATCATAACTACATGCAGGAAAATTAATACGTTTAAAATTGTCATCTTCTGACCCCTATAACTTTTTTATTTTTCCGTGTATGGGGCGGTATGAGGGCTCATTTTTTGCGCCGTGATCTGAAGTTTTTAACGGTACCATTTTTGCATTGATAGGACTTATTGATCGCTTTTTATTCATTTTTTCATGATATAAAAAGTGACCAAAAATGCACTATTTTGGACTTTGGAATTTTTTTGCGCGCACGCCATTGACCGTGCGGTTTAATTAACGATATATTTTTATAATTCGGACATTTCCGCACGCGGCGATACCATTTATGTTTATTTTTATTTTTATTTACACTGTGTTTTTTCTTTTATGGGAAAAGGGGGGTGATTCAAACTTTTAATAGGGAAGGGGTTAAATGATGTTTATTCACTTTTTTTTTGCACTTTTTTTTTGCAGTGTTATAGGTCCCATAGGGACCTATAACACTGCACACACTGATCTTTTACATTGATCACTGGTTTCTCATAAGAAACCAGTGATCGATGATTCTGCCGCATGACTGCTCATGCCTGGATCTCAGGCACTGAGCAGTCATTCGGCGATCGGACAGCGAGGAGGCAGGTAGGGGCCCTCCCGCTGTCCTGTCAGCTGTTCGGGATGCCGCGATTTCACCGCGGCTATCCCGAACAGCCCACTGAGCTAGCCGGCATGCTTTCGGTTTCACTTTAGACGCGGCGTTCAACTTTGAACGCCGCGTCTAAAGGGTTAATAGCGCGCGGCACAGCGATCAATGCCGCGCGCTATTAGCCACGGGTCCCGGCCGTTGTTAGAGGCCGGGCCCGACCCGCTATGACACGGGGCCACGCCGTGGCCCCGCGTTATAGATCGGGAGTGGACACATGACGTTCCAGTACGTCATGTGTCCTTAAGGGGTTAAAGGGGTACTCCGGCCCTAAGACATCTTATCCCCTATCCAAAGGATAGGGGATAAAATGTCTGACTGCGGGGGCCCCGCCGATGGAGACCCCCGCAATCTTGCATTCGGCACCCATCTCTTTGAGCTGCACGCCACGCTGCCAGCTCACAAACTGTCGGGTGCTGACCACGGGGCCGGACTATCGTGATGTCACGACTCCGCCCCCGTGTGACTTCACACCCCACCCCCGCTATGCAAGTCTATGGCATGACGGGGCCCCCTCCAATTGACTTGCATAGCGGGGGCGGGGCGTAATGTCACACGGGGGCGGAGTCATGATGTCTCGATACTCCAGCCTCGTGACGGCCGCCACACCCCCTCCCATAGACTTGCATAGCGGGGGCGGGGCGTGACATCACATGGGGGCGGGTGCCAAATGCAAGATTGCTGTCAGACATCTTATCCCCTATCCTTTGGATAGGGGATAAGATGTCTTAGGGCCGGAGTACCCCTTTAAAGGTGTACTCCAGGATCTTTTTTATCTGACTCTGCTGCAGGGGCGGTAAAGTTAGTGTAGTTTGAAAGAAAGTGGCCTCATACTTACAAACTATGGAACTATGGGATGTGTAGTTTAGAGAACGAAATTCAATAGGAAATATCCAGTTCTGGCCGGTTCGTACTACTAAAATCACCTGATGTTGGATAACCCCTTTAAAGAGGTCTCTTTATCTTTCGGTAAATGGGAGCGTTCCTGTCTGAGGCTACACATCTGCTGAAGAACTTTATTGCAGGAGACACATTGCTTTCAAGTTGCTTTTAAATGTCAAGAAAAATACTTTTTTTGCTGATGCAAAACTACAACTCCCAGCATGCCCAGGCGGCTAATGCTGGGAGTTGTAGTTTTGCAACAGCTGTAAGCACATTGTTTGGTAAACAATGTTCTAAAGAGACTTCTCCACAGTCACCCCAGTCACCCCATCTGCAGGTCACAGGGTTGGGGCATCAATTTCCACGTTGTCCAATGGGAGAATTTTATTTTTTAAAGATTTTTAAAAATCCTAGTCCAGTGTTTCCCAACCAGTGTGCCTCCAGCTGTTGCAAAACTACAACTCCCAGCATGCACTGACTGTGTTGCCCATGTCTAGGGTAGTGTTTTCCCAGCCAAGGCTCCTCCAGCTGTTGCAAAACTACAACTCCCAGCATGCCCGGACAGCCTTTGGCTGTCCGGGCATGCTGGAAGTTGTAGTTTTGCAACAGCTGGAGGCGCACTGGTTGGGAAACACTGTACTAGTCAAACCCCAGCATGGAGCATACAGCAAATCCCCCGCAATCTTTCCTCGTTGCCCCTTAGATCAGATTTCACCAGGTAAGTCGCACCCTGCGGAGCCCTCGCCCTCACCTTCCCGGAGGACGTCACCATGACCATCATCTTCTGCAGGTTGAAGTCGTCTCTGGCCAGCGTGTCGATGTTGATCTCGTTGCGGATCTGGCTGCGCGGTTTGCGGGCGTCACAGAACATCTTCCATAAGTGAACGCCCCAGGACTGCAGCAGGATCAGCTGGGAGGACAGACGCTTAAACACCATCCCCAGGAGTCCGTCTGATTGGGGGAGACAAACATGGATGACGTCATATTAAGAGATGTGAAAATCGGAAAGAGACGCTGATAAAGGGGGGAGGTAACGTTTCTACTAGATTCTAATATCCAGAACAAAAGAGTCATGTGACATGTGAATTATAAGGGCAATCGCCAACTACTGTGCATTACTAATAAATGGCTGCCAAAATAAATAAATATACTTTTTTATGATTATATATTTTTTTCCCATATTCGGCTAAATAAATTTAAATGAAGTTCAGCCGTATTTTTACCCCATGTGTGAACAGACCCTTATACACAGATTTATTGGACTTCCTCAGGTCAGTCAGCGTTACCTTGTATAGCTGGATCCGGGGCAGCATAAAAAGAGAAGAGAACAGGCATAAAACAGAAACTAAGTGAGATCAGTGAGTAATGTACAGAGCGATGCCTGGGCCCCTCACAGCCCTATATATATAGGACCCCCCGCTGAGGCTGTACACAGATGTCTGGGCCCCTCACAGCCCTATATATAGGACCCCCCGCTGAGGCTGTACACAGATGTCTGGGCCCCTCACAGCCCTATAGGACCCCCCGCTGGGGCTGTACACAGATGTCTGGGCCCCTTACAGCCCTATAGGACCCCCGCTGAGGCTGTACACAGATGTCTGGGCCCCTCACAGCCCTATAGGACCCCCCGCTGGGGCTGTACACAGACGTCTGGGCCCCTCACAGCCCTATAGGACCCCCCGCTGAGGCTGTACACAGATGTCTGGGCCCCTCACAGCCCTATAGGACCCCCCGCTGGGGCTGTACACAGACGTCTGGGCCCCTCACAGCCCTATATATAGGACCCCCCGCTGAGGCTGTACACCAAGACGTCTGGGCCCCTCACAGCCCTATATATAGGACCCCCCGCTGAGGCTGTACACAGATGTCTGGGCCCCTCACAGCCCTATATATAGGACCCCCCGCTGAGGCTGTACACAGATGTCTGGGCCCCTCACAGCCCTATATATAGGACCCCCCCGCTGAGGCTGTACACAGATGTCTGGGCCCCTCACAGCCCTATATATAGGACCCCCCGCTGAGGCTGTACACAGATGTCTGGGCCCCTCACAGCCCTATAGGACCCCCCACTGGGGCTGTACACAGATGTCTGGGCCCCTCACAGCCCTATAGGACCCCCCGCTGGGGCTGTACACAGACGTCTGGGCCCCTCACAGCCCTATGTATAGGACCCCCCGCTGAGGCTGTACACAGATGTCTGGGCCCCTCACAGCCCTATAGGACCCCCCGCTGGGGCTGTACACAGATGTCTGGGCCCCTCACAGCCCTATATATAGGACCCCCCGCTGAGGCTGTACACAGATGTCAGGGCCCCTCACAGCCCTATAGGACCCCCCGCTGGGGCTGTACACAGATGTCTGGGCCCCTCACAGCCCTATAGGACCCCCCGCTGGGGCTGTACACAGATGTCTGGGCCCCTCACAGCCCTATAGGACCCCCCGCTGGGGCTGTACACAGATGTCTGGGCCCCTCACAGCCCTATATATAGGGCCCCCCGCTGAGGCTGTACACCAAGACATCTGGGCCCCTCACAGCCCTATAGGGCAGTTTTTCCCAACCAGGGTGCCTCCAGCTGTTGCAAAACTACAACTCCCAGCATGCCCGGACAGCCTTTGGCTTTTGACAAAGAGCGCATGCGCTCGAAACGCGCCAAGATCTCTCAGGGTCAGTGAGGTTCTACAGTCCTGTACTGCTTTTAAGAGGATTTCTACAATAAAGATTGCTGTTTTTCCAAGTGCTGGATCATTTTGTTTCCATTTAACAACTGGAGGCACCCTGGTTGGCAAACACCGCTATAGAGCCTCGGCTGAGGCCTGTACAGAGAGATGTCTGGCCCCTCACAGCTATATAGGGCCCCTGCTGAGGCCGTACAGAGAGACGTCTGGCCCCTCACAGCTCTATAGGGCCCCTGCTGAGGGTGTACAGAGAGAAGTCTGGCCCCTCACAGCTATATAGGGCACCCGTTGAGGCCGTACAGAGAAATGTCTGGGCCCTTCACATCCCTATAGGGCCCCTGCTGAGGCTGTACAGAGAGATGTCTGGGCCCCTCACATCCCTATAGGGCCCCTGTTGAGGCTGTACAGAGAGACGTCTGGGCCCCTCACATCCCTATAGGGCCCCTGTTGAGGCTGTACAGAGAGACGTCTGGGCCCCTCACATCCCTATAGGGCTCCTGTTAAGGCCTTTACCTGCTTTCTTCCCAAACTCTCCTTCCAGCTCGGCCTGGGCCCCTGTGAGCGGCAGATCAACCATTTCCATGGCGATTACGTCGGCGAGCGACTCCTCTCGCAGCCAAAAGGTCTTTCCTATCAATCGTATAGAAAAAGAGGTTACTAATATGATAGTGGACACCAATAACCTGCTAGAATTCATATAGGAGACATGAAAACACATTAACCGGTTGCCGTCTAAGGACAAGCCGGCTCGTCCTTACATGGTGAGCGGTTTATGGCACGGGCTCCCGACTCAAGCTCATACCGACCGGCCCCCAACTGATTCCTGTAGCTGAGGCCGGCATTAATAGCCGACAGCGGCGTCTAAAGGGACATTTAAACAATCCCTGGTGGTCCAGTGGGCAGCGCTATGGCGGGGGGGGGGGGGGGGGGGGGCGATCCACTGTGGAGGTAGCCGGTGGGCTTACCTCTCCTGCTGCGGCTGTCCCGGCTGTGTGATTGATAGATTCTGGCAGGGCCAGGCTTTATCAATTAAGCACATAGCACACAGATCAATGTGGTTCTATGGAATCACATTGATCTGTATGAGGAATCTACTGATTGCTCATAAAAGTCCCCTAAGGGGACTAAAAGTGTAAAAAAGAAAAAAAGTGTAATAAAGAATAAAAAAAAAAAACACCCATTAACATCTTCCATATTAAAAGTTTAAATCACCCCCCCTTTTCCCAAATTCCATATAAAAAATATGTAATCATAATAAAAATAAACATATGTTGTATCGCCGCGTGCGTAAATGTCCGAACTATAAACACATAGTGTTAATCAAACTGCACGGTCAATGGCGTACACGTAAAAAGCGTCACTGCCCGGCATTAGAGGCGATTCCTAACGGCTTATAGCAGTAATTTCTCACCATCTATTAAGTGAGCACAGCTCCTGCGCTCACTACACCGACTGTTAACGCTACATGGTGTGTGTATATATATATATATATATATATACGACTTGTCACGTTAACGTACTCCCTCCAGTGACGTCACTATGCGTCACAGGGCAGGAAAGGGTTAACCATAGAGTAGGCGTCTGGTCTCAGGGCTCACCTGGCTGGTGCAGGAACAGGAGCTGGTTGTCCTCGGTCTGCACCAGAGCTCGATAGCCCACAGAGTCGTCCTTCTTCAGGAACAGCTGGAGGTACATCTGCAGCACAGAGAAAGACACGTAAGAGGACGGATGTCAGCAGTGACCATACTGGCATGCGGGGAGCGATGGCGGCACTCACAGCGTCAGGTCTCACGCAACTCTGCTCCAGAGTGAAGGTCATGGTGGTGTCCAGGAGCCGGCGCCCGCTGTCCGCCATGTACAGGCTGATGGTGAAGGTCTGACCGGGACATGACCAGGCGTCCTGCAGAGATCAAACACAGTATTACAGGGGGTAATGAGACACGGCAGAGCCACCCCTCGCGTATCCTAACGGCAGAGCCACCCCTCGTGTATCCTAACGGCAGAGCCACCCCTCGTGTATCCTAACGGCAGAGCCACCCCTCGTGTATTATAACGACAGAGCCACCCCTCGCGTATCCTAACGGCAGAGCCACCCCTCGTGTATCCTAACGGCAGAGCCACCCCTCGTGTATTATAACGACAGAGCCACCCCTCGCGTATCCTAACGGCAGAGCCACCCCTCGTGTATCCTAACGGCAGAGCCACCCCTCGCGTATCCTAACGGCAGAGCCACCCCTCGCGTATCCTAACGGCAGAGCCACCCCTCGCGTATCCTAACGGCAGAGCCACCCCTCGCGTATCCTAACGGCAGAGCCACCACTCGTGTATCCTAACGGCAGAGCCACCCCTCGTGTATCCTAACGGCAGAGCCACCCCTCGTGTATCCTAACGGCAGAGCCACCACTCGTGTATCCTAACGGCAGAGCCACCACTCGTGTATCCTAACGGCAGAGCCACCACTCGTGTATCCTAACGGCAGAGCCACCATTCGTGTATCCTAACGGCAGAGCCACCACTCGTGTATCCTAACGGCAGAGCCACCACTCGTGTATCCAAACGGCAGAGCCACCACTCGTGTATCCTAACGGCAGAGCCACCACTCGTGTATTATAACGACAGAGCCACCACTCGTGTATTATAACGGCAGAGCCACCACTCGTGTATTATAACAGCAGAGCCACCACTCGTGTATTATAACAGCAGAGCCACCACTCGTGTATTATAACAGCAGAGCCACCACTCGTGTATTATAATGGCGCGGTTACCTCAGAGCAGCTCAGTCCAGATGGAATCTCGACCTCTGGGATTTTCTGTTATGTAAAAGAAAAAGGTTAATATTAAATGTAAGCGGATCTGTAGGCAGTGACTTCACCCTCACAATCTGTATTCAGCAAACTAAACTGTAAGGATATGTAAACACGGCGGAATATCTGTCAGGAAAATTCTGCAGAGAGCGGGCGCCAGCAGTAGCAGCGCTTAGAGATGTGTCATCCCCATAGACAACAATGGACTTCCGAGTGGGTTCTGCCAAAAGATTGAACATCCTGACTTATCAGACCCCCACAATCATGCTGCATGTGGTCCAATGAGTCTCACAAAGTCCCCTAATACTTCAGATATCGGGATCAGTAGAGGATGGGATAAGATGTCTGATTGTGGGGGTCCCGGCACTGAATACCCCCGTGATCTCCCTGCTGCACCCAGCGTTCGTTTAGAGCGTCGCATGCAGCGCCGGAGGCTCGTGACGCCATGGTCACGCCCCCTCAATGCAATTCTAATGGGGAGGGAAAGCCATGATGTCACAAGCCTCCGCCATGCATCACCAGTCAGACTGGGCAAAGATCGCTTTGTGCACCGGATGTCTGGGGTGCCTCAGACGAGATTGCAGGGGTCCCCAGCGGGACCCCCGCCATCAGACATCTTATTCCCTGTCCTTTAAATAGTCGATAAGATGTCTAGGGTGGAGTACCCCTTTAATGGTGGGCATCAGCGTCATTGCTAATGTCTGCAATTAGCAGCAGGGCTACTGCACTCGCTTTAAAATCTGATGGAACTCAGGACATACGGACATAAATGTATGTCATGGTGCGCCATGTATCAGGCAGACAGGGCGTACAAATACGTCCTGTGTCCTTTAGGGGTTAATATTAATTTAAAGATCAAGTAGGGGGCGAACACGACTCCCCACCTGTCTGAACAGCACCGAGTGTTTAACATGAGCAGATTACGCCACCATTCTATTCTGCGGGCACACGTGTACACAGGACACTCACCACGTCGGTCTTGCACTGTAGAACCGCAGCCACCGACTTGTCACCAGTGGAAGCAAAAGTGACCAGATACGCCTAGAAGAAGAGAAAGCGAATGTTACGCAGCTTGTCAAAAACCATTAAGCCTCAGACCGATCCTCTCTGCCTTGTCCTGGTTCCTGTCTTATGCCTTTCTGGATTACAAGTCAGTTCAGCACATTCTGGAGTGTAGAGATCCTTCAGGGCGCTCAGTAAATTGGGATTAGACCAGTGGTGTTTAAACTGTTGGCCTCCAGATGTTGCTAAACTACAACTCCCAGTATGCCCAGACAACTAACAACTGTCCGAGCATGCTGGGAGTTGTAGTATGTGCAACAGCAGGACAGGCACATATAAGAGACCACTGTCCTATAGACCAGTGGTCTACAATGTGGCTCTCCAGCTGATGCAAAGCTACAACTCCCAGAGCCATTGGCTGCAGTTGGCTGTCTGGGCATGCTGGGAGTTGTAGTTTTGCAACAGGATTGCAGGTCCGCAGTTTGGAGATCACGGGTCTATAGGATTTCTTCATACCAGTGATTCCTACTAATAATATAGTTATTGCAAGCGAAATATGGACACGACTCCCGTCCTGAGCGCAGATCTTATCGCCTGACCCCATAGAAGCATGAGGAATCTATGATGCTTCCAGCCGTTGGCTGTCCAGGCATGCTGGCAGTTGTAGTGTTGCAACATCTGGGGGTCCACAGTTTGGAGACAACTGATCTATAGATTAAAGCAATGAGGATACAGAAGACACTGACCTGAGAGAAGTCTCGCAGCGGGGTGAGGACGCCGTCTCTGTACTGCATAAGCAAGAAGCGTCGTGGGGAGATCTGGAGGAAGAACTGCGACAGCGTCGGTCCTGTCGTGGTACGTGGAGCCGTTACAACCCCGAGCTCAGTGATATCATCGATCGCTTCCACACCGAGAGCCTGAAACAACAGAACGCAGCGGTCATCACCCGCATGTAGAGAAAAAGTGCGCCAAGAACCAATAACACACCCGTGAATCATATCGACCATCCTCAGCTATCAATAAATGCTTAGATATAGTCAGAATCACCCCATATACTTCAGATTTAGGGATAAACATACAGTCAGCTGTTGTCTTCTGTTATCAGACAAGGTCAAAGGCCTGAATATGAAGACCCCTGAACAGGAAACCCCCTATACACACACAATACCAGGCCCTCTTCTGAATGTGACGTATCTGACCTGCAGGTGATGCTGGGTGGTCTCATCTCCGGTCAGCAAAGACAAGGTATGGAGGGAGGCGGTGACCGTGTCCGCACAGACCAGTACACTCTCCGAGACGATCCCGCACGTCCCTTGTAGAGTGCCCAGCCAGTGAGTGGGCACCTGAACCTGTAAAGACACCATGGAAAGTGGTCAGGACATATATCGGCCTCCAGGGTGACTGCTGGCTACAGCCTGTCTCCAACCTAACCTGCTGACTGATGGATCCGTCCTCCACACTAAACGTCAGGATCCGGATGTGATCATTGGGGACGATGCCAACCACATGGACGACTCCTTTATAGGTGGAATGCAGGAGCTGGTACTGCACGGAGCCGCTGGGGGGAGAAACGTTAACGTCATGATGCTACTGCCCCCTACTGGTCAAGGGCAAAATGTTATAATAAGCTGAGTCCATTTAATGAAGCACAGAGCTCATACCTGTCTGGCAGAGGTTCGGACCATTTCTGGTGCCCGTTGGACAGATAGTGAAGAGACAGCGCCGAGTTCTTCAGCACCGCAATATACCTGGCCGAGTCCTGAGACCCAACAAATCCGGCTGCCTGAAAGCTACAGAGACATGAGACACAAGAAAGGAGCGTCAAAGTGTGGAATTCAGTGAGATCTACAGAGGCTGCAGAAGTGTTGCCCAACCAGGGTGTCTCCAGCTGTAGCCTTTGGGTGTCTGGGCATGCTGGGAGTTGTAGTTTTGCGACAGCTGGAGAGCCATGGGTTGAAGCTGTATTATCCATAGCAGTGTGTTACAACCAGGGTGCTGTCAGCTGTAGCCGCTGGCTGTGTGGGCATGCTGGGTGTTTTAGTTTTCCCAACACAATAGTTAGGAATCACTGGGATACCGAGTGACAGCTACTGACCTAGCAAATGCTCACAGGGATATAGAATTAGGCTGAATGGATACAGATCTAATAATAACCGGTCAGCTATAGTGATTTCTGCTGGGATCATAGCTCCTTACCTGCCGGGCTCTAAGAGGGCTTCCCAATTCAGACCCCCAATGTTAACCTCCCAGGAACGTAAAACACGACCACCGGAAATAGTGATGGCATCTAAGGAAAGGAAAGCATTAAATAGACTGGAAAGTGCGTCATCCCCAGAACACTCCATGACCGGCTTCGTGCAGATGTAAACATAATGTAAAATGTTGAAAAATAACATTGCTTGGATTAAAAATAAGTGATTTTCATTTATTTAAAAATAAAAAAGTTTGACTTCCACTAGATAGAAGGAGGGGGGGGGGGGGGGCGCTGTTGCATAGCTGACTGGGAGAAGAATTTGAAATCAGAAGTGGTGACAAGTGGTTCTGCAGGACGGCATTCAGGATGGTGAGGAAGCGAACATAATAATAGATGGGCTGACTCAAACATCCCAAATGGAGTCATTTTAACTACTGGGCACTACCGCCATTCAGAAGAAGCAAAAGTGCAGGGGGGGCTGAGAGGTGCTGCCTGATCTTATACTTCAATTGACAATGCAGCGGAGCAGTCACTTACCTTGTCCATACATAAGCAAAGCATCTACGGAGCCTTCTGCGGTGTCCTTATCGATGTGGCGCCATACTGGAACAGAGAGCGACAGTCAGTGATCGCACAAATCAAGTAACATCCCCCACAGAGAAAATATCCTGAACTCACAGATGTCACCCGTGCGAGAGTTCAAGGCTACGATGATGTTCTTCTCGGTGGCGGCGATGAGTTTCTTGGCTCCTTGTCCGGACTCCAGAGAAGCGAACTTCAGCCGCCCGACATACTGCTGCCGCCTGCAACACAGAGTGAGGGGGACGTCACCGGCCATGTGCAGGACCTACAGGACCCCCTCCACCCCGCCAAAGGGACGAGACCCCCTCCACGCCGCCAAAGGGACGGGACCCCCACCACAGGGACGGGACCCCCCTCCACGCCGCCAAAGGGACGGGACCCCCTCCACGCCGCCAAAGGGGACGGGACCCCCTCCACGCCGCCAAAGGGACGGGACCCCCCTCCACGCCGCCAAAGGGACGGGACCCCCTCCACGCCGCCAAAGGGACGAGACCCCCTCCACGCCGCCAAAGGGACGGGACCCCCACCACAGGGACGGGACCCCCTCCACGCCGCCAAAGGGACGGGACCCCCTCCACGCCGCCAAAGGGACGGGACCCCCTCCACGCCGCCAAAGGGACGGGACCCCCTCCACGCCGCCAAAGGGACGGGACCCCCTCCACGCCGCCAAAGGGACGGGACCCCCTCCACGCTGCCAAAGGGACGAGACCCCCTCCACAGGGACGGGACCCCCTCCACGCCGCCAAAGGGACGGGACCCCCTCCACGCCGCCAAAGGGACGAGATCCCCTCCACGCCGCCAAAGGGACGGGACCCCCTCCACACCACCAAAGGGACGGGACCCCCTCCACCCTGGGGGGGTCCCGGGTTGGGTCTACATACTGTCACTTTGGGGGGTGTGGGCAGGAGTTGTTTAATTATCTCCCATTAGACAAGTGTAACCTACAGCTATTGCAAAACAATGGAAACCCTGGACTAGACAATGAAGATTATTTTAGGATGACGTCACTACACACAGATCTGCTCTATGACGTAAATGTTCCCCTGTCTGACCTCATCACATATGACCGGATTGTATGGATCCCTCCCGGCCCCGCACTCACCAGTCAAACTTCCCCACTTGATCCTCATAGACGGCGGAGCCGGGAGACACAGAGAACAGGAGCAGGAGCCCGAACCGAGCCAGAGCCGCCATGACAGCGCAGAGCCGGCCAGTCCTCCACCGCACCACAAAGATCCCGGCTGGAGGTAGAGCGCCCCACCCTAACGACCATAGAGAAGAGGCGGCGGATAGAGCGTCTACAGCACACCATAGAGACTGCCTGAGCGTCTATCTACCACAGAGAATACTGATAGAGAATATGTTATTACTTATTTGTTTTATAGTACAGGACGGTAAATCCCGAGAGCGATGAGTCGGTGACAGAACAAGCGCAGCGCCCGGTGCGGGGCCCGGCAGGCAGTGACATAGACAGCCCGGCTGTCCCATAATGCAGTGCGCGGCCCGGGGTCCTTCCCCCAGCCTGAGCTCCACGTGACTGAGAGCAGAGACAGACATGCCGAAATCCAAGCGCGACAAGAAGGGTGAGCGGGGCCCCTGAGGGCCACAGGACGGGTGTACAGGGCCCAGTGTATAGTGAGCGGCCATAGACTGAACCTTCTGCTTCTTCTCCTCAGTGTCCCTGACCAAGACCGCCAAGAAGGGGCTGCAGGTGAAGCAGAGCCTGATCGAGGAGGTGAGGGGCCACAAACAATGGCGGACAGCTAAGGGGGCCACAAACGAGAGCATAAAGACAGCTGAGGGGCCACAAACGAGGGGGCGGACAGCTGAGGGGCCACAAACGAGGGGGCGGACAGCTGAGGGGCCACAAACGAGGGGGCGGACAGCTGAGGGGCCACAAACGAGGGGGGCGGACAGCTGAGGGGCCACAAACGAAGGGGGGCGAACAGCTGAGGGGGGGCCACAAACGAGGGGGGCGGACAGCTGAGGGGGGGGCCACAAACGAGGGGGGCGGACAGCTGAGGGGGGGGCCACAAACGAGGGGGGCGGACAGCTGAGGGGGGGGCCACAAACGAGGGGGGCGGACAGCTGAGGGGGGGCCACAAGCGAGGGGGGCGGACAGCTGAGGGGGGGCCACAAGCGAGGGGGGGCGGACAGCTGAGGGGGGGCCACAAACGAGGGGGAGCGGACAGCTGAGGGGGGGGCCCCGCAAACGAGGGGGGGCGGACAGCTGAGGGGGGGCCCCGCAAACGAGGGGGGGCGGACAGCTGAGGGGGGGGCCCCGCAAACGAGGGGGGCGGACAGCTGAGGGGGGGCCCCGCAAACGAGGGGGGCGGACAGCTGAGGGGGGGGCCCCGCAAACGAGGGGGCGGACAGCTGAGGGGGGGGCCCCCGCAAACGAGGGGGCGGACAGCTGAGGGGGGGCCCCGCAAACGAGGGGGGCGGACAGCTGAGGGGGGGGGCCCGCAAACGAGGGGGGGCGGATAGCTGAGGGGGGCCCCGCAAACGAGGGGGCGGACAGCTGAGGGGGGGGGCCCGCAAACGAGGGGGCGGGCCGCAAACGAGGGGGCGGACAGCTGAGGGGGGGGGGGCGCAAACGAGGGGGCGGACAGCTGAGGGGGGGGCGCAAACGAGGGGGGCGGACAGCTGAGGGGGGGGGCGCAAACGAGGGGGGCGGACAGCTGAGAGGGGGAGGCCGCAAACGAGGGGGCGGACAGCTGAGAGGGGGGGGCCGCAAACGAGGGGGCGGACAGCTGAGAGGGGGGGCCGCAAACGAGGGGGCGGACAGCTGAGAGGGGGGGGGCGCAAACGAGGGGGCGGACAGCTGAGAGGGGGGGCCGCAAACGAGGGGGCGGACAGCTGAGAGGGGGGGCCGCAAACGAGGGGGCGGACAGCTGAGAGGGGGGGCCGCAAACGAGGGGGCGGACAGCTGAGAGGGGGGCCGCAAACGAGGGGGCGGACAGCTGAGAGGGGGGGCCGCAAACGAGGGGGCGGACAGCTGAGAGGGGGGGCCGCAAACGAGGGGGCGGACAGCTGAGAGGGGGGGCCGCAAACGAGGGGGCGGACAGCTGAGAGGGGGGGCCGCAAACGAGGGGGCGGACAGCTGAGGGGGGGGGGGGCGCAAACGGGGGCGGACAGCTGAGGGGGGGGGGCGGACAGCTGAGGGGGGGGGGCGCAAACGGGGGCGGACAGCTGAGGGGGGGGGCGCAAACGGGGGCGGACAGCTGAGGGGGGGGCGCAAACGGGGGCGGACAGCTGAGATGGGGGGGGCGGCCACAAACGGGGGCTGACAGCTGAGGGGGGGGGGGCCACAAACGGGGGCGGACATATTCGCTATATATTCAACATTACGAATATTCGCTTTTTTCCACATATGCACATATTCCTTCTTTGCACTTTTGGGCCAATTAGAATGATGCAAATACACTTGTCAGAGGTAATCAACAACATCCCCAGCAACCAATAGGAAAGTTGCCCCCCCCCCCCCCCCTCACTGTTTTCTTCCTCGAATATGCGAATATAACGACTTTGTGAATATAGGACGAATATTCTTCTATATATTTGCAAAATATCACGACTTTGAATAGGGCAGTGATCACCAGCCGATGCAGGACCATAACTCCCAGCATGTCCTCACTGCATTGCTTATTGCAGTGTTTCCCAACCGGGGTGCCTCCAGCTGTGGCCATAGTACAACTCCCAGCATGCCCGGACAGCCAAAGGCTGTCCGGGCATGCTGGGAGTTGTAGTATAGCCACAGCTGGAGGCACCCTGGTTAGGGAAAAACTGGTTTATTGTATAAGGCAGAGATCCCCTATCTGTGGCTCTTCAGCCACCATAGAACCACAACTCCCAGCATGCCCCAACTGCATTGCTCATTGTATAAGACAGTATTTCCCAACCAATGTGTTTTTGGCTGTTGAAAGACCACAACTCCAAGCATGCCCCGACAGCGTCTCTCACTGTTTTAGGCAGTGTTTCCAAACAAGTGTGTGGTCAGCTGATTCCAAACTACAACTCCCATCATGCCCAGATAGCATTGCTCATTGAATGAACTCAAACTTAGTTCAAAAACCTGTCCTGACCCGATTCATCAGCACAGCTGAGGGTTTGTTACATTGTGATCTGCACAATTCTCTGTGAGCTAAATAGTGCAAAACTGGTCTCATTGAGTAGACTGGATACCGCGTAACAACGACAACAATAGATACAATGTAACAAACTCCCAGCTGTGAGAAGAATCAGATCTGGATCCCCTGTAAGGCTTATTTCGTCTGTTTCTTTCCCAGTTGCGGAAATGTGTGGACACCTACAAGTATCTGTTCGTTCTGTCTGTGGAGAACATGAGGAATAACAAGCTGAAGGACGTGCGCAACGCCTGGAAACACAGCCGGTACCTCCTCATCCTATGTGAAGGGTTAATATAATGTCAGTCAGCAGGTATGAACCATTGACTCTATACACAGGAGGGGATAATGATACCTTGGCAAGTGTCCAGGAGGCGGGACCTTTGGGTTTGGTGCCCAGAGACCTGACCCCTCCTCTTACCTCTGAGTGTCAGATCTTGTATCTAATCAAGAGAATATAAGAGCTGCTAATCATAGCTGAGGGGAGGGGCTGGGAGGTTCATTATACTCCGGACACCTAAGACAAGGGTCCGCCCTCTGGACACTTTCCATAGCAGTTGGCCAAAAGGTATATAATACAAGGTGTCATAAGACTTTACCTCCTCTGTATGGGTCTATACATACTGACTGATCCCTTAGGAATATATAGAGATAATCAGGGGACAGTCATCATGGCTGGGGGGGGGGTGTAAGAGAGGGGCAGTCATCATGGCTGGGGGGGGTGTAAGAGAGGGGCAGTCATCATGGCTGGGGGGGGTGTAAGAGAGGGGCAGTCATCATGGCTGGGGGGGGTGTAAGAGAGGGGCAGTCATCATGGGGGGGGGGGTGTAAGAGAGGGGCAGTCATCATGGGGGGGGGGTGTAAGAGAGGGGCAGTCATCATGGCTGGAGGGGTGTAAGAGAGGGGCAGTCATCATGGGGGGGGGTGTAAGAGAGGGGCAGTCATCATGGGGGGGGTGTAAGAGAGGGGCAGTCATCATGGCTGGGGGGGGTGTAAGAGAGGGGCAGTCATCATGGCTGGGGGGGGTGTAAGAGAGGGGCAGTCATCATGGCTGGGGGGGTGTAAGAGAGGGGCAGTCATCATGGCTGGGGGGGTGTAAGAGAGGGGCAGTCATCATGGCTGGGGGGGTGTAAGAGAGGGGCAGTCATCATGGCTGGGGGGGTGTAAGAGAGGGGCAGTCATCATGGCTGGGGGGGTGTAAGAGAGGGGCAGTCATCATGGCTGGGGGGGTGTAAGAGAGGGGCAGTCATCATGGCTGGGGGGGTGTAAGAGAGGGGCAGTCATCATGGCTGGGGGGGGTGTAAGAGAGGGGCAGTCATCATGGCTGGGGGGGTGTAAGAGAGGGGCAGTCATCATGGGGGGGGTGTAAGAGAGGGGCAGTCATCATGGCTGGAGGCGTGTAAGAGAGGGGCAGTCATCATGGGGGGGGGTGTAAGAGAGGGGCAGTCATCATGGCTGGAGGGGTGTAAGAGAGGGGCAGTCATCATGGGGTGGGGGGGTGTAAGAGAGGGGCAGTCATCATGGGGGGGGGTGTAAGAGAGGGGCAGTCATCATGGCTGGGGGGGGGGGGGGGGCGGTGTAAGAGAGGGGCAGTCATCATGGCTGGGGAGGGGGGGGGCGAGGAATACATAGAGATAATAGAGGGGCAGTCATCATTGGGGGGGGGGTCCTGTAGGGAATACATAGAGATAATAGAGGGGCAGTCATCATTGGGGGGGGGGGGGTCCTGTAAGGAATACATAGAGATAATAGAGGGGCAGTCATCATTGGGGGGGGGGGGGGGGGGGGTCCTGTAAGGAATACATAGAGATAATGGCCCTGATATATCCATCAGCCTTAAGCCCTAATTCTGTTGTTTCCAATAATAACCAATCACAGCTCCACTTTTGAATCCTAACGAGCTCTTACAAAGTGACAGTTGAGCTGTGATTGGTTACTATTGGAAACCACAGACAATTAGGGTTTAAGGCTGATTGATATATCAGAGCCGATATAGTTGAAGCCCCCTGAGTTGGGGGGATTATAGACGTTCCTGAGGAGTAATGAGATTTCCTTCTCCCTCCAGGTTATTCTTCGGTAAGAACAAAGTGATGACTGTGGCTTTGGGGAAGGATCAGTGTGATGAGTATAAGGATAATCTACACCAGGTAAAGATTCTGTGCGGAGCCCCCCCACACACACTGCCCCCACTGGAGGTTGGAAATCACATGATTGTTTTTTGTTTTTTTCTAGTTGTGTAAGTGTCTTAAAGGAGAAGTCGGGATCCTGTTCACCAATCGCACAGAGAAAGAAGTTAAAGAGTAAGACCCCCGTGTGGTGTCCCGTCTGCTCCTTTGTATCTGCACTTGGTGGGGGTTGTCATTTAAAACAGTTTTTTGGTGTAGACAGTAAGGTAGGATTTCCCAACCGGGATCCCTCCAGCGGTGGCAAAACTACATTTCCAGCTCTCATGCATGCTGGGAGTTGGTTCTGCTAAAGCTGGAGAGGCACCTGGTTGGAAAACTCTTCAGTTAGGCCATGGCTGTATATGGCTTTTGACCCTGCAAACGCTAAAGCCCCCAGGACCGCCATTGTTGTGTGCCTATAAGGCTGTGTCGTAAAGATGGCGGCAGTGTAACCCTCTGTTGCATTCAAAGGGAGCCTGTTATCATGTACATGTTGCCTTAGCCTCAAACCATCGGGGTGGTCCACAATAGCTTCTCCTGACCCCAATAAACATGATTAATAGGTATCTCCCTATGCACAGACAGATCTATATGGCCACTATTACAGCTCTAAGGGCCCATGCACTTGGTGGGATTCTTCTCAGAAATCTCAGCGCAGCAGCCCCTCATTCTTTTGAATGTCTGTAAATGGAGAAAAATAGGGAGACCAGAGGGGGCGCCTCGTGTGATACCGTAAGAGTAGTAGGGAAGAGAGAGAGAAAACGGAGCCTCTTTAGACGCATGGTAGTAGCTGCTCACCTTGCAGCAAGTAAAAACTTGCATATCAACCCACAGCGGGGTTTAGAGAAGAATCCGGAACCGCTGCTGAGCCTTAGGTTGCAGGAGTGGTGAAACCGCCTCCTGAGACAGAATAATCAGTAGCAAATGAAAAGAAACCTTCGGATGGCGCTGCTGGTTCCAATGGTGTGGGTAACAAACTGTAGCCAGAGATGCAGGTAATACAAAACACTGGACAGTTTATATAAAACGGGGATGGTGCGTTTCAGGGGAGCCTCCCCTTTCTTCAGATCAGTATGAAGGGGGAGGCTCCCCCGAAACGCGTCATCCTCCTGTTTTATGGTTTATCCAATAAACTGTCCAGTGTTTTGTATTACCTGCATCTCTGGCTACACTTTGTTACCCACACCATTGGAACCAGCAGCGCCATCCGAAGGTTTCTTTTCGTTTTGCTACTGATTTTTCTTTGGAATGGGATTTTGCACCCACAACAGAATTCTGAGCATGTTTAGTCTTTTAGCGGAATCTTCTATGCAATAAGTTGCGGTCTATGGAGAAAGCGCATTTCTTAGCATCGGTCCTGCTGAGCTGAGGGTCTACCTGGGAATTTTTTTGGGGGGGTGGATATTCTGCCATGTGATCGGGCCCTAAAAGTCCTCAGCTTTCCCTGTCTCCTGAATGACAAATCCGCGTAGCTGCACAGTGCTCGGCCGCTCTAATAAATGAAATTCAGGAACATAAAGCACCTGTAAGGATTATTATACATTATTGGCCGAAGGGGGTGGAGCTTATATGGAAGATTTTGCGTTGCTCTTACGTTCTATTATTGGCCTCTGGACATGTTTTATTTTTATTTATTTTTTACAGATGGTTTGACGAGTTTAAGGAAACAGACTTTGCTCGGGCCGGGAATAAGGCCACTTACGGCGTGGTGCTAGATGAGGGGCCCCTGGAGCAGTTCACACACTCAATGGAGCCACAGCTACGACAGCTAGGCCTGCCCACCGCGCTAAAGAAAGGTTTGTCCTTGTCTCTATTGTATGAATTTAAGGGTTCTCCACTCTAATGGGGGTTACTGGGGTACACTCTGCTCCCTCTCAGGACAGCACAGTATGGAATCAGTTTGGCCCGGAGTAACACTTAGAGATGTGAATGGACATTTATCTTGGCGCTGCCCGTCAGATTCTCCGTGCCCCACCAACAATGGCTAATACATCAGAGATCGATCCATCACAGGGACCCCCAGAGGATTTATGGTCGGGGACGCAGGTTTACTTTAACTCTTCCTTTGAGGGAATATCCGCTTGAAAATAGTTTGACAGACGTGTGCGGCTCTAGGACCACTCGGACAAGTGACGTCTCCATTGATGGCTATGCCTGTCAGGGTGGATTTTGCAGAAAGAATTGACATGTGGAGTCCAGAATAAAAATTTCCACCCAGACATTAAGCAGTGTGCACCGTGCAGCAAAATCTCATTGGAAATGATTGGAGGCTGCTGCACCGGAATTTCCAAAGGAAAATTAGACATTTGGATTCCAAAAGTTCTGCTGTGTGAATTGGCAGGGGTCAGAGTGCCAGTTACGCCGCCTGTGCCAGTTAGCACTTAAGTAGCATATAGCGAAAATGAAGATTTTGGCCGTGCGGATCCGGGCACAGTAATCAAACTGATTTGGAACAAGCTGACAGTTTTCCTTTAAAGGGGTTCTCTGCCCCTAGATATCTTATCCCCTATCCAAAGGACAGGAGATAAGATGTCTTCTGGGACCCTCGCGATCTCTGTGCAGCATTCTGCTTTCGTTTAGAACAGCGATGCAGGCAGCTGGGGTCATGACGTCACTGCCACGCCCCTAGTGATGTCACACCACGCCCCTTCAATGCAAGTCTATGGGAGGGGGCGTGGTGTGACCTCACAAGGGGCCTGACAATGATGTCACAACCCCAGCCGCTTGCACCAGATGTTCTAAACAAACACAGAGTGCTGCACAGGGATCGCATGGTGCATAGACTGGCATTGAGGAGGCGTGGTGTGACGTCATGGACCCCCCGCCACCCACTCCAGGCGTTCAGAACAAAATGTCCCAAATGCTGGGCAGCAGAGTACTCCTTTACAAGCTGACGCCCTAATTCTGCTAACTCAGCTGATTAGTTTTGTTACAATATATCACTGCAAGTAAGAGTCAGGTAGACTAAAAGCCAGGGATGGACTTTATTCCTCTTTACTAAAATACACTCAGCGCCATTCACTGACAGCAAACGGGAAAGTCCCGGCAGTGTCTTCTTCTGTTTCTCCCAGTTCTATTGACGGTCACTGTTCTCGCCCGCAGGTGTGGTGACCCTTCTGTCGGACCATGAGGTGTGTAAAGAGGGCGACACCCTGACCCCGGAGCAGGCCAGGATCCTGGTGAGTATAGGGGGCGGAGTCTTTAGTCGCCGTGGTCAGCGCCTCCATCTTGGCCTCTCACCTGATGTTTCTCTTCTTTCTGCAGAAACTCTTTGGGTATCAGATGGCCGAGTTTAAAGTGACCATAAAATCCATGTGGGAGGCGGAGACCGGAGAATTCCAGAGGTTCTCAGAGGGAGATGAGAAAAGCGAAGACGCGATGGACGATGAAGATGATGATAATGAGGAGGAAGCAGAGTAATGATCGGCCCTTGCGTACAGCGCTGGATTGCTGCAGCATTAGTCAGAGGAGGTGACTGCAGCTTCTCCTCCACCGTTCAGTACAATGACTGAATATTCCCAGGAGCGGCGTTACTGTGTTTTAGCAGATGCCATTTATAGGTTCTGTCCCTTCATCTACATCTGGGGAATATGCAAAGACTACTCAGGACCCCTCCACTGTGCACCCCCCTAAACCTTCCACCTACACCGCCACCTCGGGAGCAATCGGAGTGCTCAGTGGATGCTTAATATCCCCACCCCCTACAGTCATACGTCCTGGAACACATTATTTTTTTTTTTTCCATCAACTGGTGCCAGGAAGATCTACAGATTTGTAAATTACTTCAATTTAAAAATCTTAATCCTTCCAGTACTTATCAGCTGCTGTATGCTCCACAGGAAGTTGTGTAGTTCTTTCCAGTCTGACCACAGTGCTCTCTGCTGACACCTCTGTCCATGTCAGGAACTGTCCAGAGTAGGAGCAAATCCCCATAGCAAACCTCTCCTGCTCTGGACAGTTCCTGACACAGACAGAGGTGTCAGCAGAGAGCACTGAGGTCGGACTGGAAAGAACTACATAACTTTCTGTGAAGCATAAAGTACAAGAAGGGTTATGATTTTTAAATAGACGTCTACTCCGCTACCAGTCTGTACTGACTGTACCTGACGCCCATTGACCAGTGGTCTCAAAGTGTGGCCCTCCAGATGTTGCAAAACTTGAATTTCCAGAATGCCGGACAGCCAATGGCTAGAAAACATCTTATAGGGGGTAAGATGTCTGATCGGGTGGGTCCAGCTGCTAGGGACCTCTGCGTGTTTGTGACATCATGCCACGCCCCCTCTCTCTAATGTCTGTGGGAGGGGGCGTGGACACTAGTACATAGCAGTCCCGCCTTCTCCCATAAACATGAATGGAAGGGGTCTGGCGGCTGTGGTTGCCAGTCATCCAGCACGGATCAGAGTTCGCTCTGTGCATCGGATGACTGGGGTGCCACAGTGGAGATCGCAGGGGCCCCCAGCCGCGAGACCCCCGCAATCAGACATAAGATGTTTTTGGGCGGTGTACCCCTTTTAAGGGCCCATTGTGGTGGGAGGAAAATAAATCCTTGGTCACTATTATCCTAGAGTGCCTCCTCGGTGGACAGTGCCTGAGCCCCTTCTGGAGTGACCTCAGCAGGCGGCCATGTTTTCTCCCCTGGAATGGAGCCTGGAAATGTTTTGGCAGGAAATTGAAGCATAAATACAACCGCGTGATGTGTCCTTAAAAAACCGTATGGAGAATGAGTGACAGCTTTACCTGTGTGTCTGTGTGTGAGAGACTCTGATACAATGATCAGTAATAAACAGGATCGGTTACAATTACCCTTTTGTGTTTGCAGCTTTATTTAAAGGGGTACTCCACCATCAGGTGTTAACATAAAAAAAAAAAAGCAGAAGCATATAGCATTACCTGTCTGCCCTAGGTCTGAAATCGGCAAAAATCTATTAGTTTTTTGGGGGGGGGTCTTGGTCTGGTACTTCCTGGTTGAGCAGTTGCTCAGGACTACAATTCCCAGAATGCCCAAAGATGTTGACAAACATCTCATTTCCCAGCGAACTATGAATCAGTAATGTTGCTGCACCTGCTGTACTCATTCCCTGTCTGATCCTCGGCCTGTGGTATTGCTTAGCACAAGGTAGTATACTGTAACGACACCTCAAGTGTCCTGATAAAGATATATAGGTGTATATGAAAGGTAGATGTAGCTGCAGGGGCTGGTCAGAAATGATGACATCACTCAGGGGACGGTGCTAGAGCTGAGAGACAAAATCCCGGGGAATATGAAAGCTGCTATTTCAAGAGTAGTGTTTTCCAAATAGTGTGCTTCCAGCTGTTGCAAAACTACAACTCCCAGCATGCCCGGACAGCCGTTGTCCAGGCATGCTGGGAGTCGTAGTTTTGCAACAGCTGGGGACACTGTTTTGAAAACAATGAGATACAACCTGGAAACAAAGACTTTTTATGTTGCTGTAAAATCAGTTTAATGGTAACTCTTGTACATTTGTGTGACAATGGGGGGGAGGCGCGGCATCTCGTTGACCCTACCCTGCCCCCCAGTTCACACACAGGCAGATTATCCCTTGTAAAGCCTCATTCACACCCACAGTTCATGGCATCAAATGAGATTAGAGATCATTGGTGTAAAGCAGCAGATTCCCCAGCGGGGCACAAAGGATCATGGGAGATTCAGGATGATACAGATGAGGCCAATCCTGTGAAACGTTCTAGCGGAAATAGTTTGGACAGTCGTGGGCGACCAGGTTCCAGGCTTCATCAAAGGCGCTGACCACGGGGGGAAGCAGGGGCCCACCCTCCGCCCCGTCCAGATTCTGCACCAGCTGCTCCAAACTAGACACCCCCAGGATCACAGCGTCGTTCCCCTAGAGACACATGAAAAGTGATGTAAAAGGAGTACTCCGCCTCTAGACATCATATCTTCTATCCAAAGGATGGGATAATATGTCTGATTGCGGGGGTCATAAACATGTAAAGCCACGCCCCTTCCATTCATATCTATGGGAGGGGACGTGACTGTTAGTACATAGCAGTCACGCCTCCACATAAACGTTAATAGAGGGGCGTGTTGGCTGTGGTCACCAGTCATACGGCGGAGCTCTAATGTTCAGTTGATCATCTCCAAAAGATCAGCGCACTGTTCTCCTGAAATACTCTGTGCTGCTGCTCATTCCACTATGTCACTCACACAAAATCCCTACATTCTCTCCTGAAATTCTCGGCGCTGCTGTGGCCCATCTGTCCTAACAGATTATACCGGTGACTAGACAGCTTGCGCACCTGTAGTTTGGAATGATGATACATCCAGCGGAGAGAAGCGGCCGTCAGGCTGGGTCGGTCTTTGCCGTACGCCTCCTCCAGCGCCTTCTGCACGCCGTCAATGCCTTGGAAGAGATGCTTCTTCCAGTATCTGCACAAAGCCAGGAAACAAAGGGTTAACAGAGCCCAACCAGTGACCTTCCCCCCAACTATGGTGCCTTCAGCTGTTGCAAAACTACAACTCCCAGAATGCCCGGACAGCCTTATTATCCACCTGTATAGGGGAGGAGTAGTAGTGCCCTGTATGCGGGGGTGTAACTATAGTTGGTACAGAGGGTCCTTTTGCAACTGGTGCCCATAAAGCCTTAAAGTTGGGGACCTTGGACTAGTTTTTGCTTTGGGGGCCCTGTAACAGTTTTCATCAGTATGCTGACCTGTTCCTGTACATTTCAGACCAGTTGATGCCAAAAAACCTGGAGGTCGGCTGCTCCTTATCCTTGTCCTCGTACTTGTACCTCCCGGTCAGCATTCCGCCTGAAGAGAGCAGGAAATAACGGGAATCAATAACAAAACCAACAAACGTCATCAGTACTGACTAAGACAACATGGCCGCCTCCACTGACAGGCCACTTGTACAAGGTACCACTCCCTCACGTGTCAGTGATAGCTGCAGTGTAAAGTGGTGGTGCACTCACCTGCCAGGGGATTGAAGGCATAGAAGCGGATCCCGAGTTGGCGCAGACAGGGAAGCAGCTCCGTCTCTACTTGTCGTGTTGTGGCGTTGTACATACCCTGGAGGAGGGAGAGCTCAGATATAAAACTATGATTGGACAGGACCCCCTCTATCACTACAGAGACCTTCCAACTCCGCCAGTAATGGCCATGTTCAATACAATGTGAACATCGCTCTTCCTGGACGTTCTTGGCAGCACTGAACGATATGCAGTGCTGCCTACGGACTCCAGGAAAATATATTTCTTCTCTGTGAAGATGAGATCTTGTGAACGTTACAGGCCCAAAGCCTAAGGCTGCACTACTGAGGACAGCATGACTCCTCCTAGACTGTCAGGTGCTGTGTCCTAATGTAGGACCTGCTGTGTGGACCCAAATCACCATCCACATCAATGTCCACACACACACACACACATGTGCCAGGCAGGATGGAGACAAAAATCTGCATCTACACAGATCTCCATGACAGGGCCTGACAGTCCAGGAGGAGACATGTTGTCCTCAGTAGTGTAGCCTCAGGTTTTGGGCTTGTAACCTTAGAGATCAGATTTCCACAGAGAATACATTTCATTTCCTGGAGTCTGTAGGCAGTACTATATGCCATTCAGGGCTTGCAAGGACAAAAAAAAACGGTTTTCATATTACTGTCACACACACTTGTATTCCCCAACCCTTGGACCTCCAGATGATGTATAATGACAACTACTGATGTCCTGACAGCTGCAGAGCCACAGGTTGGATATCACTGCACTACACCTTCCCCCGCAGAGCTGGCACCTGGTAGACAGTCGGCAGCACCCAGTTCCTCTCCTTACAGATGCAGTAAATCTTCATCACCTCCCAGGACGCGTAGTTGGACAGACCCAGCTCCTTAAACTTTCCCTAAAACAATAAATAGTAATTTAGTATGCAGTAAATTCTTCCAATACTTCACTAGATGCAGTTTCGCACCATTCGCCAGATCTCATATATAGTGATATCTCCTCACAGCCATTCAGGAGCCTAGGAGAGGCAGCCATATTGGTCCTGAAGAACAGACCTTACCTCCAGGTACAGCTCCTGGTAGGCCGCCAGTGTCTCCTCCAGGGGGGTCTGGTGGTCGGGGAGGTGCAGGTAGAACAGGGGAACACTGGTGGTCTTCAGCCGCTTTAGGGATTCTTCTAGCTGCTGGCGGACGCTCTCCGGTTTCAGGTTCTTCTTCCCCTCCAGCGGGTTGGCTTTAGTCGCTATCTTCACTGTGGGGAATGTAATGGTCAGACTAAGGTAGCACAGTCATTTGTCAGTGTCACTTGTCCGTCAGATAGGGAACTTTTACTTTCACTTTAAATGCTGTGATTGGCATTGATCACGGCATATAAAGGGTTAATGATGGACAGTGGTGGGATAGCCGCTGCCTGTCATTAGCAGCGAGTGTCTGGCTACTGATAGTAGACGACATTTACTGCTCTGAAGCTGCGCTAGCCTCAAAGTCACTTAATGGCGTACATTTACACCCTGGTGCGTTTAGTTCCAGATGTCAAATGGAGTAAATTTATGCCCTTAACAGGTTAATTTGATGTATGACTGATATCTGAGGATGTTCTCATGCAGACGCTGCTCATGTGACTTGTGAACTAATTGAAGTGAAGAATTGGGACAGTTTCATTTGGTAGCCTCCAGTTGTTGCAAAACTACAACTTCCAGCATGCCCAGACAGCCGCTCTCTTAACTGTGGACTTCCAGCTGCTGCAAAATTACATGATGCATTTTCACCTCACAACTTGACCTCACAGCTTTACATCACGTCTTTACCTCACAACTTTACATCACGTCTTTACCTCACAACTTTACATCACGTCTTTACCTCACAACTTTACATCACGTCTTTACCTCACAACTTTACATCACGTCTTTACCTCACAACTTTACATCACGTCTTTACCTCACAACTTTACATCACGTCTTTACCTCACAACTTTACATCATGTCTTTACCTCACAACTTTACATCACGTCTTTACCTCACAACTTTACATCACGTCTTTACCTCACAACTTTACATCACGTCTTTACCTCACAACTTTACTTCATGTCTTTACCCCACAACTTTACATCACGTCTTTACCTCACAACTTTACATCACGTCTTTATCTCACAACTTTACATCACGTCTTTACCTCACAACTTTACATCACGTCTTTACCTCACAACTTTACATCACGTCTTTACCTCACAACTTTACTTCATGTCTTTACCCCACAACATACCTCACACAATTACTTCACACCTTTATCTCACAGGTTTACTTCAAATCTTTACCTCACATCATTACCGCACATCATTACCTCACATCATTACCTCACATCATTACCTGACATCTTATACTCTGGGATAGAAGAATGATGGCGGCTCATGTGGAGACTTTAGGAAGAAACCAAATCAACCCTTTAAAAAAAAAAAATAATTCCTTGAGACTCATTTTCTACAGAAGGATGAACCAAGTGTCCCAAGATGACAGGGGCCCCCTTTTATAATAGGGGGGACACATGGAATTTCGCCCCCTTCCTTTATTTTGGGCATGGCTGTCATTAACATTTATTGTTTCGGTTCAGACTACCCCCCCTCCCCCTTTTTTCTATCCACAGGTGGTCTTGCCCCAGTGTTGCTGGGCAGATTCTCCAGCCAGAGGTTCTGTTGCCGGGCAGAGAAGCTCCAGTGGTGTCATCTTATTGGATGAAAAGTTAGAGCAGGAATCCAGGGGTCATATATTGTGCCTCAGGAGGTTCTGCCATCAGTCCGGCAGCAGTGTGTGAAGACTAAGGAAGCCCCCACCCTCCGCGGTCCTTAATAATGGGGTTTAGTCTCCCAGTCAATGCTGGAAGGACATTGACTCTGGGCAAATTAAAGAGGCCACAGTCATAACAGAGCAAAAAAAGGAAAAACTGGGATATTTCAAAAAGCGCCGGACCCCGTCTGGGAGTAAGTCCAACCAAGTCAGACCAAGTGGATTAAAATAACGTATTTATTATACGCGTTTCTGGCCCGGAATGAGCCCTTCGTCAGGATAACAGTGCTGAGGTCAGCACTTTTATCCTGACGAAGGGCCCATTCCGGGCCAGAAACGCGTAGATGTGTGCCTTGACTAAATACATTATTTTAATCCACTTGGTCTGATTTGGTTGGACTTACTCCCGGACTGGGTCCGGCGCTTTTTAAAAAGTTCCACTTTTTCCTTTTTTGCTGATTCACTACCGGACCAGGATACCACTGCGATCGGAGGGAACTGAGCGGCAGGACCCCACCATTTACCTACATATGCCTGCAGGTGTTATGCTCTTAGCGCAACATCACAGGGTGAGTGTTTATACCCTTTAATACCTCATCTGTGCTTGACATACTTCACTAGGGGCGCTTTATGTCTCTCTTTTTTTGTCTTTCTGTGTATACAGTCATAACAGAGGCCACAATGGGGCAGAGAAGAATCCTTGTGATGAGGAAGATGGAGGACGAGCCGCACCAGATCAGCAAGAGTGGGGTAAGAAAAAAAAAGAGCTTTTCATGAAAAAACAAATTATTGAGGAGGTACGTATGTTACTACTGATATATATATATATATATATATATATATATATATATATATATATATGAGTTACATCTGTGATACAGGCTCCAGTCACGGCTCCCATGTAAAGAGGTTATCCAGGATTAGAAAAACAGAGGTGATTTCTTTCAAACAGCATCACCCCTGTCCTTAGGTTGTTTGTGGTATTGCAGCTTATTTCAGTTGGAGCCAACTTGTAATACTACAAAAAGAAGAAATTTGCTCCTTTTTTCCGTTCTTATAACCTCTTCCCCCCCCTGCCAGCTGTCTTAATGCCCAACCAGGATAAATACTAAAATAATTTTATTGCTCGGGCGTGGCAATACACTCTCTTTTTGCAATAAAAATATTTTGTATGTGCTCACCGCTCGACACTTGTCACTGCGTTCTGGAGTCCTGGTCACGGGTCACTGGGTCTCATTGGGGACACATGGTGGTAGCGCTCAGAGGCAACGCCGGCAGTTTCGCATGTGAGTGCGTGCTTCTTCCAGCCACAAGGAGGCCGGAAGAAGCACGCACTCACGTGCGAAACTGACGGCGTTGCCTCTGAGCACTACCACCATGCGTCCACACTGAGACCCAGTGACCCGGACGCCGGAACGCAGTGACAAGTGCCGAGCGGTGAGTGCACATACACTCTCTTTTTGTATTACTTTTTTTGATACTTCACCTTCAGTATATGCACCCCGCAGGTGCCACTATTCACACTGACCGCTGAGGCTGACTGCAGACTCCATATAGGTGAATATTCCGTTTAGTGTGCCCTCCCTTTTCTGTCTCTCCTACTAAACAAAATATATTTATGTTCAAGAAGGGACTTTAAGGGTACGCTCACACGAGCGGATTTTCGCAGCGTATTTCGCTGCAGATCCACTGGTGAAGGCCCGCTCAATGCTGTCTTATACGCTGTCAATACGCTGCTACGAGCAGACACACTGCGATGTGCGAGTCGCAGTATACTCGCACATCGCGGGAGCTTTCTGCCTAGCTCAGAGCAGGGAGATTGGCTGCGATGCGCGAGTACGCCGCGCACATCACTGCAGAGTGTCTGCTCGTCGCGGCGTATTGCCAATACGAGCAGGCACATGTAAAGACAGCATAGAGCGAGCCTTCACCAGCGGATCCGCAGCGTAAAATCCGCTGTAAATCCGCTCGTGTGAACGTACCCTAAAGGGAAAATGTATGTTTTATTTTCCTTCCTTATTATATTGTCTATGTTATCAGGATGGGTCTAGAATAAGATGTTACCTGATGTATCTCCTGTATAGGGACAGACCCCCGCTGTAAATACCAGAGAAGCCACTGTTTTTGGTTCATTTACCCTTTCAATGCTGAAGTCAAATTGTGAGCACAATTCCCGAGTGTAATTTTGCTCAGAAATTCCGTAGTGTTAACCTTTATTCTGACAGACACAATACATTGCACATTAAGGGCTCATTCACACGGGCGGATCCGCAGTGTATTTTACGATGCGGATCTGCCAACAATGGACCCTACAGTGCTGCCTTCTCTGGTCCTGCTCATGTCGGCAATCCGCCGCTAAAGAGCAGACACACTGCAATGTGCAAGTAGCTGCCCGCATGCGCAGTATACTCTCACACATCGCGGCTGCTCTCGGCCTAACTAAGGGAGTAAGGGGAGCAGACGCCATGTGTGAGAGTACACCGCGCATGCGCGCGGCGACTCGCACATCGTGGTGTGTCTGCTCATTGCGCCGGATTGCCGCTATGAGCAGGCACAGAGGAGGCAGCACTGTAGGGTCTATTGTCGGCGGATCTGCAGCGTAAAATACGCTGCAGATCCACCCGTGTGAATGAGCCCTTAAAAATAAATAAACAAACAAATAAAAAAAAATTAAAATGGGTCCCAAATTGTCAATAGTACAAACTAAAACTGTAAAAAAAAAATTACACCACCTGAAAATTAAAACCTTAGGGGGTTAAAAGACTTCAATCGACACTTTCTGTAGGTTATAATGATAAATCTGATGGTTTTGCAGACCTAACAAAGGACATGCAGCATTTTCTCAAACTATAATGCAAACTGTAGGGATTGTGGGTTTCAGTATGATTTACTGCCGCATGTGAGGCACATTTTTGGCACACTGGCAATGCTCCAGAATTGTGTCTCACAGCCCTAGAAAAAAGTGTGGGTTTCACGTTAATAAATCACTGTCTCACTCCTCAGCATGACTGGCCCATCACAGGCACGTACCTTCGGGGCCGAGCCCCATGTCCCCCAGGATCTCCTCGCTTTTCCCATCGCCGTAGATGTGCGCGGTGTCCAGCTCGTGGTGTCCGCGCCGCAGGAACTCCTGCACCACCTGCTGGCTGGAGACGGCATCCATGCGGTGCCCAAACTCCATGGCACCCAATATGGTGCGGGGGAGACCTGAAGTCGACATAGTGAGGAGAAAGAGAATGGACGGAGTGGAGAACACTGACTGAGAGCTGCCGCTGCCTCACCGCCTGCCACACATTAACTTATCATGGCAACAGGCCAGGAACCTGTATACACACATAACAAGGCGGCCAGAACCTGATCCACACCTGAGCCCCTCCTCCTGCTGATTATATAATGGAGTCTTTATTGTTCACTGAAAAAGGTTAATAATGCACTAAGATAGAAATGTTGGATTGCTGAAAAACTAGTCCTGCAGTTATGTCTCAGACAGAAAGGTAATAATTACAGGTAGGGTCTGATCAGACACCAGGGGGCTCATTGGACTGAGAGAAATAGGAGGAGGGTCTTTACAATGAATTACCACCAGAGAGGAGGGTGTGATCACCGGTAGAGAGGAGGATGTGATCAGCGGTAGAGAGGAGGGTGTGATCACCAGTAGAGAGGAGGATGTGATCAGCGGTAGAGAGGAGGGTGTGATCACCAGTAGAGAGGAGGGTGTGATCACCATTAGAGGGGACGGTGTGATCACCAGTAGAGAGGAGGGTGTGATCACCAGTAGAGGGGAGGGTGTGATCACCAGGAGAGAGGAGGGTGTGATCACCAGTAGAGAGGAGGGTGTGATCACCAGTAGAGAGGAGGGTGTGATCACCAGTAGAGAGGAGGGTGTGATCACCGGTAGAGGGGAGGGTGTGATCACCGGTAGAGAGGAGGGTGTGATCACCGGTAGAGGGGAGGGTGTGATCACCGGTAGAGGGGAGGGTGTGATCACCGGTAGAGGGGAGGGTGTGATCACCGGTAGAGGGGAGGGTGTGATCACCGGTAGAGGGGAGGGTGTGATCACCGGTAGAGGGGAGGGTGTGATCACCGGTAGAGGGGAGGGTGTGATCACCGGTAGAGGGGAGGGTGTGATCACCGGTAGAGGGGAGGGTGTGATCACCGGTAGAGGGGAGGGTGTGATCACCGGTAGAGGGGAGGGTGTGATCACCAGTAGAGAGGACGGTGTGATCACCTGTAGAGGGGAGGGTGTGATCACCAGTAGAGGGGAGGGTGTGATCACCAGTAGAGGGGAGGGTGTGATCACCAGTAGAGGGGAGGGTGTGATCACCAGTAGAGGGGAGGGTGTGGTCACCAGTAGAGGGGAGGGTGTGATCACCAGTAGAGAGGAGGGTGTGATCACCAGTAGAGAGGAGGGTGTGATCACCAGTAGAGAGGAGGGTGTGATCACCAGTAGAGAGGAGGGTGTGATCACCAGTAGAGGGGAGGGTGTGATCACCAGTAGAGAGGAGGGTGTGATCACCAGTAGAGAGGAGGGTGTGATCACCAGTAGAGAGGAGGGTGTGATCACCAGTAGAGAGGAGGGTGTGATCACCAGTAGAGAGGAGGGTGTGATCACCAGTAGAGGGGAGGGTGTGATCACCAGTAGAGGGGAGGGTGTGATCACCAGTAGAGAGGAGGGTGTGATCACCAGTAGAGGGGAGGGTGTGATCACCAGTAGAGAGGAGGGTGTGATCACCAGTAGAGAGGAGGGTGTGATCACCAGTAGAGAGGAGGGTGTGATCACCAGTAGAGAGGAGGGTGTGATCACCAGTAGAGGGGAGGGTGTGATCACCAGTAGAGAGGAGGGTGTGAAGGCTTCTTCCTGCTCCACAGTGGTGATTAATAGATCTCCTCCTGTCTGCATATAAGTGACCCATCAGTCACTGGAGAAACCGCCAGGGACCCCACGCTATGTCCTGCACGGCGCCCTGACTCTCTCCATGTACGGAGCGTGGCCGACACGTCCCCTCCATGCACCTCTATAGGAGAGCAGGAGACAGCGCTCGTGTATCTATAGCCCACCCACAGAGATGCATGGAGGAGACATATCAACCCCCGCTCCATGCTTGGTGAGAGCTGGGGACAGGAGATACATTTTTAAGTACCGAAGTTCCATTTTTAATGCAGTATATATAGTTCTATAAACTTTGTATTGGGCCGGTTTCACACAAGTGTAATAGAGCGTAGTGAAATAAGTGCAGGTTTATTTGTCTATGTTTATATGTTTTAATAATAAAGTCGTTTTTATTGATTCTATGTGTCCTTTGATCTATGAGACCCTTCAGGAGTGACCTCAGCAGGCCGCCATGTTTTCTCTCCTGGGATGGAGCCTGGGAACGTTTTGGCAGAAAGTGCATAATAAGTAAATACAACCGTATAATGTGTCCTTAAAAGGGGTACTCCGGTGGAAAACTATTCTTTTTTTAATCAACTGGTGTCAGAAAGTTAAACAGATTTGTAAATCACTTCTATAAAAAAAAAATCTAAATCCTTCCAGTACTTATTAGCTGATGAATATGACAGAGGAAATTCTTTTCTTTTTGGAACACAGAGCTCTCTGCTGACATCACGACCACAGTGCTCTCTGCTGACATCTCTGTCCATTTTAGGAACTGTCCAGAGTAGGAGAAAATCTCCATAGAAAACATGTGCTGCTCTGGAAAGTTCATAAAATGGACAGAAATGTCAGCAGAGAGCACTGTGCTCATGATGTCAGCAGAGAGCACTGTGTTCCAAAAAGAAAATAATTTCCTCTGTAGTATTAAGCAGCTAATGAGTACTGGAAGGATTAAGATTTTTTAATAGAAGTAATTTACAAATCTGTTTAACTTTCTGGCACCAGTTGATTAAAAAAAAAAGTTTTCCTCTGGAGTACCCCTTTAAAAAACATTATAGAGAATGAGGCTTCTCCTCTGACCCTAATAAAGTGACAACTTTACCTCCTTGTGTGACTCCGTTCTGATATGTAGACCATTAATATACTAGATCGGTTCCAATTACCATTTTGTGTTTGCAGCTTCATTTAAAGGGGTACTCCACCATCAGGTGAAAAAACACAATGTTACAATGCTGCAAAATCATATGGCATTACTTACCTTTCACCCCAGTTCTAAAATCACCGAAAACTCTTTTGTTTAGAGGTCTTAGGTGGGATTTATCAAAGTATTTACCTATGTTTTATAGGGGTAAATTTGGTAAATTTGTTGCAGTGGAAAATTTGTGATTTTTTTCCCGCAACATTTTATTTACACAAGAAATCAAGGTGTGTAATCCACAGATTTGTGGTAATGGGTTTGTATAGTTTTGGGATAAATCGAGGGCTTTGCGACAAACTGTGCAACAAATCGCTACTGAGAAACTCATTATCATTGCATTACTACAAAACAGTAATCTTACAAAACAGTCTGGGGACAGCATTACTAAAAAGTCACATTTTGGCACAAACAGGCTAAAAAAAAAAGTCACGGGATGAATTCTACAAAGTGGGGAACTGAAATGTAATTAAAAAAAAAAAAATATGCACTAGGGCCATATTTATCACATGCTCTGCACCATTTCCTAAATTTGGCCCACGTCCACATTACCTCCACCAAAATTAGAGGTGTATAAAAATAATTTGCCTGCTTCACCATTGATAAAAATCGTTAGTCTGGTACTTCTTGGATGAGCAGGTGCTTAGCACTAATTTCCCATAATGCATTGCTTTCCATCAGCCCTCCCACAGCACTCCTGCCTGTTCCCTGCCCTGAGATGCTGCAGAAGATCTTATTTCACAGCAGACTGCTGCATAGTGAGGTTTCAGCGCCTGCTGTATTCATTCCCTGTCTGCTCCTCTGTCTGTGAAATTGCTCAGAACAAAGTAGCATGCTGTAACCACACTGGGGGGGGAAACAAGTGAGTTGCACTGCAAAAAGTGTGTTTTCCGCTGTTGCAAAACTGCAACTCCCCGCATGCCCGGACAGCCAAAGGCTGTCCAGGCATGCTGGGAGTTGTAGTTTTACAACAGCTGGAGGCACACTGTTTGGAAAACACTGGGTTACAGCCTTGAAACAAGGACACTGTATGGCGGGGAAGAACTAATGATTTTCTCGTTGCTGTAAAATCAGTTTAATGGTAACACTTGTACATTTGTGAGACAATGGGCGCGACATCTCATTGACCCCTTTGGGACGTTCAGACCGAGATCACACATGGCGGCAGATTATCCCGTGTAAAGCCTCATTCACACCAACAGTTGAAAAGTTTACATCGATTTGCGTAAAGTAGCAGAATCAGTGAAATAGTTCGGACAATCGTGGGCGACCAGGTTCCAGGCTTCATCAAAGGCGCTGACCACGGGGGGAAGCAGGGGACCCCCCTCCGCCCCATCCAGGTTCCGCACCAGCTGCTCGAAACTAGACACCCCCAGGATCACAGCGTCGCTCCCCTAGAGACACATGAAAAGTGATGTCAATGGAGCTGCCAGGAGAACCTACTGAAATACTTTGTGCTGCTGAGGACCCTGCTCCGGTGTAATGCTCAGTCGACCACCAAAAGATGAGCAAACTGTGGCACACACCTGTAGTTTGGAATGGTGGTACATCCAGCGGAGAGAAGCGGCAGCCAGGCTGGGTCGGTCTTTGCCGTACGCCTCCTCCAGCGCCTTCTGCACCAGGTCAATGCCTTGGAAGTAATGCTTCTTCCAGTATCTGCACAAGGCCAGGAAACAAAGGGTTAACAGACCCAAACCAGTGAACTTCCCCCTATATCAATGTTAACAATCAGGGTGCCTTCAGCTGTTGCAAAACTATAACTCCCAGAATGCCCGGACAGCCTAATTATTCACCTACATAGGTAGATTATAAGAGCAGTAGTGCCCTGTATGCGGGGGTGTAACTATAGTTGGTACAGAGGGTCCGGTTGCAAAAGGGGCCCATGAAGGATTATAGTTGGGGGCCCTGTAATAGTTTTTGCATTGGGGTCCCGCATCGGTATGCTGACCTGTTCATGTAAAAACCAGACCAGTTTGTGCCAAAAAACCTGGAGGTCGGCTGCTCCTTATCCTTGTCCTCGTACTTGTATCTCCCGGTTAGCAATCCGCCTTAAAAGAACAGGAAATAATGGGAATCAATCACAAAACCAACAAACGTCATCAATACTGACTACAACAACATGGCCGCCTCAGCTGACAGCTGTACCAGGGATCGCTCCCTCCAGGGATAGTGATTGCCACAGTGCTGCAGTATAAAGTGGCGCACTCACCTGACAGCGGACTGTAGGCATAGAAGCGGATCCCAAGTTGGTGCAGACAGGGGAGCAGCTCTGTCTCTACTGCTCTTGATGTGGCATTGTAGATACCCTGGAGGAGAGAGGGCTACGATAAAAAAAAAACATGACTGGACAGGACCCCCTCTATCACTACAGAGAACTTTCCACTCTGCCAGGAATGTCCATGTTCATTACAATGTGAGACTGTCCTTGACAGTACTGAATGATATGTAGTGCTGTCCATGGAATCCAGGAAATGTCCTTTCCTGGAGTCTGTAGGCAGTATTATATGCCATTCAGTGCTTCCAAGGACATCCAGGAAGACCGGATGGACGGATGTGCTTGTATAATACTATAGCACTCCCTACTTGGATATTATTGATGAAGGAATATTGATTTCTTCTTTTAGCAGTATTACTCTGGTTTAAAGATCATTGGGTACATGCACAAAACGGCACTATTTGTACTATATGCATCTTTTATTGAGATAACAATTAAAAGTTATGTTTTAAGCCACCTCTTATCACTGGTGTAGGTCAGCTGGTGTTATTAATTATTGACATCCAGGAAGAGCAGCTTTCAGGTTATTGGTGTCACCCACACCGAGCTCTTTTATGTGTTCCCCAAATAGGGGACCTCCAGCTGTTGCAAAATGACAACTTCCATCATGACCATGGCATGATGGGAGTTGTAGTTTTGCAACAGCTGCAGAGCCACAGGTTGGATATCACTGCACTACACCTTCCCCCGCAGAGCTGGCACCTGGTAGACAGTCGGCAGCACCCAGTTCCTCTCCTTACAGATGCAGTAAATCTCCATCACCTCCCAGGACGCGTAGTTGGACAGACCCAGCTCCTTAAACTTTCCCTAAAAAAAAAAACAAATTGTCATTTAGTATACGGTAAATTCTTCCAATACTTCACTAGATGCAGTTCCGCACCATTCTCCAGATCTCATATATAGTGATATCTCCTCACAGCCATTCAGGAGCCTAGGAGAGGCAGCCATATTGGTCCAGAACAATAGACCGTACCTCCAGGTACAGCTCCTGGCAGGCCGCCAGTGTCTCCTCCAGGGGGGTCTGGTGGTCGGGGAGGTGCAGGTAGAACAGGGGGACACTGGTGGTCTTCAGCCGCTTTAGGGATTCTTCTAGCTGCTGGCGGACGCTCTCCGGTTTCAGGTTCTTCTTCCCCTCCAGCGGGTTGGCTTTAGTCGCTATCTTCACTGTGGGGAATGTACTGGTCAGACTAAGGTATCACAGTCATTTGTCAGTGTCACTTGTCAGAGTCAGATATTCATCAGATGTTGGTGTCAAGAGTCAGTCAGGTATCATGGTCACCTTTCATCCTCAGAGATCTGGTGTCAGAATTAGTCAGATGTCAGTCAAAGTTACATGTTACAGACAGATGTCAGTCAAAGTTACATGTTACAGACAGATGTCAGTCAAAGTTACATGTTACAGACAGATGCCAGTCAAAGTTACATGTTACAGACAGATGTCAGTCAAAGTTACATGTTACAGACAGATGTCAGTCAAAGTTACATGTTACAGACAGATGTCAGTCAAAGTTACATGTTACAGACAGATGCCAGTCAAAGTTACATGTTACAGACAGATGCCAGTCAAAGTTACATGTTACAGACAGATGTCAGTCAAAGTTACATGTTACAGACAGATGTCAGTCAAAGTTACATGTTACAGACAGATGTCAGTCAAAGTTACATGTTACAGACAGATGTCAGTCAAAGTTACATGTTACAGACAGATGTCAGTCAAAGTTACATGTTACAGACAGATGTCAGTCAAAGTTACATGTTACAGACAGATGCCAGTCAAAGTTACATGTTACAGACAGATGTCAGTCAAAGTTACATGTTACAGACAGATGCCAGTCAAAGTTACATGTTACAGACAGATGTCAGTCAAAGTTACATGTTACAGACAGATGCCAGTCAAAGTTACATGTTACAGACAGATGCCAGTCAAAGTTACATGTTACAGACAGATGTCAGTCAAAGTTACATGTTACAGACAGATGCCAGTCAAAGTTACATGTTACAGACAGATGCCAGTCAAAGTTACATGTTACAGACAGATGTCAGTCAAAGTTACATGTTACAGACAGATGTCAGTCAAAGTTACATGTTACAGACAGATGTCAGTCAAAGTTACATGTTACAGACAGATGCCAGTCAAAGTTACATGTTACAGACAGATGCCAGTCAAAGTTACATGTTACAGACAGATGCCAGTCAAAGTTACATGTTACAGACAGGTGTCAGTCAAAGTTACATGTTACAGACAGATGTCAGTCAAAGTTACATGTTACAGACAGATGTCAGTCAAAGTTACATGTTACAGACAGATGTCAGTCAAAGTTACATGTTACAGACAGATGCCAGTCAAAGTTACATGTTACAGACAGGTGTCAGTCAAAGTTACATGTTACAGACAGATGTCAGTCAAAGTTACATGTTACAGACAGATGTCAGTCAAAGTTACATGTTACAGACAGATGTCAGTCAAAGTTACATGTTACAGACAGATGTCAGTCAAAGTTACATGTTACAGACAGATGCCAGTCACATTTGATGCCCTGAGGTCTGTCAGGTATCAGCATCAGGTATCAGAGTTGACGTTACATGTCAGAGCCATATATCAGAGTCACGTTTCATCTTCAGAGGTCAGTCAGGTGTCAGCATCTGAGGTCAGAGTCAGGTATCAGAGTCCAGGGTCAGATTATAGTATCAGGTCAGTGTCGGAGTCAAATGTCAAGTATCAGGGACATGTATCAGAGTCACAGGTCAGGGTCATGTATCAGTCACAGGTCAGGGTCATGTATCAGTCACAGGTCAGGGTTATGTATCAGTCACAGGTCAGGGTCATGTATCAGTCACAGGTCAGGGTCATGTATCAGTCACAGGTCAGGGTCATGTATCAGTCACAGGTCAGGGTTATGTATCAGTCACAGGTCAGTTATCAGAGTCACATGTCAGGGTCAGATATCAGAGTCACAGGTCAGGGTCATGTATCAGTCACAGGTCAGGGTTATGTATCAGTCACAGGTCAGGGTTATGTATCAGTCACAGGTCAGTTATCAGAGTCACATGTCAGGGTTAGATATCAGAGTCACAGGTCAGGGTCATGTATCAGAGTCACATGTCAGGGTTAGATATCAGAGTCACAGGTCAGGGTCATGTATCAGTCACAGGTCAGGGTTATGTATCAGTCACAGGTCAGTTATCAGAGTTACAGGTCAGGGTCATGTATCAGAGTCACAGGTCAGGGTCATGTATCAGAGTCACAGGTCATGGTCATGTATCAGAGTCACAGGTCAGGGTCATGTATCAGAGTCACAGGTCAGGGTCATGTATCAGTCACAGGTCGGGGTCATGTATCAGTAACAGGTCAGGGTCAGGTATCAGAGTCACAGGTCAGGGCCAGGTATCAGAGTCACAGGTCAGGGTCATGTATCAGAGTCACAGGTCAGGGCCAGGTATCAGAGTCACAGGTCAGGGCCAGGTATCAGAGTCACAGGTCAGGGTCATGTATCAGAGTCACAGGTCAGGGTCAGGTATCAGAGTCACAGGTCAGGGCCAGGTATCAGAGTCACAGGTCAGGGCCAGGTATCAGAGTCCAGGGTCAGATTATAGTATCAGGTCAGTGTCGGAGTCAAATGTCAAGTATCAGGGACATGTATCAGAGTCACAGGTCAGGGTCATGTATCAGTCACAGGTCAGGGTCATGTATCAGTCACAGGTCAGGGTTATGTATCAGTCACAGGTCAGGGTCATGTATCAGTCACAGGTCAGGGTCATGTATCAGTCACAGGTCAGGGTCATGTATCAGTCACAGGTCAGGGTTATGTATCAGTCACAGGTCAGTTATCAGAGTCACATGTCAGGGTCAGATATCAGAGTCACAGGTCAGGGTCATGTATCAGTCACAGGTCAGGGTCATGTATCAGTCACAGGTCAGGGTTATGTATCAGTCACAGGTCAGGGTTATGTATCAGTCACAGGTCAGTTATCAGAGTCACATGTCAGGGTTAGATATCAGAGTCACAGGTCAGGGTCATGTATCAGAGTCACATGTCAGGGTTAGATATCAGAGTCACAGGTCAGGGTCATGTATCAGTCACAGGTCAGGGTTATGTATCAGTCACAGGTCAGTTATCAGAGTTACAGGTCAGGGTCATGTATCAGAGTCACAGGTCAGGGTCATGTATCAGAGTCACAGGTCATGGTCATGTATCAGAGTCACAGGTCAGGGTCATGTATCAGAGTCACAGGTCAGGGTCATGTATCAGTCACAGGTCAGGGTCATGTATCAGAGTCACAGGTCAGGGTCATGTATCAGTAACAGGTCAGGGTCAGGTATCAGAGTCACAGGTCAGGGCCAGGTATCAGAGTCACAGGTCAGGGTCATGTATCAGAGTCACAGGTCAGGGCCAGGTATCAGAGTCACAGGTCAGGGCCAGGTATCAGAGTCACAGGTCAGGGTCATGTATCAGAGTCACAGGTCAGGGTCAGGTATCAGAGTCACAGGTCAGGGCCAGGTATCAGAGTCACAGGTCAGGGCCAGGTATCAGAGTCACAGGTCAGGGTCAGGTATCAGAGTCACAGGTCAGGGCCAGGTATCAGAGTCACAGGTCAGGGTCAGGTATCAGAGTCACAGGTCAGGGCCAGGTATCAGAGTCACAGGTCAGGGCCAGGTATCAGAGTCACAGGTCAGGGTCAGGTATCAGAGTCACAGGTCAGGGCCAGGTATCAGAGTCACAGGTCAGGGTCAGGTATCAGAGTCACAGGTCAGGGCCAGGTATCAGAGTCACAGGTCAGGGCCAGGTATCAGAGTCACAGGTCAGGGCCAGGTATCAGAGTCACAGGTCAGGGTCATGTATCAGTCACAGGTCAGGGTCATGTATCAGTCACAGGTCAGGGTCATGTATCAGTCACAGGTCAGGGTCATGTATCAGTCACAGGTCAGGGTTATGTATCAGTCACAGGTCAGGGTTATGTATCAGTCACAGGTCAGTTATCAGAGTCACATGTCAGGGTTAGATATCAGAGTCACAGGTCAGGGTCATGTATCAGAGTCACATGTCAGGGTTAGATATCAGAGTCACAGGTCAGGGTCATGTATCAGTCACAGGTCAGGGTTATGTATCAGTCACAGGTCAGTTATCAGAGTTACAGGTCAGGGTCATGTATCAGAGTCACAGGTCAGGGTCATGTATCAGAGTCACAGGTCATGGTCATGTATCAGAGTCACAGGTCAGGGTCATGTATCAGAGTCACAGGTCAGGGTCATGTATCAGTCACAGGTCAGGGTCATGTATCAGAGTCACAGGTCAGGGTCATGTATCAGTAACAGGTCAGGGTCAGGTATCAGAGTCACAGGTCAGGGCCAGGTATCAGAGTCACAGGTCAGGGTCATGTATCAGAGTCACAGGTCAGGGCCAGGTATCAGAGTCACAGGTCAGGGCCAGGTATCAGAGTCACAGGTCAGGGTCATGTATCAGAGTCACAGGTCAGGGTCAGGTATCAGAGTCACAGGTCAGGGCCAGGTATCAGAGTCACAGGTCAGGGCCAGGTATCAGAGTCACAGGTCAGGGTCAGGTATCAGAGTCACAGGTCAGGGCCAGGTATCAGAGTCACAGGTCAGGGTCAGGTATCAGAGTCACAGGTCAGGGCCAGGTATCAGAGTCACAGGTCAGGGCCAGGTATCAGAGTCACAGGTCAGGGTCAGGTATCAGAGTCACAGGTCAGGGCCAGGTATCAGAGTCACAGGTCAGGGTCAGGTATCAGAGTCACAGGTCAGGGCCAGGTATCAGAGTCACAGGTCAGGGCCAGGTATCAGAGTCACAGGTCAGGGCCAGGTATCAGAGTCACAGGTCAGGGCCAGGTATCAGAGTCACAGGTCAGGGCCAGGTATCAGAGTCACAGGTCAGGGTCAGGTATCAGAGTCACAGGTCAGGGTCAGGTATTTTGTTTGTAATTTGATGCATGTTCTTTTGCGGATGCTGTACATTTGACTTGTGAACTAACTGAAGTGAAGAATCTGAAGTCTAGTTCTGTTTCAAAACTACAACTTCCAGCATGCCCGGACAGCCGTTGGGTTAGTGAGAGTGCCGGGGTGGTAGTGCTGTATACTCACTGTCTCACTCCTCAGTGTGACCGACCCATCACAGACACTTACCTCCAGCGCCAAGCCCCATGTCCCCCAGGATCTCCTCGCTTTTCCCAACGCCGTAGATGTGCGCAGTGTCCAGCTCGTGGTGTCCACGCCGCAGGAACTCCTGCACCACCTGCTGGCTGGAGACGGCATCCATGCGGTGCCCAAACTCCATGGCACCCAATATGGTGCGGGGGAGACCTGAAGTCGACATAGTGAGGAGAAAGAGTATGGACGGAGTGGAGAACACTGACTGAGAGCAGCCGCTGCCTCACCGCCTGCCACACATTAATTTATCATGGCAACAGGCCAGGAACCTGTATACACACATAACAAGGCGGCCAGAACCTGATCCACACATGAGCCCCTCCTCCTGCTGATTATATAATGGAGTCTAAAGGGCACTGCACTTATTTTATTCTACACTGACAAAGGTAAATAATGCACTAAGATAAGACATGTCAGATTGCTGTAAAACTAGTGAGGAGGGTGTGATCACCGGTAGAGGGGACGGTGTGATCACCGGTAGAGGGGACGGTGTGATCACCGGTAGAGGGGACGGTGTGATCACCGGTAGAGGGGAGGGTGTGATCACCGGTAGAGGGGACGGTGTGATCACCGGTAGAGAGGAGGGTGTGATCACCGGTAGAGGGGACGGTGTGATCACCAGTAGAGGGGACGGTGTGATCACCGGTAGAGAGGAGGGTGTGATCACCGGTAGAGAGGAGGGTGTGATCACCAGTAGAGAGGAGGGTGTGATCACCAGTAGAGAGGAGGGTGTGATCACCAGTAGAGAGGAGGGTGTGATCACCAGTAGAGAGGAGGGTGTGATCACCGGTAGAGGGGAGGGTGTGATCACCGGTAGAGAGGACAGTGTAATCACCGGTAGAGGGGAGGGTGTGATCACCGGTAGAGAGGAGGGTGTGATCACCGGTAGAGAGGAGGGTGTGATCACCGGTAGAGAGGAGGGTGTGATCACCGGTAGAGAGGAGGGTGTGATCACCGGTAGAGGGGAGGGTGTGATCACCGGTAGAGGGGAGGGTGTGATCACCGGTAGAGGGGAGGGTGTGATCACCGGTAGAGGGGAGGGTGTGATCACCGGTAGAGGGGAGGGTGTGATCACCAGTAGAGGGGAGGGTGTGATCACCAGTAGAGAGGAGGGTGTGATCACCAGTAGAGGGGAGGGTGTGATCACCAGTAGAGGGGAGGGTGTGATCACCAGTAGAGAGGAGGGTGTGATCACCAGTAGAGGGGAGGGTGTGATCACCAGTAGAGGGGAGGGTGTGATCACCAGTAGAGAGGAGGGTGTGATCACCAGTAGAGAGGAGGGCGTGATCACCAGTAGAGAGGAGGGCGTGATCACCAGTAGAGAGGAGGGCGTGATCACCAGTAGAGGGGAGGGCGTGATCACCAGTAGAGGGGAGGGCGTGATCACCAGTAGAGAGGAGGGCGTGATCACCAGTAGAGAGGAGGGCGTGATCACCAGTAGAGAGGAGGGCGTGATCACCAGTAGAGGGGAGGGCGTGATCACCAGTAGAGGGGAGGGCGTGATCACCAGTAGAGGGGAGGGCGTGATCACCAGTAGAGGGGAGGGCGTGATCACCAGTAGAGGGGAGGGTGTGATCACCAGTAGAGGGGAGGGTGTGATCACCAGTAGAGAGGAGGGTGTGATCACCAGTAGAGAGGAGGGTGTGATCACCAGTAGAGAGAAGGGTGTGATCACCAGTAGAGGGGAGGGTGTGATCCCCGGTAGAGGGGAGGGTGTGATCCCCGGTAGAGGGGAGGGTGTGATCACCAGTAGAGAGGAGGGTGTGATCACCAGTAGAGAGGAGGGTGTGATCACCAGTAGAGGGGAGGGTGTGATCACCAGTAGAGGGGAGGGTGTGATCACCAGTAGAGAGGAGGGTGTGATCACCAGTAGAGAGGAGGGTGTGATCACCAGTAGAGAGGAGGGTGTGATCACCAGTAGAGAGGAGGGCGTGATCACCAGTAGAGGGGAGGGCGTGATCACCAGTAGAGGGGAGGGCGTGATCACCAGTAGAGGGGAGGGCGTGATCACCAGTAGAGAGGAGGGCGTGATCACCAGTAGAGAGGAGGGCGTGATCACCAGTAGAGGGGAGGGCGTGATCACCAGTAGAGGGGAGGGCGTGATCACCAGTAGAGGGGAGGGCGTGATCACCAGTAGAGGGGAGGGCGTGATCACCAGTAGAGGGGAGGGCGTGATCACCAGTAGAGAGGAGGGTGTGATCACCAGTAGAGAGAAGGGTGTGATCACCAGTAGAGGGGAGGGTGTGATCCCCGGTAGAGGGGAGGGTGTGATCCCCGGTAGAGGGGAGGGTGTGATCCCCGGTAGAGGGGAGGGTGTGATCACCGGTAGAGGGGAGGGTGTGATCACCGGTAGAGGGGAGGGTGTGATCACCGGTAGAGGGGAGGGTGTGATCACCTGTAGAGGGGAGGGTGTGATCACCTGTAGAGAGGAGGATGTGATCACCAGTAGAGAGGAGGGTGTGATCACCAGTAGAGGGGAGGGTGTGATCACCAGTAGAGAGGAGGATGTGATCACCAGTAGAGGGGAGGATGTGATCACCAGTAGAGAGGAGGATGTGATCACCAGTAGAGAGGAGGGTGTGATCACCAGTAGAGAGGAGAGTGTGATCACCAGTAGAGAGGAGGGTGTGATCACCAGTAGAGGGGAGGGTGTGATCACCAGTAGAGGGGAGGGTGTGATCACCAGTAGAGAGGAGGGTGTGATCACCGGTAGAGAGGAGGGTGTGATCACCAGTAGAGAGGAGGGTGTGATCACCAGTAGAGGGGAGGGTGTGATCACCAGTAGAGGGGAGGGTGTGATCACCAGTAGAGGGGAGGGTGTGATCACCAGTAGAGAGGAGGGTGTGATCACCAGTAGAGGGGAGGGTGTGATCACCAGTAGAGGGGAGAGTGTGATCACCAGTAGAAGGGAGGGTGTGATCACCAGTAGAGGGGAGGGTGTGATCACCAGTAGAGGGGAGGGTGTGATCACCAGTAGAGGGGAGGGTGTGATCACCAGTAGAGGGGAGGGTGTGATCACCAGTAGAAGAGAGGGTGTGATCACCAGTAGAGAGGAGGGTGTGATCACCAGTAGAGAGGATGGTGTGATCACCAGTAGAGGGGAGGGTGTGATCACCAGTAGAGAGGAGGGTGTGATCACCAGTAGAGAGGAGGGTGTGATCACCAGTAGAGGGGAGGGTGTGATCACCAGTAGAGGGGAGGGTGTGATCACCAGTAGAGAGGAGGGTGTGATCACCAGTAGAGGGGAGGGTGTGATCACCAGTAGAGGGGAGGGTGTGATCGCCAGTAGAAGGGAGGGTGTGATCACCAGTAGAGGGGAGGGTGTGATCACCAGTAGAGGGGAGGGTGTGATCGCCAGTAGAAGGGAGGGTGTGATCACCAGTAGAGGGGAGGGTGTGATCACCAGTAGAGGGGAGGGTGTGATCACCAGTAGAGGGGAGGGTGTGATCACCAGTAGAGGGGAGGGTGTGATCACCAGTAGAAGAGAGGGTGTGATCACCAGTAGAGAGGAGGGTGTGATCACCAGTAGAGAGGATGGTGTGATCACCAGTAGAGGGGAGGGTGTGATCACCAGTAGAGAGGAGGGTGTGATCACCAGTAGAGAGGAGGGTGTGATCACCAGTAGAGGGGAGGGTGTGATCACCAGTAGAGGGGAGGGTGTGATCACCAGTAGAGAGGAGGGTGTGATCACCAGTAGAGGGGAGGGTGTGATCACCAGTAGAGGGGAGGGTGTGATCGCCAGTAGAAGGGAGGGTGTGATCACCAGTAGAGGGGAGGGTGTGATCACCAGTAGAGAGGAGGGTGTGATCACCAGTAGAGGGGAGGGTGTGATCACCAGTAGAAGGGAGGGTGTGATCACCAGTAGAGAGGAGGATGTGATCACCAGTAGAGAGGAGGGTGTGATCACCAGTAGAGGGGAGGGTGTGATCACCAGTAGAGAGGAGGGTGTGATCACCAGTAGAGAGGAGGGTGTGATCACCAGTAGAGGGGAGGGTGTGATCACCAGTAGAGGGGAGGGTGTGATCACCAGTAGAGGGGAGGGTGTGATCACCAGTAGAGAGGAGGATGTGATCACCAGTAGAGAGGAGGGTGTGATCACCAGTAGAGAGGAGGGTGTGATCACCAGTAGAGGGGAGGGTGTGATCACCAGTAGAGGGGAGGGCGTGATCACCGGAAGAGAGGAGGGCGTGATCACCAGTAGAGAGGAGGGTGTGATCACCAGTAGAGGGGAGGGTGTGATCACCAGTAGAGGGGAGGGTGTGATCACCAGTAGAGGGGAGGGTGTGATCACCAGTAGAGAGGAGGATGTGATCACCAGTAGAGAGGAGGATGTGATCACCAGTAGAGAGGAGGGTGTGATCACCAGTAGAGGGGAGGGTGTGATCACCAGTAGAGGGGATGGTGTGATCACCAGTAGAGGGGAGGGTGTGATCACCAGTAGAGGGGAGGGTGTGATCACCGGAAGAGAGGAGGGCGTGATCACCAGTAGAGAGGAGGGTGTGATCACCAGTAGAGGGGAGGGTGTGATCACCAGTAGAGGGGAGGGTGTGATCACCAGTAGAGGGGAGGGTGTGATCACCAGTAGAGAGGAGGATGTGATCACCAGTAGAGAGGAGGGTGTGATCACCAGTAGAGGGGAGGGTGTGATCACCAGTAGAGGGGATGGCGTAATCATTCTGGATGGGGTTATCACTCTGCTGCCTGATTTACATATTGGCTGCTGAGCTTATTCACCATGACTATGCTTTTTCTTCTGATAGGAGTAGCCTGAATCTCTGCCAAGTACTACTTTGCCCAAAACATCAAGGACTGGCACCCTTCTATCAGCCTTGTTCCTCCCCAATGTTGTCAGTATAATCTAGCCGGATTGTACAAGGACTCTCTGACCCTGGAGAAGTGAGGAAGGCCAAGGTGTACGGCCACCATAACCCTCAGGTCTCAGATAAGGGCCCCCCATTGTACCATAGAGGTGTCTGTAGTAATAAACAACTGAGGAACAGAAGAAGGAGGACTCCCACAGGACATCTTGTCCTTCATTAACCACTAACCAAAGTCTTTCCTGGTTTCCTAGGAAGTGTCGAGAGCCGACTGTTGTAGTTAGCAAGAATGTCTTACCAGAAACAACGGGGGCAACACCATGAAAAGGCCTTCGCCAGGCACCATCACACCAATCCTACTCCCAGAATTATGGTGTGGGGTGGTATAATGTATGGTAACCGGACCCTTATAGATACAATAACTGCTCAACTTTACATTGATCTGATGGGTAACCAGTGGTACGGCCATTTCTACAAAGTGTGGGAGGCGCTGTTTTACAATACGATTGCCATGTGTTCCTCGTGCTATTCACACGGCAGAATTTCCACCAGTGGAATTATGCCTCAAATGAAAGCCTAATACACTTCTATGGGATTCCGCACTCCTGATGACACTTCGAAATTTCCGCTTGCGGAAATTCCGAAGTGTCAATGGGAGTGGGGAATCCCATAAGGCTATAGTCACACGGCAGAATTTCCACAATACCGCACAATGTCCATTCCTCAAAGGATGCGGAAGGGAATTGCGGAATTTCTGTGTTCTCAGAATTCCCCCGAACTTCCAGTCCCATTGACTTTGGATGCTGCCACGGAATTCTGCAAAATACAAGATTGGTAAAATATTAATGCTGGAAGTAGAATTTCCTCGGCAGAATGCCCGCTGCAGAAATTCCGCTGTGCGAATGGGACAGCAGAATAACATTATAATGTACGGTTAATTTTGGCAGAATTTCCGTCGGAATCTCACATAGATATTCTGGCATCTGAATGAACATAGCCCAAGGAGCCTGTGCGGCTTAAACGTGCTCCCATGGCCGGCAGTCACCTATCCAGTGTGTCTGGGATGTCCGCGGTCGTCATTTGCGCAGGGAGCTGACAGCAGCGGATCTTGATGATTTGCGTGTCCGAGTGCATTCAGCGTGGCACAATATTCCTCAGAAATAACCTGGTAGACAGCCACGTTGTGTGGTGCTCATACTTAATACATCGAGATGTTATCAATATTTTGTATCCATTGCTATTATAATTTGCATTTCACTATCATATTTACCGATCCTGTGATTTCCATAATTTCACACATTTTACTTCGTGGTGTTACCGTTTCAGCATTTTCGGAGCGTACGTATACTTGATAACATTTTACTAGAGACTTTATAGTCTCCTGCCCATAGGTGAGGTCTCCATCATCCAGTGTTTTCCAACGAGGGTGCCTCCAGCTGTTGCAAAACTACAACTACCAGCATGCCCAGACAGCCAAAGCCATTAACACTGTGTTAGTGAATGGGAGCGCAGTATTGATACATTGTAACAAACCATCAAGTAGAGGGGAGGATGAAACGACACAACTGCTAAATACGTGCGCTGGGCACTGTACTGTGAAACAACTACAACTCCCAGCATGCCCTGTCACACAACTACAACTCCCAGCATGCCCTGTCACACAACTACAACTCCCAGCATGCCCTGTCAGCATCAATCATTAGGCTCACATTAGTGATTGCTCAGGGCAGTGTCTCCCAACCATTGTGCCACCAGCTGTTGCAAACGGCTGTCTGGGCATGCTGGGAGTTGTAGTTTTGCAACAGCTGGAGGCACCCTGGTTGGTTAACGCTGCCCTTTTCTCTAGGAGCATTGTATTATATGCATAAGACATGGGTGCAGGATACAAGGAGTGATGCCGCCCCATTAGATACAATCCAGGTGCCCAATAATAAAGAGGCGGAGCTCACACATTATAATGAAATTATTTATACATTTCCAGTTGCGTCTCGTGTTCAGACAAAGTGCATAGAAATGACGCTACAGATGAGGCCGATCCTGTGAAATGTTCTAGCGGAAATAGTTTGGACAGTCGTGGGCGACCAGGTTCCAGGCGTCATCGAAGGCGCTGACCACGGGGGGAAGCAGGGGCCCACCCTCCGCCCCGTCCAGGTTCTGCACCAGCTGCTCCGTACTGGACATCCCCAGGATCACAGCGTCTTCCCGACTCCCCTGAAATGGCAAAATCAGCGCCCAATGAGATCAACGCACGTCTGCCAGAAATATTCTGTGCTGCTGAGGACCCTATGTAACAGTCTGTAGCCTCTCACTTGTATTCCTTAAACATTCTGTACTGCTCTGAACCCTTAAAGGGGTACTCCGCCCTTAGACATCTTATTCCATATCCAAAGGACAGGGGATAAGATGTCTGATCGCGGAGGTCCCGCCGCTGTGGACACCCGCAATCTCAGCTGCAGCAAACTTTGCTCCGTGCCGGATGACTGGCGATCCGGGGCGGAGGCTCATGAAGTCACAGTTGCGCCCCGGTCATGACGTCACGGCCACGCTCCTCAATGCTAGTCTATAGACTTTCATTGAGGGGTCGTAGCCGTGACATCACAAGCAGGGCGCACCATGACACCACGAGCCTCTGGCGCTGAACCAGACACTCTATACGAACGCCGGGTGCAGCACGGAGATCTTGGGGGTCCCAAGCAGCGGAAGCCCCACAGTCAGGCATCTTATCCCCTATCCTTTGGATAGAGGATAAGATGTTTAGGGGCAGAGTACCCCTTTAAACACAGTGCTTCCCAACCACGGTGCCTCCAGCTGTAGCCTTTGGCTGTCCGGTCGTGCTGGTAGTTGCAGTTTGCAGCAGCTGGAGGCACGCTGGTTGGAGAACACCCCAGACAAAGGTAAAGACCGCGCACACACCTGTAGTTTGGAATGGTGATACATCCAGCGGAGAGCAGCGGCCGTCAGACTGGGTCGGTCTTTGCCATACGCCTCCTCCAGCGCCTTCTGCACTCGGTCAATAGCCTGGAAATGATACTTCTTCCAGTATCTGCACAAGGCCAGGACACAAAAGGGTTAACAGAGCCCATAAAGGCACAATCCGGAAAATGCCTGCCCACCCCACGGACCGACCTGTTCCTGTAGGTGTCTGCCCAACTGTTCCCAAAGAACCTGGAGGGCGTCTGCTCCGCCGTATCCTTGTCCTCGTATTTGTATTTGCCGGTCAGAAGCCCCCCTGTAATAAAAAAACACCACCAGTGTAAGAGAGAACCCCGCCAGTGTAAGAGAGAGAGAAAACCCCGCCAATGTAAGAGAGAGAACCCCGCCAGTGTAAGAGAGAGAGAGAACCCCGCCAATATAAGAGAGAGAGAGAGAAAACCCCGCCAGTGTAAGAGAGAGAGAGAGAGAAAACCCCGCCAGTGTAAGAGAGAGAGAGAGAGAGAGAGAAAACCCCGCCAGTGTAAGAGAGAGAGAAAACCCCGCCAATGTAAGAGAGAGAGAGAGAGAGAGAAAACCCCGCCAGTGTAAGAGAGAGAGAGAGAGAGAGAGAAAACCCCGCCAGTGTAAGAGAGAGAGAGAGAGAGAGAGCGAGAGGAGAACCCCGCCAGTGTAAGAGAGAGAGAGAGAGAGAGAGAGAACCCCGCCAGTGTAAGAGAGAGAGAGAGAGAGAGAGAGAGCGAGAGGAGAACCCCGCCAGTGTAAGAGAGAGAGAGAGAGAGAGAGAGAGCGAGAGGAGAACCCCGCCAGTGTAAGAGAGAGAGAGAGAGAGAAAACCCCGCCAGTGTAAGAGAGAGAGAGAGAGCGAGAGGAGAACCCCGCCAGTGTAAGAGAGAGAGAGAGAGAGAAAACCCCGCCAGTGTAAGAGAGAGAGAGAAAACCCCGCCAGTGATAGAGAACCCCGCCAGTGTAAGAGAGAGAGAGAACCCCGCCAATATAAGAGAGAGAGAGAGAAAACCCCGCCAGTGTAAGAGAGAGAACCCCGCCAGTGTAAGAGAGAGAGAGAACCCGGCCAATATAAGAGAGAGAGAGAGAGAGAGAGAGAAAACCCCGCCAGTGTAAGAGAGAGAGAGAGAGAAAACCCCGCCAGTGTAAGAGAGAGAGAAAACCCCGCCAGTGATAGAGAGAGAGAGAGAGAGAGAGAACCCCGCCAGTGATAGAGAGAGAACCCCGCCAGTGTAAGAGAGAGAGAAAACCCCGCCAGTGTAAGAGAGAGAGAGAAAACCCCGCCAGTGTAAGAGAGAGAGAGAACCCCGCCAGTGTAAGAGAGAGAGAGAGGAGAACCCCGCCAGTGTAAGAGAGAGAGAGAGAGAGAGGAGAACCCCGCCAGTGTAAGAGAGAGAGAGAACCCCGCCAATATAAGAGAGAGAGAGAGAGAGAGAGAGAGAAAACCCCGCCAGTGTAAGAGAGAGAGAGAGAGAGAGAGAGAGAGAGAGAGAGAAACCCCGCCAGTGTAAGAGAGAGAGAGAACCCCGCCAGTGTAAGAGAGAGAGAGAGAAGAACCCCGCCAGTGTAAGAGAGAGAGAGAGAGAGGAGAACCCCGCCAGTGTAAGAGAGAGAGAGAGGAGAACCCCGCCAGTGTAAGAGAGAGAGAGAGGAGAACCCCGCCAGTGTAAGAGAGAGAGAGAACCCCGCCAGTGTAAGAGAGAGAGAGAGGAGAACCCCGCCAGTGTAAGAGAGAGAGAGAGAGAGGAGAACCCCGCCAGTGTAAGAGAGAGAGAGAGGAGAACCCCGCCAGTGTAAGAGAGAGAGAGAGAACCCCGCCAGTGTAAGAGAGAGAGAGAGAGAGGAGAACCCCGCCAGTGTAAGAGAGAGAGAGAACCCCGCCAATATAAGAGAGAGAGAGAGAGAGAGAGAGAGAAAACCCCGCCAGTGTAAGAGAGAGAGAGAGAGAGAGAGAGAGAGAGAGAGAGAGAAAACCCCGCCAGTGTAAGAGAGAGAGAGAACCCCGCCAGTGTAAGAGAGAGAGAGAGAGAGGAGAACCCCGCCAGTGTAAGAGAGAGAGAGAGAGAGGAGAACCCCGCCAGTGTAAGAGAGAGAGAGAGAGAGGAGAACCCCGCCAGTGTAAGAGAGAGAGAGAGAGAGGAGAACCCCGCCAGTGTAAGAGAGAGAGAGAGGAGAACCCCGCCAGTGTAAGAGAGACAACACCAACATTGTAAAAGAAAACACTGCCAGTGTAAGAGAGAGAGAGAGAGAGAGAGAGAGAGAGAGAGAGAGAGAGAGAAAACCCCGCCAGTGTAAGAGAGAGAGAGAGAGAGGAGAACCCCGCCAGTGTATGAGAGAGACAACACCAACATTGTAAAACAAAACACTGCCAGTGTAAAAAACAGAGAACACCAAAATAAAAATAAAAAAATAAAAAAACACGACATTGTAAAAGAAGGCTGAAAGAAAGGAAAGTTGGCGGGGGCCTTCTTTATGGCCACTTAGGCTGGGTTCACCCCACGTTTTGTTAAATACGGTTCCCGTATACGGCTGGGAGGAGGGGGGCGGGGCTTAATCACGGCGCCCGCACTCAGCCGTATTCGGGAACCGTATTTAATGTATGTCTATGAGCCGACCGGAGTGAACCGCAGCCTCCGGTCGGCTTCGTTTTCGGCCGTATGCGTTTTCCCGACCGTAGACAAAAAAGCGGTCGACCAAGTTTTTGCCTGCGGTCGGGAAACCGCATACGGCCGAAAACGAAGCCGAACGGAGGCTGCGGTTCACTCCGGTCGGCTCATAGACATACATTAAATACGGGAACCGTATTTAACAAAACGTGGTGTGAACCCGGCCTTACTGGGAATAGAGGACATTTTATTTATACTCTACAGCAAAACCGAACTATAAAGTGGCGCACTCACCTGCCAGCGGATTGTAGGCGTAGAAGCGGATCCCGAGTTGGCGCAGACAGGGGAGGAGCTCCGTCTCCACTTGTCTTGTGGTGGCGTTGTACATACCCTGGAGAGGAATGTGTTTTGTTTACAAAGTGAAAGACGAGAAAATACATAAATATAAATTACATTAATTACAAAACATATTAATAGTATTTCATGCATTATATATACAGTATATATATATATATACACACAAAGATCAAAAAATCATTACACCCTGGGGAAAAACGGTCACATTATAATTAGGGATGTCTCGATAACACTAACCCTATCAGTGGGTAGAGAGACCCCCCAATAGGTCCCCCCCAAGATGAGCAAAATCCCTCTCACCTTCCCTCCGCTCATCATTTACCTCTTTATGATGTCATTGTGCGAGATACAGAAGAAGGTAACAGAGCGGAGGATATAGAGGCGGGAAGGTGGGTGGGCTGTTTAGGAGGGGACATATTGGGGGAAATTGCTTAATGGGGGAATCTACATATTAGAAGGTCTCCTACCTAATTATGTAATTACTTATTATCTGGAGCTTCTACCTAATAAGGCTATATCCTTACCTACATACTAGGGGCTTCTACCTAATAGGGGGATTCCCTACCTACATACTAGGGGCTTCTACCTAATAGGGGGATTCCCTACCTACATACTAGGGGCTTCTACCTATTACAGGGATTCACTACCTAATGGGGGCTTCTACCTAATAAGGCGATACCCTTACCTACATACTAGGGGTTTCTACCTAATAGGGGGATTCCTAACCTACTTACTGAGGGTTTCTACCTAATAGGGGGATTCCCTACCTACATAATAGGGGCTTCTGCCTAATAAGGGGGATTCCCTACCTACATACTAGGGGCTTCTACCTATTACAGGGATTCACTACCTAACTACCTAATGGGGGCTTCCACCTAATAGGGGGATTCCCTACCTACATACTAGGGGCTTCTACCTAATAAGGGGGATTCCCTACCTACATACTAGGGGCTTCTACCTATTACAGGGATTAACTACCTAATGGGGGCTTCTACCTAATAAGGCGATACCCTTACCTACATACTAGGGGCTTCTACCTAATAGGGGGATTCCTAACCTACTTACTGAGGGTTTCTACCTAATAGGGGGATTCCCTACCTACATACTAGGGGCTTCTACCTAATAGGAGGATTCCCTACCTACTTACTGAGGGCTTCTACCTAATAGGAAAGGGGATTTCCTACCTTACTACTTACTGTGGATTCTACCTAATAGGGAGGGGTTTGGGACTCCCTTTCTACCTACCTACTGACCTACTGGGGCATATCTTAATTATGAGTGTCAGTGAGGGCCTGATGTTCGACCATCGCCTAAAGCTTCACCAAGTCTGGAGCCCCCCCTGCTGTCACATGACCTATCTCTATAAAAAGACAAGAAGCGCCCATAGTGCATTAAAGGGTAATATAGCTGAGCCGATGTTATCGGACGCACTTACCCAATAGGTTGTGCAATGTCAGGCACAACACTAAGAAGTATTCCACAATGCAGCCAGTCCCACCACCGCAACGATGTAACAAATGTAGCAAAACCTCCAAACTCCACAAGGACTTGAATCGGCGCAGCATGGATGAGGAGCAGGATAGCTCACTAGGCGGTTTATTAGGAACAACGCGTTTCGATGCCAGGACAGGCGTCTTTTTTCAAGTTCACAACATCTAATGGTCACATAGACATATTTATACAAGCTTAAAACACAACTCAATTAACTTGTACACACATGCCGTAAGTTAATTGAGTTGTGTTTTAAGCTTGTATAAATACAGTGATCCCTCAACTTACAATGGCCTCAACATACAATCGTTTCAACATACAATGGTCTTTTCTGGACCATTGTAACTTGAAACCAGACTCAACATACGATGTACGGATAGTCCAGATCTGTGAAACATGTCACTGGCTGGAAGAAACGACCAATCAGAATGGGCATTCACTGGTAAAACACCTGTATTCCTAAAGTGCATGCACTGAATTCCTGTCTGGTAGCTCCCCCTACAGTACAGGGAGGTATTACATGTTCTGTACTCTTTACCTGTATTACTGAAGTGTATGCACTGACTGGTGTCTGGTAGCGCCCCCTACAGTACAGGGAGGTATTACATGTTCTGTACTCTTTACCTGTATTACTGAAGTGTATGCACTGAATTCCTGTCTGGTAGCGCCCCCTACAGTACAGGGAGGTATTACATGTTCTGTACTCTTTACCTGTATTACTGAAGTGTATGCACTGAATTCCTGTCTGGTAGCGCCCCCTACAGTACAGGGAGGTATTACATGTTCTGTACTACATTTAACCTGTGCCACGGTTAGCTGCTCCTATGGACGCCAGGTGAGGGTGACTCTATTTTACTTTTTTAGGACACTGTGTACTGTACAGGACCCTGAAGAAGCTCCTGTCCTCTACATAGACCAGTGTTTTCCAACATGGGTACCTCCAGCTGTTGCAAAACTACAACTCCCAGCATGCCCGGACAGCCTTTGGCTGTCCGGGCATGCTGTGAGTTGTAGTTTTGCAACAGCTGGAGGCACCCTGGTTGGGAAACACTGTCACAGACAGTGATTACAGCTCCCAGCAGATCTTTATTACTTTTATATGTAAGGATTTGCTTTATCTATATTAGTTATCTACTTATTTATCTTTAATCCTCACTTTTTCCTATTTTTGGATGATATTTTTGGGGCTTCAGAACCAATTAACAGGTTTCCATAGAGGTATGGCCCCAACATACAATGGTTTCAACATACAATGGTCGTCCTGGAACCAATTAATATCGTAACTTGAGGGAGCACTGTATGTCTATGTGACCATTAGATATTGTGAACTTGAAAAAGACGCCTGTCCTGGCGTCGAAACGCGTTGTTCCTAATAAATGGCCTAGTGATCTATCCTGCGCCGATTCAAGTCCTTGTGGAGTTTGGAGGTTTTGCTACATATCTCTGATATCTGCCTCATTGTGTCACCTGGTAGACGGTCGGCAGCACCCAGCTCCTCTCCTTACAGATGCGGTAAATCTCCATCACCTCCCAGGACGCGTAGTTGGACAGACCCAGCTCCTTAAACTTTCCCTACAAGGAAAAAGATCAAACCTGAGAATCCGCAGCTTTAGGCAACTTTCTAATAGGATTTGTGAGTTAGAACGCTTGCTGACAGTGAATGGAAACATTCTGCTCATATCCGGCTATTGTATCCAGTTTACACGCTGCGGTCTCCAGACTGTGGCACATGCTGGGAGTTGTAGTTCCGCAATATCTGGATGCCACTGTGGTGTGTATTTGTTACAATGTGTCAGGACGAGAATGTGAAGGGTAAAGCATGGTGGACAGACCCAAAGGTAAGTGCGTTACCTCCTTGTACAGCTCCTGGCAGGCCTCCAATGTCTCCTCCACCGGGGTCTGGTGGTCGGGCGCATGGAGGTAGAAGATCTGGACGCTGGACATGTTCAGCCGCTGCAGCGAGGTCTCCAGCTGGTCGCGCACGCTCTGCCGTTTCAGGGTCTTCCCTTCCCAGGGGTTGGCTTTAGTCGCCATCTTCACTGCGGGAACCGGAAAGTAGAAGAAGAGGTGGAAATTAGGATTCAGCCATGGAATTAAAGGAGAACTCCAACCAGAAATGTATGATCATGGGGGTCCGACTGCTGGGACCACCGCTAGTCATGTGACCAGGGTCCGGAGCCTCTGACTAGTGGTCAGCCTCACCATGCAGGATCCATGGAGCTGCCAGAGATAGGTGCCGCGCCAGTCAACTCCGCCAGGCCCATAGACAATAAATGGCGGGGTCAGAGAGCTGCTCCGCAGATCCTGGTCACATGACTAGTCAGACCCCCATGATCATGCACTTGTCACCTAATCCTGTACATAAGTGTTAATAGCTGGAATACAAAAGTAATTCCCTAAAATAACACAAGACATAGGAATCACAGCTGAGCGTTACAATTTGTTTTTGATGCTCACGTGTTAAAATAGTGTTTCCCAGCCAGCGAGCCTCCAGCTGTTGCAAAACTACAACTCCCAGTATGCCCGGACAGCCAACGGCTGTCCGGGTATACTGGGAGTTGTAGTTTTGCAACAGCTGGAGGCACGCTGGTTGGGAAACACTGCTCTATACAATGAGCAATGCTGCTCAGGCATGCTGGGAGTTGTAGTTTTGCAACAGCTGGAGGCACACTGGTTGGGAAACAGTGGTTTATACAATGTGCAATGCTTACCAGGCATGCTGGGAGTTGTAGTTTTACAACAGCTGGAGGCACACTTGGTAGGAAACACCGCTCTATACAACGAGCAATGCTGCCCAGGAATGCTGGGAGCTGTAGTTTTGCAACAGATTGAGGCACACTGGTTGGGAAACACTGCTCAATACAATGAGCAATGCTGCCCGTGCATGCTGGGAGTTGTAGTTTTGCAACAGCTGGAGACACCCTCGTTGAAGGTTACTACTCTAGGGAATGAGAGATGCTGACAGGGCATGCTGGGAGTTTTAGTTTTGCAACAGCTGGAGGCCCACTGGTTGGGAAACGCTGGTTTATACAATGAGCAATGCTGCCTAGGCATGCTGGGAGCTGTAGTTTTGCAACAGCTGGAGGCACACTTGTTAGGAAACACTGGTTTATACGATGAGCAATGCTGCCCAGGCATTCTGAGAGTTATAGTTTTGCAACAGCTGGAGGCACACTTGGCAGGAAACCCTGCTCTATAAAACGAGCAATGCTGCCCAGGCATGCTGGGAGTTGTAGTTTTGCAACAGCTGGAGGCACACTGGTTGGGAAACGCTAATTTAAACAATGAGCAATGCTGCCCAGGCATGCTGGGAGTTGTAGTCTTACAACAGCTGGAGGCACACTGGTTGGGAAACGCTGTGTTAAGTGCACAGAGGATTGTCTATATACACCGACAGGTTGGACTTTCAGCCACATTCACTGACAGCAAGCAGAGCTAAGGTGGTCGCACATGGTCAGTTGAACTGCAGTTGGTCTCCACTGTACATGGGGGATTGTGGGTAAGTGTGCGCTCGGTTGCCTAGCAACCACAGAGTCACAGTTCAGAGAAATAACCAGGAAGTGAAAACAGATGACGAGATGCGATGGTCTGCGGCGACCGCTCCGCACTTGGTGTCCGGACTCTGCACTGGTGTGAACTTCGCCCTAGACACCTGCAGAGTTCAGCAGTAGTCAGCGACTATATCACTGGGCGCCTCAAAATTATTACAGATACTAATTGAGTAAACGTACAGCACTCAATACTACAACTCCCAGCATGCCCTGACAGCCAACCCTAAATTGCAGACTTTCAGGTGTGGTTAAACTACAACTCCCAGCATGGCCAGAAAGCCAATGGCTATCCGGGCATGCTGGGAGTTGTAGTTTTGCAACATCCAGAAGTCCATAGTTGGAAAACACTGCGCTATACAATAAAGGGCGCTGTCAGGACATGCTGGGAGTTGTAGTTTTCTTGTTGATAGCATTATGTTCAGTATCATTACTCTATATAATAGGTAGGGCCGTCTGGACATGCTGGGAGTTGTAGTTTTCTTGTAGATAGCATTATGTTCAGTAACAGTGCTCTATATAATAGGTAGGGCTGTCAGGACATGCTGGGAGTTGTAGTTTTCTTGTAGATAGCATTATGTTCAGTATCATTACTCTATATAATAGGTAGGGCTATCAGGACATGCTGGGAGTTGTAGTTTTCTTGTTGATAGCCTTATGTTCAGTATCATTACTCTATATAATAGGTAGGGCTGTCAGGACATGCTGGGAGTTGTAGTTGTGCATCAGCTGGTATATAGGAGAGACTTCATAACAGATCTAAGATACCAGCAATAGAGCACGTGACTGCATCGAGCTGTCAATCATCTCCGCCAACACTAAACCCCGCCCACAGGCCGATCACTGATTGGCTAAAACTAAACCCGAGATGGAGGCCTGACCCGCAGCGATCCCGGAAGTGTCCGTGTTTACCTCCCGCGTCCAGGCCGAGTGTCCCCAGCACCCTCTCGGTCTCCCCGTCCCCGTACATGAAGGCGGTGTCCAGCTCGTCGTGTCCGCGTCTCCGGAACTCCTGCACCGCCGCTCCGCTGGCCTGAGCGTCCATGCGGCGTCCGAACTCCATGGTGCCCAGGACCGTGCGGGGGAGAGGGGACGAAGGAACGGCGGCGGGTGAGCGGGACATGGCGGAGCCGAGCACTGCGACCGGGACCAACCGCCGAGCCGCCCGCAGGGACACTGACAGCATGGCGCATGCGCGGAGGACTTCACCCTCAGGATCATGTGACCTCCGGCCCGACTAACCATTAACTCTTTCTGCACCGGTGTAATGAAGAACACAGTGTCCCAACCGGGATGATTACACCCGAACTACAACACTTCGCTGCATCGGCATGATGGGAGTTGTAGTTTTGCAGCATTTTACTCTCTGGGCAGAAATTGTAGCTTGTATTTTTTTTGTTTCAACATTCGGTGGTCAGGACTGCTGGGAGACCATTGTACTACTGTACCCTAACCTGTTGGCTTCCAGCTACTGCCAAACTACAACTCCCATCATACCTGGCCTCCGGGAATGTTGGGATTTGTAGTTTAGTAACAGCTGGAGGCGCAGTGGTTGGGAAACACTGATTCATCGCCTTTATTTATAATAAAATATATGAAATTCTGCAACTATAGGGGGATTCCTCTTCCAGGCGCACGTCATGTGATCTGTGTCATGTGACCCCCCCTCCTTTATACAGGTGAGGAGCCCCCCCCCCCCCTTATTATACAGGTGAGGAGCCCCCCCCCTTATTATACAGGTGAGGAGCCCCCCCCCTCCATTATACAGGTGAGGAGCCCCCCCCTTATTATACAGGTTAGGAGCCCCCCCCCTCCATTATACAGGTGAGGAGCCCCCCCTCCATTATACAGGTGAGGAGTCCCCCCCCCCCTTATTATACAGGTGAGGAGCCCCCCCCCCCTTATTATACAGGTTAGGAGCCCCCCCCCTCCATTATACAGGTGAGGAGCCCCCCCCCCTTATTATACAGGTGAGGAGCCCCCCCCCTTATTATACAGGTTAGGAGCCCCCCCCCCTCCATTATACAGGTGAGGAGCCCCCCCTCCATTATACAGGTGAGGAGTCCCCCCCCCCCCTTATTATACAGGTGAGGAGCCCCCCCCCTTATTATACAGGTTAGGAGCCCTCCCCCTCCATTATACAGGTGAGGAGCCCCCCCTCCATTATACAGGTGAGGAGTCCCCCCCCCCCCTTATTATACAGGTGAGGAGCCCCCCCCTCCATTATACAGGTGAGGAGCCCCCCGCCCCCCTCCATCATACAGGTGAGGAGTCCCCCCCCCTTATTATACAGGTGAGGAGCCCCCCCCCTCCATTATACAGGTGAGGAGCCCCCCGCCCCCTCCATTATACAGGTGAGGAGTCCCCCCCCTCCATTATACAGGTGAGGAGTCCCCCCCCTCCATTATACAGGTGAGGAGCCCCCCCCCTCCATTATACAGGTGAGGAGCCCCCCCCCCTCCATTATACAGGTGAGGAGCCCCCCGCCCCCCTCCATTATACAGGTGAGGAGTCCCCCCCCTCCATTATACAGGTGAGGAGCCCCCCGCCCCCCTCCATTATACAGGTGAGGAGCCCCCCGCCCCCCTCCATTATACAGGTGAGGAGCCCCCCGCCCCCCTCCATTATACAGGTGAGGAGTCCCCCCCCTCCATTATACAGGTGAGGAGTCCCCCCCCCTCCATTATACAGGTGAGGAGTCCCCCCCCTCCATTATACAGGTGAGGAGCCCCCCCCCCCCTCCATTATACAGGTGAGGAGTCCCCCCCCCTCCATTATACAGGTGAGGAGTCCCCCCCCTCCATTATACAGGTGAGGAGTCCCCCCCCCCTCCATTATACAGGTGAGGAGTCCCCCCCCTCCATTATACAGGTGAGGAGTCGCCCCCCCTCCATTATACAGGTGAGGAGTCGCCCCCCCTCCATTATACAGGTGAGGAGTCGTCCCCCCTCCATTATACAGGTGAGGAGTCCCCCCCCCCTCCATTATACAGGTGAGGAGCCCCCCCCCCCTCCATTATACAGGTGAGGAGTCCCCCCCCCCTCCATTATACAGGTGAGGAGTCCCCCCCCCTCCATTATACAGGTGAGGAGTCCCCCCCCCCTCCTTTATACAGGTGAGGAGCCCCCCCCCTCCATTATACAGGTGAGGAGCCCCCCCCCCCTCCATTATACAGGTGAGGAGTCCCCCCCCCCCTCCATTATACAGGTGAGGAGTCCCCCCCCCCTCCATTATACAGGTGAGGAGTCCCCCCCCCTCCTTTATACAGGTGAGGAGCCCCCCCCCCTCCATTATACAGTTGAGGAGCCCCCCCCCCTCCATTATACAGGTGAGGAGTCCCCCCCCCCCCTCCATTATACAGGTGAGGAGTCCCCCCCCCCTCCATTATACAGGTGAGGAGTCCCCCCCCCTCCATTATACAGGTGAGGAGCCCCCCCCCTCCATTATACAGGTGAGGAGCCCCCCCCCCCTCCATTATACAGGTGAGGAGCCCCCCCCCCTCCATTATACAGGTGAGGAGCCCCCCCCCCCCTCCATTATACAGGTGAGGAGCCCCCCCCCTCCATTATACAGGTGAGGAGTCCCCCCCCCTCCATTATACAGGTGAGGAGTCCCCCCCCCTCCATTATACAGGTGAGGAGTCCCCCCCCCCTCCATTATACAGGTGAGGAGTCCCCCCCCCCTCCATTATACAGGTGAGGAGTCCCCCCCCCCCTCCTTTATACAGGTGAGGAGCCCCCCCCCCTCCATTATACAGGTGAGGAGCCCCCCCCCCTCCATTATACAGGTGAGGAGTCCCCCCCCCCCCTCCATTATACAGGTGAGGAGTCGCCCCCCCTCCATTATACAGGTGAGGAGTCCCCCCCCCTCCATTATACAGGTGAGGAGTCCCCCCCCCTCCATTATACAGGTGAGGAGTCCCCCCCCCCTCCATTATACAGGTGAGGAGTCCCCCCCCCCTCCATTATACAGGTGAGGAGTCCCCCCCCCCCTCCTTTATACAGGTGAGGAGCCCCCCCCCCCTCCATTATACAGGTGAGGAGCCCCCCCCCTCCATTATACAGGTGAGGAGTCCCCCCCCTCCATTATACAGGTGAGGAGTCCCCCCCCCTCCTTTATACAGGTGAGGAGCCCCCCCCCTCCATTATACAGTTGAGGAGCCCCCCCCCCTCCATTATACAGGTGAGGAGTCCCCCCCCCCCCCTCCATTATACAGGTGAGGAGTCCCCCCCCCCTCCATTATACAGGTGAGGAGCCCCCCCCCCCTCCATTATACAGGTGAGGAGCCCCCCCCCCCTCCATTATACAGGTGAGGAGTCCCCCCCCCTCCATTATACAGGTGAGGAGTCCCCCCCCCTCCATTATACAGGTGAGGAGCCCCCCCCCCCTCCATTATACAGGTGAGGAGCCCCCCCCCCCTCCATTATACAGGTGAGGAGCCCCCCCCCCTCCATTATACAGGTGAGGAGCCCCCCCCCTCCATTATACAGGTGAGGAGTCCCCCCCCCTCCATTATACAGGTGAGGAGTCCCCCCCCCTCCATTATACATTTCGCACCATCATCACATTCAGTCCCGGGGTGGGAGGGGCTAGTGGTGAAGTCATGTGACGGTTGCAGGTCATGTGATTACAGGCTGGGTTCCCGGTAGAGAGAGCGGAGCCCGGAGAAGAGGAGAGATCGGTGAGTCCGGGAAGAATACAGGGGCCCGACCGATCACTGAGGGAATACAGGGGCCCCGACCGATCACTGAGAGAATACAGGGGCCCCCGACCGATCACTGAGGGAATACAGGGGCCCCCGACCGATCACTGAGGGAATACAGGGGCCCCCGACCGATCACTGAGGGAATACAGGGGCCCCGACCGATCACTGAGGGAATACAGGGGCCCCGACCGATCACTGAGGGAATACAGGGGCCCCGACCGATCACTGAGAGAATGCAGGGGCCCCGACCGATCACTGAGGGAATGCAGGGGCCCCGACCGATCACTGAGGGAATACAGGGGCCCCGACCGATCACTGAGAGAATACAGGGGCCCCGACCGATCACTGAGGGAATACAGGGGCCCCCGACCGATCACTGAGGGAATACAGGGGCCCCCGACCGATCACTGAGGGAATACAGGGGCCCCCGACCGATCACTGAGGGAATACAGGGGCCCCCGACCGATCACTGAGAGAATACAGGGGCCCCCGACCGATCACTGAGAGAATACAGGGGCCCCCGACCGATCACTGAGGGAATACAGGGGCCCCCGACCGATCACTGAGGGAATACAGGGGCCCCCGACCGATCACTGAGAGAATACAGGGGCCCCCGACCGATCACTGAGGGAATACAGGGGCCCCCGACCGATCACTGAGATAATACAGGGGCCCCGACCGATCACTGAGATAATACAGGGGCCCCGACCGATCACTGAGGGAATACAGGGGCCCCGACCGATCACTGAGGGAATACAGGGGCCCCCGACCGATCACTGAGGGAATACAGGGGCCCCCGACCGATCACTGAGGGAATACAGGGGCCCCCGACCGATCACTGAGGGAATACAGGGGCCCCCGACCGATCACTGAGGGAATACAGGGGCCCCCGACCGATCACTGAGGGAATACAGGGGCCCCCGACCGATCACTGAGGGAATACAGGGGCCCCCGACCGATCACTGAGGGAATACAGGGGCCCCCGACCGATCACTGAGGGAATACAGGGGCCCCGACCGATCACTGAGGGAATACAGGGGCCCCGACCGATCACTGAGGGAATACAGGGGCCCCCGACCGATCACTGAGAGAATACAGGGGCCCCCGACCGATCACTGAGGGAATACAGGGGCCCCGACCGATCACTGAGGGAATACAGGGGCCCCGACCGATCACTGAGGGAATACAGGGGCCCCCGACCGATCACTGAGGGAATACAGGGGCCCCGACTGATCACTGAGGGAATACAGGGGCCCCGACCGATCACTGAGGGAATACATTTGACAGGGCCACAGCAGGGATTATACAGATTCCGGGGCCACAGCAGGGATTATACAGATTCCGGGGCCACATCGGGGATTATACAGGGGCAGATCCGGGGCCACAGCAGGGATTATACAGGGGCAGAGCCGGGGCCCGGACAGGGATTATACAGGGGCAGATCCGGGGCCCGGACAGGGATTATACAGGGGCAGGTCCGGGGCCACATCGGGGATTATACAGGGGCAGGTCCGGGGCCACATCGGGGATTATACAGGGGCAGGTCCGGGGCCCCGGGGGGGTCATCGTTATTTGTCCCTTGTTGTTGTTCTCTGATCTGACGCCTCAGTGTGAACAGGACCTGAGCTCTGCGCCTCCTCCCTCCTCCTGAATCTATAATATTTATCGCAGCGATGGCGACATTCCTGATGTATTACGCAGCGCGCCCGAACCTGACGGCATAGACGTTACCCAGCCGCAGGACTACAAGTCCCAGCAAGTCCTGACAGGTAAAGTTGGAGTTTTGCAGCAGTTGGAGAGTCCATGGCTGTCGGGGCATGCTGGGAGTTGTAGTTTCACAGCAGCTGGAGGGCGCTGCCTTGTTGTGTAGTCCTGGTCCTGCAGGGGGCAACAATGCGCTGGTCTTACAGTGCAGCAGAATTGTGAGTGCAGGGAGGAGTTGTTCTTACAGTGCAGCAGAATTGTGAGCGCAGGGAGCAGTTGGTCTTACAGTGCAGCAGAATTGTGAGTGCAGGGAGGAGTTGTTCTTACAGTGCAGCAGAATTGTGAGTGCAGGGAGCAGTTGGTCTTACAGTGCAGCAGAATTGTGAGCGCAGCTCCTGGTGTGACGATGTGATCACTTCTGCTCTTCTTTTCAGGGCCGCAGCATGTGGGGGCTGCACTATTCCTGGGGTCAGGGGGGTCCCTCCCCACCCAAAAACTTTTCTGACTGCCCCAATGGTACGAGCTGGGTGTGGAACGTGTTCAATGAGTGCGCGGCCGACGGGAGGGACCTCGCCAGCATCTACCTGGGGCTCTTCTCCATCTTCTGTTTCGTGGCGGCTTCCTTCCCGTGAGTATATACCATCAGCACACAGGAGTATATATATATATACCATCAGCACACAGGAGTATATATATATATATACCATCAGCACACAGGAGTATATATATATATATACCATCAGCACACAGGAGTATATATATATACCATCAGCACACAGGAGTATATATATATACCATCAGCACACAGGAGTATATATATATATATACCATCAGCACACAGGAGAATATATATATATACCATCAGCACACAGGAGTATATATATATATATACCATCAGCACACAGGAGTATATATATATATATACCATCAGCACACAGGAGTATATATATATACCATCAGCACACAGGAGTATATATATATACCATCAGCACACAGGAGTATATATATATATACCATCAGCACACAGGAGTATATATATATATATATATACCATCAGCACACAGGAGTATATATATATATATATACCATCAGCACACAGGAGTATATATATATACCATCAGCACACAGGAGTATATATATATATATACCATCAGCACACAGGAGAATATATATATATATACCATCAGCACACAGGAGAATATATATATATACCATCAGCACACAGGAGTATATATATATATATATACCATCAGCACACAGGAGAATATATATATATACCATCAGCACACAGGAGAATATATATATATACCATCAGCACACAGGAGTATATATATATATATATATACCATCAGCACACAGGAGTATATATATATATATATATATATACCATCAGCACACAGGAGTATATATATATATATATATATATACCATCAGCACACAGGAGTATATATATATATATACCATCAGCACACAGGAGTATATATATATATATATACCATCAGCACACAGGAGTATATATATATATATATAATATCAAATAGAAATGAAGAGAGACGGACGACTCACCCAGGGAGCAAAATATTCTTCTTTATTCAGAGCTTGTAGCGTAAAATAACAGCAGGAACGCAGGGCTGTGGGGTGCAACGACCGTATCGCTTCAGACTCATTGGAGGCCGGAAGAAGCTTCAGTCCGAAGCGATACGGTCGTTGCACCCCACAGCCCTGCGTTCCTGCTGACAGACCCCCCTGCGTTCCTGCTGACAGACCCCCCTGCGTTCCTGCTGACAGACCCCCCTGCGTTCCTGCTGACAGACCCCCCTGCGTTCCTGCTGACAGACCCCCCTGCGTTCCTGCTGACAGACCCCCCTGCGTTCCTGCTGACAGACCCCCCTGCGTTCCTGCTGACAGACCCCCCTGCGTTCCTGCTGACAGACCCCCCTGCGTTCCTGCTGACAGACCCCCCTGCGTTCCTGCTGACAGACCCCCCTGCGTTCCTGCTGACAGACCCCCCTGCGTTCCTGCTGACAGACCCCCCTGCGTTCCTGCTGACAGACCCCCCTGCGTTCCTGCTGACAGACCCCCCTGCGTTCCTGCTGACAGACCCCCCTGCGTCGTCCGTCTCTCTTCATTTCTATTTGATATTATATGAAAGACTTTGCTCTATATCAGACGTAGACGCTCCCCACAGCCCCCAGTGCAGCAGGTCACAGCCCCCAGTGCAGCAGGTCACCCCCCCCGGATAGTCCGGACAGGATAACCTGACTTACAGCGGGGTAGACAGTGCCTGGTGCTCCTCTCTTCATTACATATATATATATATACCACATAGTCATCGTTCTGGGGTTTCCACTGACTCATGTGCTGACCTGACGATTCTCTGACCACAGACCCGTGAGATGTCACAATCCTCCTCAACAGTGTTTCCCAACCAGGGGGCCTCCAGCTGTTGCAAAACTACACCTCCCAGCATGCCCGGACAGCCGTTGGCTGTCCGGGCATGCTGGGAGTTGTAGTCTTGCAACAGCTGGAGGCCCCCTGGTTGGGAAACACTACTGCAGAGGCTGCTGTCTCCTCACATGCACATCCTGAGCATTGTGTTAACTCTTTATAGACCTCCCACCTGGGTCATGTGATCCGTTGTCTCCTCTCCACAGACAATACTACCAGTCCTGTAAGACGGGGAACATGGACCGGGCGCTGTCCATCTGGTTCCTGCTGGGGTGGTTGGCCGGGGACTCCTGTAACTTTGTGGGGGCCTTCCTGTCCCACCAGCTGCCCATACAGGTGAGTGTCCCCCCGTATACCCCTATATGACGCACATCATGTGACCTCACCCGCCTCTCTTCTGCAGACGTACACCGCGGTTTATTACGTGCTGGCCGACATCTTCATGCTCTCGCTGTACATGTACTACAAGTACCGGAACCGGGGCCCGAGCGGTGAGTGAACTGCCCTGTAGGGGGCGCCCCATTCCGAATACTGCCCCCCCTCCCATTAGGGGAATGGTGTCGGGCAGAACAATCCCACCTCAACCCGTGGCCCTCCAGCTGTTGCAAAACTACAACTCCCAGCATGCCCTATACCAGTGGTCTTCAAATTGCGGACCTCCAGCTATTCCAGAACTACAACTCCCGGGAGTTATAGTTTTGCAACAGCTGGAGGTCCACAGTTTGGAGACCATTTTCCTATACAATTAGCGATGCAGTCAGGGCATGCTGGGAGTTGTAGTTTTGTAACAGCTGGAGGTGCACAGTTAGAGACCATTGCCCTATAAACAATGCAGTCAGGACATGCTGGGAGTTGTAGTTTTGCAACAGCTGGAGGTCCACAGTTTGGATTCCATTTTCCTATAGAATTAGCGATGCAGTCAGGGCATGCTGGGAGTTGTAGTTTTGCAACAGCTGAAAAGACACAGATAGGAGCTGCACATTTAAAGGGGAACCCTCCCCATAGTGAAGTTCTGCTCATACAAACCAGACCAATCCTTTGATCACATGACTGCGGTGGCCCCCTTTATCCTATAATAACCGCCCTCCTTCCTCCATTCACAGCGGCCCTCAGTATAAACGCGCTCTGCGGCTTCGCTCTGTTCGGTTCCGCCGCGTTCCTGAGCGGTTCAGCTCCGGCTGCAGGAGACGTCTCCACCGTGGTGAGTGCCAGGCGCCTTCTCTCTGCCGAGGACTCGCACAGCGAGGTGAGTGCTGGCTGCAGCCATATCTATTTGTTATATACAGAAAACCAGCGCAAAACAATAGAAATGATTCGGGGACACGAAGCTCCTGACCGCGGCCGCCATCTTGTGTGTTTCAGCCGTTCTCCACCCAGGAGATTATCGGATTTACCATCGGCTCCGTCTCCTCCATGTTCTACCTCTGCTCCCGACTCCCGCAGATCGTCACTAATGTAAGTGCCCGCCCCCCAGAGAAAGCTCCTCCCACAACCTGCCGCAGGACTACAACTCCCAGCATGCCATCACAGCCTTTGCTTGTCAGGACATGGATGTTGTAGCTATATGACAGCTGGAGGGCGGCAGGGTGGGGGCTCATGGGCGAGGGAGGTGTTAACCCCTTAAATACAGAATTATCACTGAATAATGAGACATTTTCCTACTTTCTCAATATATTTAAAGGGGTACTCCGCTGGAAAACATTTTCTTTTAAATCAACTGGTGCCAAAAAGTTAATCAGACTTGTAAATGACTTCTATTTAAAAATATTAATCCTTCCAGTACTTATCAGCTGCTGTAGAATACAGAGGAAATTCTTTTCTTTTTGAATTTCTATACTGTCTGACCACAGTGCTCTCTGCTGACACCTCTGTCCACTTTAGGAACTGTCCAGAGTAGGTGAAAATCCCCATAACAAACATATGCTGCTCTGGAGAGTTCCTGACATGTACAGAGGTGTCAGCAGAGAGCACTGTGGTCAGACTGAAAAGAACGACACAACTTCCTGTGGAGCATTTGAAGAGGAATATTGGGGGAAACTACTTAAAGGGGTACTCCGGTGAAAAACTTTTTTTTTAATCAACTGGTGCCAGAAAGTTGTAAATTACAGATTTGTAAATTACTTCTATTAAAAAATCTTAATCCTTCCTGTACTTATTAGATGCTGAATACTACAGCGGAAATTCTTTTCTTTTTGAAACACAGAGCTCTCTGCTGACATCACGAGCACAGTGCTCTCTGCTGACATCTCTGTCCATTTTAGGAACTGTCCAGAGCAGCATAGGTTTGCTATGGGGATTTCCTTTTACTCTGGACAGTTCCTAAAATGGACAGAGATGTCAGCAGAGAGCACTGTGCTCGTGATGTCAGCAGAGAGCTCTGTGTTTCAAACTGAAAAGAATTTCCACTGTAGTATTCAGCAGCTAATAAGTACAGGAAGGATTAAGATTTTTTTTTATAGAAATAATTTACAAATCTGTTTAACTTTCTGGCACCAGTTGATAAAAAAAATAAAAAAAAAAAAAAAATTCTTCATGGAGTACCCCTTTAATGGGGGCTTCTATCTAATAGGAGGTACTGCTGGGAGTTGTAGTTTTGCAACAGCTGGAGGCCCCCTGTTAACCTGTCTCTTTGGTGAATGCAGTTCCGGCGGAGATCCACGGAGGGGCTGGCGCTGTCGCTCTTCTTTATGGTCATATTGGGGAACCTGACGTACGGCCTGAGCGTCCTCCTGAAGAACCCCGACCGGGACCAGTCCGAAGCCGACTACATCGAACACCACCTGCCCTGGCTGATCGGGAGTCTGGGGGTCATGAGTCTGGACCTCGTTGTATCCTTTAGTCCGTCTGGTGGGCACCGGGGTGAACCCCATTGTGGTGCTGCAAAACACAATCCCCTATAACAGTGGTCTCCAACCTGCGGACCTCCAGATGTTGCAAAACTACAACTCCCAGCATGCCCGGACAGCCAACGGCTGTCCGGGCATGCTGGGAGTTGTAGTTTTGCAACATCTGGAGGTCCGCAGGTTGGAGACCACTGCCCTATAAGACTCTTCAGAAGAAATCAGGTTTATTATAAGAAGTTATATCTTTTATAATGAAGGCCGCAGTCTGGGTCACTAAGGGTTACAAGTCAGGATGAAATAGAAAAGTAGCCGTACTCACCTCTCCCATCCCCCACTTAGTGCTGGATCCACCCGGTCAGAACGAATCCAGCGACACCAGATGTTCTCACGACAAGTGCAGATATGGGCGTCGAAAAGTGGTGATACTTTAAATCCGTCCGCTCTAGTGTCAAGGGGGTGGGGCTGGGCTGCAGAAGACACGCCTCTTCCCTCCCCCACCCCTCCCTGCCTTGGTTGACTGATGTACAGGGCTGGTCTTCCAGCAATGAGATGTGCATGTCAATCAGACATGGCAGGGAGGAGGCGTGTCTCCTGTGGCTCAGCACCGCCTCCTTGACACTTGACTTCAATGGGGGCATGACCTTAAAGGGGTACTCCGGTGAAGACCTTTTTTCTTTTAAATCAACTGGTGGCAGAAAGTTAAACATATTTGTAAATTACTTCTATTAAAAAATCTTAATCCTTCCTGTACTTATTAGCTTCTGAATACTACAGAAGAAATTCTCTTTTTGGAATGCTCTCTGATGACATCACGACCACAGTTGTCTCTGCTGACGTTATTATAATAATAATAACACTTTATTTATTGTTGTCCTTAGTGGGATTTGAACCCAAGTCCCCAGCACTGCAAGGCAGCAGTGCTAACCACTGAGCCACCATGCTGCCCTTAGCATGCATCTGCTATGCATGGTTGCTAAAATGGACAGAGATGTCAGCAGAGAGCACTGTGCTTGTGATGTCAGCAGAGAGCACTGTGCTCGTGATGTCAGCAGAGAGCACTGTGCTCGTGATGTCATCAGTGGTCCAAAAAGAAAAGAATTTCCAAAAAACGTAACTTTTTTCTGTTCACCGCATTCACTTTGAGTATATAATGTAATATCTCTCTGAATTATTATTTATATTTTTTATTATTGGGATTTTAGAACAACTTTAACCTCATTTGGGCCTTAAGGACTCAGACAATCTTATTTTTAAGTTTTCGTTTTTTCCTCCTCGCCTTCAAAAAATCATAACTCTTTTATATTTTCATCCACAGACTAGTATGAGGCTTGTTTTTTGCGCGACCAGTTGTCCGTTGTAATGCCATCACTCACTTTACCATTAAATGTATGGCGCAGCAAAAAAAATACTATTTGTGGGGAAATTAAAAAGAAAACCGCAATAAGGAATATTTTGGAAGGTTTCGTTTTCACGCCGTACAATTTACGGTAAACATGACATGTGTTCTTTATTCTTTGGGTCAATACGATTAAAATGATACCCATGATAAGACTTTTCTATTACTGTTGCGCTTAAAAAAAATCGCAAGTTTTTTAACCAAATTAGTGCGTTTAAAATCCCCCTATTTATAAGACCTATCATTTTCATTTTTCCGTATAAGCGGCGGTATGAGGGCTCCTGTTTTGCGAAGTGATCTGTACTTTTTATTGATAACATATTTGCATATATAAAACATTTAATGAATTTATCAAAAAAATTTTATATATAAAATGTTATAAAAATGCATCAATTTTGGACTTTTTTATTTTAATTACGTTCACGCCGCTCACCGTACAGTATCATTATATTTTAATAGTTCCAATATTTCCACCCACACAGCGATACCAAATGTTTATTAAATTTTTTTCATTTATTTTTTTACACTTTTTGGGGGTGAAATGGGCAAAATGGGACAATTTACATTTTTAATGGGGGAATTTTTTTTTTTAAATATTGTTTTATTTATATCAATCAGTTGATGGCAAATACTGTTCAGTGTTATGTATAGGACATAGCACTGATCAGTATTATCAGTCATCTTCTGCTCAATCGCAGACCAGAGCAGAAGACTCATGGAAGGCAGCAGAGGCAGGTGAGGGGACCTCCGGATGCCGTTCTGGACGATCGGATCGCCGCGGCAGCTTCGCTGGCGATCCGGTTATCCATTTTGGTGACCGCAGCGCTGCAGATGCCGTGATCTGTATTGATCACGGCATCTGAGGGGTTAATGGTGGACATCCGCACGATCGCGGATGTCCACCATTACCGGCGGGTCCCTGGCTGCTGATAGCAGCGGGCACCGGCCGCGCATTAAGAGCGCATTGCTCCGTTGCTCGCGTTTATGTATAGGACGTAGATGTACGTCCTGGTGCATTAAGTACCAGTTCACCAGGTCGTACATTTACGTCCTGCGGCGTTAAGGGGTTATTAAAAAAAAAAAAAGTGCAACATTTAAGAATTTTTTTTTTGTTGTTTTTTATTGGTTTGTTGCTCTGGGGCATGTCTACAAGCTCTGCCCCTAGTATAGCCCCGCCCCTGAGGAGCCACACGGCACTGTTAACCTTCACAGCAGCTTCCGGTCACCACTACGACTCCCATCATGCTTACTTTCCTGAATCCTGAGCAGATAATCTTCCAATTTTTCGTGTTCAGCGCAAAAGGCTCCACCAACGCTGAGGCAGAAGAACAAGAACCGCTGATGCATTCCGCCTAGAAGACCGGACCAACTCCGTGTTTACACAAGAGGAAGATACGCTGAGGAGGGCGACCCTACAGGATTAAAGTCTTCCGTGACGCCTTCCTCACCCCACAGGACTTTATGAAGCGATTGACCGGGGACGTCCTCTAAGTACGGCGAGTCTGAGTGCAACGTTTTATGGGATTTTAAATAAGGCACTGTCACTTTAAAAAAAAAAAAAAAAGACATTTTTAGAGTTTCCTATCTAGTGTGTCTCCAGCTGTTGCAAAACTACAACTCCCAGCATGCCCGGACAGCCTTTGGCTGTCCGGGCATGCTGGGAGTTGTAGTTTTGCAACAGCTGGAGACACACTGGATAGGAAACACGGTCCCAAAAAAATTCTTTTAAGTGACAGGAACATTTTAAGGGAATTTCTTTAACTTTATTCTAGATATTTTATAACAATTTATTATAAATTTATATTTTTTAATCTTTTATGGGTCGGGATCTCGACCTCTGAGGTCGCACGAGGGATGTTTAGATTAGAATATCATTTTGTTATGTGCAGAGGCGCCGGTTACTTTACGGCTGTTCTCCATTTGCTGCAAAACTGCAACCCCCATCATGTGCCTGGACGGCCTTTGGCTGGGAGTTGTAGTTCTGCGGCACCAGGAGAGCCCGAGGATGCAGAACACTACGCTCGATGTATTTATAACACCAGGATCCGTCGTGTTCAGGGATTAAACCTTAATAAAAAGTCACCGTTATCACTGAGTCTTGTGTGATGTCGCGGGGGAGAAAGGAAATGGCTCATCTGCGCCCGTAAACGAAAAAGTTAATAATATTCCAAGAAAAAAGAAAAATTTGAAGATCAGGAAACATGAAAAAATTAAAGGTTTTCATATTTACCTGTTGTAACCACTAGAGGGAGCTCCAGCGTTTTACATCAACCATGTAACATGGCGACTGCATAAGGGTCTGTTCTGTCCCCATCGCTGGGACCTCGTCACCTCCAGCACCCCCTCCAGCACCGCGCCTGTAACACCATGGAGGGGGAGGTGTATCATCACATGCTGCTCCAGAGGACGCCATGTTATGGATGGGGGCGCCGTTCAGCCAGCACATGGGAGAGCAGTATAGGAGTCATTCCCCTTAGTCCTCCCTCCAGGGGGTAATATATACAGGGGCCAAACTACCTACAGGGGGTAATATATACAGGGGCCAAACTACCTACGGGGGGGGGGGGGGGGGGGGGGGGGGGTCTTACAGCAAGGACTATATAGTGAAAATTCAACAACAAAAACACACCCTGACAAGCCACGCCCACAATAAACTTTCGCTGTATAAGACAAATTGACCCTAGAAAATATTCTTCCAGACTCCATTGCCCCCTCCAGACTCCTCTGTCCTCCTCCCTCCAGACCCCTCTGTCCTCCTCCCTCCAGACCCAGCTGTCCTCCTCCCTCCAGACCCAGCTGTCCTCCTCCCTCCAGACCCAGCTGTCCTCCTCCCTCCAGACCCAGCTGTCCCCTCCCTCCAGACTCCTCTGTCCCCCTCATCCCTCCCTCCAGACTCCTCTGTCCTCCTCCCTCCAGACCCCTCTGTCCTCCTCCCTCCAGACCCCTCTGTCCTCCTCCCTCCAGACCCCTCTGTCCTCCTCCCTCCAGACCCCTCTGTCCTCCTCCCTCCAGACCCCTCTGTCCTCCTCCCTCCAGACCCCTCTGTCCTCCTCCCTCCAGACCCAGCTGTCCCCTCCCTCCAGACTCCTCTGTCCCCCTCATCCCTCCCTCCAGACTCCTCTGTCCTCCCTCCAGACTCCTGTCGTCCTCCTCCCTCCAGACTCCTGTCGTCCTCCTCCCTCCAGACTCCTCTGTCCCCCTCATCCCTCCCTCCAGACTCCTCTGTCCTCCCTCCAGACTCCTGTCGTCCTCCTCCCTCCAGACTCCTGTCGTCCTCCTCCCTCCAGACTCCTGTCGTCCTCCTCCCTCCAGACTCCTGTCGTCCTCCTCCCTCCAGACTCTTCTGTCCTCCAGACTCTTCTGTCCTCCTCCCTCCAAACCCCTTTCCCCTCCCTCCAGTCCCCTCTGTCGTCCTCCCTCCAGTCCCCTCTGTCCTCCTCCCTCCAGACCCCTCTGTCCTCCTCCCTCCAGACCCCTCTGTCCTCCTCCCTCCAAACCCCTCTGTCCTCCTCCCTCCAAACCCCTTTCCCATCCATCCAGACTCCTCTGTCCCCTCCTCCTCCAGACCCAGCTGTCCCCTCCCTCCCGATCCCGCTGTCGTCCTCATCCCTCCCTCCCCTTCAGACGCCGCCGACTCCTCTGTCCTCCCTCCCTCCAGACTCCTCTGTCCTCCCTCCCTCCAGACTCCTCTGTCCTCCCTCCCTCCAGACTCCTCTGTCCTCCCTCCCTCCAGACTCCTCTGTCCTCCCTCCCCCCAGACTCCTCTGTCCTCCCTCCCCCCAGACTCCTCTGTCCTCCCTCCCACCAGACTCCTCTGTCCTCCCTCCCCCCAGACTCCTCTGTCCTCCCTCCCCCCAGACTCCTCTGTCCTCCCTCCCTCCACCAGAGTCTTCTGTTCCCTCATCTTCCCGCAGGGAATCGTCTCCAATGATAGAAACATCGGGGGAGATTTATCAAATCCCGTCCAGAGGAAAGTTTCCCAGTTGTCCATTGCAACCAATCAGATCGCTTCTTTCCGTTTTCAGAGGCCTTTTCAAAAATGAAAGCAGCGATCTGATTGGTTGCTATGGGCAACTGCACCACCTTTCCTCTGCGCAGGTTTTCATAAATCTCCACAGGAAATAATTACCTGGTTGCAGGGGGTCCGCGCCCTCTCGGACCACCCGTCATCTTCACACTGGGGCTCAACGCTCCTCGAGCTGACAGCAGCCGCGTCCTGTGACTGGGCGAGATCTGCAGCGTGTGACGTACCCTTAAGGCAGTGTTTACCAACTAGGGTGCCTCCAGCTGTTGCAAAACTACAACTCTCAGCATGCCCGGACAGCCTTCGGCTGTCCGGGCATGCTGGGAGTTGTAGTTTTGCAACAGCTGGAGGCACCCTAGTTAGAAAACCTTGTGACAATCCCGTACAAGCATTTAACCATCAGGTGGCAGCAGTGAGACGTGACCTTGCAGCTCTGGATGTGACTGGAGGAGAACAGATAAACCATAACCCGGGGCGGATATTTATAATCATTTTATTGTTAGTACAGGAAGGCTCATATAGAAGACTTAAAGCTTTACAAAAAATATATATATAACAAATCAAAAAAAAATAAACATACCCTACGCATTCCCCAGACAGTCACCAGGAAAAATCAGAATCGGGGGCAAAAGTCGGGGGAGGGGGGGCAGAAGTCGGGGGCCACGGGGATCCCATGATGAAAACATCAAAGTCTCTTCTCCCGCCCTCCAGGACAGATCCGTCTATTCTCCCATAGGAGGTAACCATTGGTGGCGCTGCGGAGGGCGGAGCCGGGTGTGCGGCGGTATATAACACGGGGGAGGGGAAAAAAAGGACCCCGGACTGTGACGGGTTCATACAGGAGCAGACGGTGCTGAATATGTAAGTGATGCAGACACAGATGAGGGGCGACGGACGGCCGGGAAGGGGCAAAAAAAATTAACATAAAAAAACGGAGCCTGACTGAGGGGGGGCCGGGGGGGGGGGGGACATAAGAAATGAAAAGGGGGGAGGGGGACGTTTAACTTTGCTGCTTTCTCTTCAGAGCCTCCATTAAGTCGTTCTTCAAAGCCTCCTGTTTCGATTTGTCTGCTAACGTCTGGACGGACCTGCAGGGGGCGAGAGAGAGGGAGAGGGTGAGCGGGCGACGGGGAAAGACTGGACCGGGGGGCTGAGACCATTGTACTGCCCACTGACTACTATAGAGACCACACAATGCATCACCTACAGGGGGCGCCATAGGCCATACAGGAGTCCTATAGCATTCACCAGGGATTAGTGTTTCCCAACCAGGGCGCCTCCAGCTGTTGCAAAACTACAACTCCCAGCATGCCCAGACAGCCGTTGGCTGTCCGGGCATGCTGGGAGTTGCAGTTTTTGCAACAGCTGGAGGCACCCTGGTTGGAAACCAATTTTGTAGATTATGGTTCCCCATCACAACCCTACTTGACCTCTGGGGGGCGCTATGGGTCATATATCAGTCATTTAGTAAGAAAGCAGAAGAAGATTAGGAGCCGATGAGATGGCGGTGAAGGGGTTAATAATGATTAATACCTACGGTTCTCCACCGCTCATCATCCGGTGACGTATAAGGGGAATTGTGGGTAAATCTCTCCATCTAATAGACTAAGTAATTTCAGTATCTCTGCTACCTGTCAGTGAATGGGCGGAGGGATTGTGATAATGAAGTCATTCACTGCAGTCATTAACAGAGGATTGTCTGGACTGGATACAACTGCAACAAACCCTCAGCTGTGGAGGAGTCAGAGACATTATACGGAGTAATCTGATCACTCAGGAGTCGGCTGTATACTGTGTGATACCTGGAGGAGGGATAGTTATAGCTATAGAGCAAGCCCCTCCCCCACACTGCAGTCAGCCCCTCCTCCCCCCCCCCCCACAGCGCAGTCAGCCCCTCCCCCCCCCCACAGCGCAGTCAGCCCCTCCCCCCCCACAGCGCAGTCGGCCCCTCCCCCCCCCACAGCACAGTCGGCCCCTCCCCCCCCCCCCACAGCGCAGTCGGCCCCTCCTCCCCCCCCCACAGCGCAGTCGGCCCCTCCTCCCCCCCCCCACAGCGCAGTCGGCCCCTCCTCCCCCCCCCACAGCGCAGTCGGCCCCTCCTCCCCCCCCCCCACAGCGCAGTCGGCCCCTCCTCCCCCCCCCCACAGCGCAGTCGGCCCCTCCTCCCCCCCCCACAGCGCAGTCGGCCCCTCCTCCCCCCCCCCACAGCGCAGTCGGCCCCTCCTCCCCCCCCACAGCGCAGTCGGCCCCTCCCCCTAGCGCAGTCAGCCCCTCCCCCCTAGCGCAGTCAGCCCCTCCCCCCTAGCGCAGTCAGCCCCTCCCCCCTAGCGCAGTCAGCCCCTCCCCCCTAGCGCAGTCAGCCCCTCCCCCCTAGCGCAGTCAGCCCCTCCCCCCTAGCGCAGTCAGCCCCTCCCCCCTAGCGCAGTCAGCCCCTCCCCCCTAGCGCAGTCAGCCCCTCCCCCCTAGCGCAGTCAGCCCCTCCCCCCTAGCGCAGTCAGCCCCTCCCCCCTAGCGCAGTCAGCCCCTCCCCCCTAGCGCAGTCAGCCCCTCCCCCCTAGCGCAGTCAGCCCCTCCCCCCTAGCGCAGTCAGCCCCTCCCCCCTAGCGCAGTCAGCCCCTCCCCCCTAGCGCAGTCAGCCCCTCCCCCCTAGCGCAGTCAGCCCCTCCCCCCTAGCGCAGTCAGCCCCTCCCCCCTAGCGCAGTCAGCCCCTCCCCCCTAGCGCAGTCAGACCCTCCCCCTAGCGCAGTCAGCCCCTCCCCTCACACACTCCATGTTAGATTACATGCATCTCAGTAAACTCCACAAGGGATTAGTCTTCACTCCATGCAGCCTCACGTTCGGGCAGCTTCCTCCACATGTGACCGGGCGGGTCAGGACCCATCACCCGCAGGAAGCTGCTGCAGTAATGCATAGCGGGCAGGAAAAGCTGCAAATACTAACTAAGTGAGAACTCCGACTCCTCATACTGACATGCACAACACTGGAGCCGACAATGCTGCCCGAGCCGCCGGCTGCCATGCAGTACACAGTGCCATCGTGAGGGTCACACCATGCGGACACCACCGGCCCGTGTCAGGGAGGACGCACAGTGGGTACCTGGACTAGTTATCTGGCTGCAGGTAGATCTGGCGTTGGGTCAGGACCTGTGACAGCTCCCGCTGGAGTTGCCTAAACTTAATGTTGTCGGGGATTGCGTCTATAGATCTACACCGAGGCCGGCAGAGGAGAGAGAAGAGGCTGGAATGAGAGCATGACACAACAAGGGGCCCGATGGGAGGGCGAGGGGCGGAGGAGGAGGAGCGGGGCCGAGGGGCAGAGGAGGAGGAGCGGGGCCGAGGGGCAGAGGAGGAGGAGCGGGGCCGAGGGGCAGAGGAGGAGGAGCGGGGCCGAGGGGCAGAGGAGGAGGAGCGGGGCCGAGGGGCAGAGGAGGAGGAGCGGGGCCGAGGGGCAGAGGAGGAGGAGCGGGGCCGAGGGCAGAGGAGGAGGAGCGGGGCCGAGGGGCAGAGGAGGAGGAGCGGGGCCGAGGGGCAGAGGAGGAGGAGCGGGGCCGAGGGGCAGAGGAGGAGGAGCGGGGCCGAGGGGCAGAGGAGGAGGAGCGGGGCCGAGGGGCAGAGGAGGAGGAGCGGGGCCGAGGGGCAGAGGAGGAGGAGCGGGGCCGAGGGGCAGAGGAGGAGGAGCGGGGCCGAGGGGCAGAGGAGGAGGAGCGGGGCCGAGGGGCAGAGGAGGAGGAGCGGGGCCGAGGGGCAGAGGAGGAGCGGGGCCGAGGGGCAGAGGAGGAGCGGGGCGAGGGGCAGAGGAGGAGCGGGGCCGAGGGGCAGAGGAGGAGCGGGGCCGAGGGGCAGAGGAGGAGCGGGGCCGAGGGGCAGAGGAGGAGCGGGGCCGAGGAGGAGCGGGGCCGAGGAGGAGCGGGGCCGAGGGGGAGCGGGGCCGAGGGGCAGAGGAGGAGCGGGGCCGAGGGGCAGAGGAGGAGCGGGGCCGAGGGGCAGAGGAGGAGCAGGGCCGAGGGGCAGAGGAGGAGAGGGGCAGAGGGGCAGAGGAGGAGCGGGGCCGAGGGGCAGAGGTGGAGCGGGGCCGAGGGGCAGAGGTGGAGCGGGGCCGAGGGGCAGAGGAGGAGCGGGGCCGAGGGGCAGAGGAGGAGCGTGAGGGGTGAAAGATGAGGAGCGGAGAAGGACGACGAGGGGCAGAGTAGGAAGAGGGCAAGGGCTGCAGGGTGCTGGGCAGAGGGGGGGGGGGGGGAGGTCAAGGGGCACATGGTGGAAGAGAAGGAGGACAAGGGGCGCAGGAGGGGAGGACAAGGGGCCCAGGGCGCAGGAGGGGAGGACAAGGGGTCCAGGGCGGAGGAGGGGAGGACAAGGGGGGCAGGGCGGAGGAGGGGAGGACAAGGGGCGCAGGGCGGAGGAGGGGAGGACAAGGGGCGCAGGGAGGAGGAGGGGAGGACAAGGGGCGCAGGGGGGGAGGACAAGGGGCGCAGGGCGGAGGAGGGGAGGACAAGGGGCGCAGGGCGGAGGAGGGGAGGACAAGGGGCGCAGGGCAGAGGAGGGGAGGACAAGGGGCACAGGGCAGAGGAGGGGAGGACAAGGGGCGCAGAGGAGGGGAGGACAAGGGGCGCAGAGGAGGGGAGGACAAGGGGCGCAGAGGAGGGGAGGACAAGGGGCGCAGAGGAGGGGAGGACAAGGGGCGCAGAGGAGGGGAGGACAAGGGGCGCAGAGGAGGGGAGGACAAGGGGCGCAGAGGAGGGGAGGACAAGGGGCGCAGAGGAGGGGAGGACAAGGGGCGCAGAGGAGGGGAGGGGAGGAGAAGGGGCGCAGAGAAGAGGAGGACAAGGGGCGCAGGGCGGAGGAGGGGAGGACAAGCGGCGCAGGGTGGAGGAGGGGATGACAAGGGGCGCAGAGGAGGGGAGGAGAAGGGGCGCAGAGAAGAGTAGGACAAGGGGCGCAGGGCGGAGGAGGGGAGGACAAGGGGCGCAGGGTGGAGGAGGGGAGGACAAGGGGCACAGGGTGGAGGAGGGGAGGACAAGGGGCACAGGGTGGAGGAGGGGAGGACAAGGGGCGCAGGGCGGTGGAGGAGGACAAGGGGTGCAGGGCGGAGGAAGGGACGACAAGGGGCGCAGGGCAGAGGAAGGGACGACAAGGGGCGCAGGGCAGAGGAGGGGAGGACAAGGGGTGCAGGGCGGAGGAGGAGGACAAGGGGTGCAGGGCGGAGGAGGAGGACAAGGGGTGCAGGGCGGAGGAGGAGGACAAGGGGTGCAGGGCGGAGGAGGAGGACAAGGGGTGCAGGGCGGAGGAGGAGGACAAGGGGTGCAGGGCAGAGGAGGAGGACAAGGGGTGCAGGGCGGTGGAGGAGGACAAGGGGTGCAGGGCGGAGGAGGAGGACAAGGGGTGCAGGGCGGAGGAGGAGGACAAGGGGTGCAGGGCGGAGGAGGAGGACGCAGTGCGGAGGAGGAGGACAAGGGGTGCAGGGCGGAGGAGGAGGACAAGGGGTGCAGGGCGGAGGAGGACAAGGGGTGCAGGGCGGAGGAGGAGGACAAGGGGTGCAGGGCGGAGGAGGAGGACGCAGGGCGGAGGAGAAGGACAAGGGGTGCAGGGTGGAGGAGGAGGACGCAGGGCGGAGGAGGAGGACGCAGGGCGGAGGAGGAGGACGCAGGGCGGAGGAGGAGGACCAGGGACATGAAGCATAAATAGAGAAGGCAGGAGGTGGAGGAGACGATGAGACATGAGAGCGAGGATCGGTGGAGGGACAGCGGGACCACGAGGAGGGCGCCCCATTACCTGAGCCCGTTGACTATGTCCTTGGTTTTCCCAAAGTAAATCTCATTGAGCGTGCTCCGGATCTTGTTCTCCATGTCCTGAAGAAAAAGAAACAACAAATTATTTTACAGAGGAAACGGCCGAGACCGATCCCAAACCTACAGGAAGGGTCAAAGGTCACCAGAACAGTGTTATCTAATACAGGGGGAAGTCATTCAGCGTCGCACCAGGTTCCCGTTACTGCATCAAATATAAAGGTCTTCATCTTCAGTTTTTGCAAAACTACAACTCCCAACATGCCTGGATGGCCAACGAATGTCCGACCATGATGGGAGTTGTAGTTTTGCAACAGCTGGAGGGCCACAGTTTGAAGACCACTGGATTGCTGAATCAGATTCTAACTTTTGACAGATCTGGTCCAGGATATCACCACCTCTGCATTATACTGAGGATAGTGGGGAGCGGGGTCTCAGCAGCGAACCCCAATGATATGTCCCCCTACAGGACGGACCACCTACCTCTACCAGCCGCCCGATATTTGCTATGTGTGGGGAGGAGTCGCTCACGGTCTCGTCCTTTTCCATCTGAAAAAGAACGAAGATCCCGAATGAGAAGAGACTGTTATGTATGGGACCTCAGGGTGGTCTCCTCCCGGACCCCTTACCTGCCGGGTGAGGCTCCCGCCCAGGTTCATGGTCCCGGAGCCGCTCTTGTTCGTCTGCAGCCACAACATGACGGTGGAGGTCAGCTTGTAGTGAGCCGTGCGGCCACTCGACTTCTCCTGAGAACACAAAGACATTGGTGAGGAGATCCGCAGCACGCACAGGGTTAAAAGAAACCTACAGGGTGCAGTGCGCCATCATGGCCACAGGGGGAGCCGTCACCTGCACTTCCACCACGTGGATGGAGTCCCAGCATCCCTTGATCTTCTTGGAACCGTCTCCAGCTTTCTTGATAAGGATCACGCCGGCGAATCCGTGGTCCAGATCCCAGAGATAGACGGAGGAGACGCCACCTTCAAAGTACCTGCGGGCAAAAGAGACGGGAGGAATGAGAGGGGCAAAATGAGACGGGCCGAATGAGAGGGGCAAAATCAGAGGGGGCGAAATCAGAGGGGGGCAAAATCAGACGAAAGGAATGAGAGGGGCAAAATCAGGGGGGCAAAATGAGAGGGGGGCAAAATGAGAGGGGGCAAAATGAGACAAAAGGAATGAGAGGGGCAAAATCAGAGGAGGCAAAATGAGACGGGAGGAATGAGAGGGGCAAAATGAGAGGGGCAAAATAAGAGGGGGCAAAATGAGACTGGCAAAATGAGACAAAAGGAATGAGAGGGGCAAAATCAGAGGGGGCAAAATGAGACGGGAGGAATGAGAGGGGCAAAATCAGAGGGGGCAAAATGAGACGGGCAAAATGAGACTAAAGGAATGAGAGGGGGCAAAATGAGACGGGAGGAATGAGAGGGGCGAAATCAGAGGGGGCAAAATGAGACGGGCAAAATGAGACGAAAGGAATGAGAGGGGCAAAATGAGAGGGGGGAAAAATGAGAGGGGGGGCGGCAAAATGAGAGGGGGGCAAAATCAGAGGGGGGGGCAAAATCAGAGGTGGGGGCAAAATTAGAGGGGGGCAAAATTAGAGGGGGCAAAATTAGAGGGGGGCAAAATCAGAGGGGGGCAAAATCAGAGGGGGGCAAAATCAGAGGGGGACAAAATCAGAGGGGGGCAAAATCAGAGGGGGGCAAAATCAGAGGGGGGCAAAATCAGAGGGGGGCAAAATCAGAGGGGGGCAAAATCAGAGGGGGGCAAAATCAGAGGGGGGCAAAATCAGAGGGGGGGCAAGACAAGAAGGGCAAGGTGAGAGGAACGAGCCAAGGCGGGGCGAGACGAGAGGGGGAAAAATATTGTGCAAAACGAGAGGGGTAAGAAGGGGCAAAACCCAGAGGTCAGCAGTGAGGTATATCGCCCGCTCTCGGCCTCTGATTGGCCCAATCTGCCAGGCGGACCTGCCTGCAGGGTTATATGGCGTTAATGCCCCCAGACCTCTTCCTACCTACAGCAGCTTTGGTTCAAAAGGAAACGCAGCGGTCGGGCGGCGGTGGGGGAGATCGGGTGGCGGGGGGCGGTCGGGGTGCGGCGGCGGTCGGTTGGGGCGGTCTGGTGGCGGCGGCGGTGGGGGTGGGGGTCTGATGTGGTCGTTGCTGATTTTTACATAACGGCTTTTGTGGGTATTTGAGGAATGCGCTAAAGCGATAGCTAAAAACCGCACAGGGCCCCGGAGAGACCGAACCGACCTAACAGCAACCACATGGCAGAGCCGACCCCGCGCCGCCGCAACCCCAACACTGCTGGCACGCACCGCCATGGACGGACGCCCAGAAAGAGGCTGCCCCCCCCCCATTAACCCTGTGTGTGCCCCTCTACAAGCGATGGGAACTGAAGCTGGAAAGATAAATCTCATCTCAGACCTCAGTATAAGAATCACAGCGACATTGTACCCCAAGTGTTATCCTGTACCCCAAGTGTCATCATCCTGTACCCCAAGTGTTATCCTGTACCCCAAGTGTTATCCTGTACCCCCAGTGTCGTCCTGTACCCCCAGTGTCGTCCTCCTCCTGTACCCCCAGTGTCGTCCTCCTCCTGTACCCCCAGTGTCGTCCTCCTCCTGTACCCCCAGTGTCGTCCTCCTCCTGTACCCCCAGTGTCGTCCTCCTCCTGTACCCCCAGTGTCGTCCTCCTCCTGTACCCCCAGTGTTGTCCTCCTCCTGTACCCCCAGTGTCGTCCTCCTCCTGTACCCCCAGTGTCGTCCTCCTCCTGTACCCCGAGTGTCGTCCTCCTCCTGTACCCCGAGTGTCGTCCTCCTCCTGTACCCCGAGTGTCGTCCTCCTCCTGTACCCCGAGTGTCGTCCTCCTCCTGTACCCCGAGTGTCGTCCTCCTCCTGTACCCCGAGTGTCGTCCTCCTCCTGTACCCCGAGTGTCGTCCTCCTCCTGTACCCCGAGTGTCGTCCTCCTCCTGTACCCCGAGTGTCGTCATCCTCCTGTACCCCGAGTGTCGTCATCCTCCTGTACCCCGAGTGTCGTCATCCTCCTGTACCCCGAGTGTCGTCATCCTCCTGTACCCCGAGTGTCGTCATCCTGTACCCCGAGTGTCGTCATCCTGTACCCCAAGTGTCGTCATCCTGTACCCCAAGTGTCATCATCCTGTACCCCGAGTGTCATCATCCTGTACCCCGAGTGTCATCATCCTGTACCCCAAGTGTCATCATCCTGTACCCCGAGTGTCATCATCCTGTACCCCGAGTGTCATCATCCTGTACCCCGAGTGTCATCATCCTGTACCCCGAGTGTCATCATCCTGTACCCCAAGTCTCAGCGTGTCATTGTCGCAGCGCCTCCCTCAGGCTACATGTCAAGGTCCTGGAGTCAGAGCCCAACAAACATCTGAGCTCGGCTGGAACACTGAAACCTGAGGAGGCCATGTCCCTGGCTCACACCAATAAATATATATATATATATATATATATATATATATATATATACACATATATACACACACACACACACACATATATATATACACACACACACACACACACACACATATATATACACACACACATATACACACACACATATATATATATATACACACACACACACATAAACATCAGAGATATATACATTTATACACACATATAGACATCAGAGATATATACATATACACACACACACATTATATATATATACACACACACACATATACATATACACACACACACATATACATATACACACACACACACACACACATATATACACACACACACACATATACATATACACACACACACACATATATACACACACACACATTATATATATATACACACACACATATATATATACACACACACACATATATATACACACACACACATATATATACACACACACACATATATACACACACATATAGACATCAGAGATATATACATTTATACACACACCAGTACAGTGATCCCCCGACCTACGATAATTTCAACATATGATGCTTTTGTATGTCGGGACCATCGCATAAACAGCGCAGACTTCTTCAGCTGCTGCCGGAGAGATGTTTAAGTTGCCCCGTGTGCTCCAGTGTCACTTACCTGTCCCAGCCGCTCCGGACCATCCTCTTTAGGCTCCGCTGCATGGCAGTCACTCTCCTTCGTCGTCATCACATCGCCAACGCACGCCGTCCAATCACCCAACAGGAGCGGCGTGTGCACAGCGACGTGATGACGGCGAAGGAGAACGACGATCCAGGTCAGCGGTGACGGTCCGGAGCGGTGGGGACACCCCGGGGAAGTGAGGACAGTGACGGTCCGGAGCGGCGGGGACACCCCGGGGATGTGATTACACTAACGATCCAGGGCAGCGGTGACGGTCCGGAGCGGTGGGGACACCCCGGGGATGTGATGACAGTGACAATCCAGGGCAGCGGTGACGGTCCGGAGCGACGGGGACACCCCGGGGATGTGATGACAGGGACGATCCAGGGCAGCGGTGACGGTCCGGAGCGACGGGGACACCCCGGGGATGTGATGACAACGACGATCCAGGGCAGCGGTGACGGTCCGGAGCGGCGGGGACACCCCGGGGATGTGATGACAGGGACGATCCAGGGCAGCGGTGACGGTCCGGAGCGGTGGGGACACCCCGGGGATGTGATGACAGGGACGATCCAGGGCAGCGGTGACGGTCCGGAGCGGCGGGGACACCCCGGGGATGTGATGACAGCGATGGAGAACGACGATCCAGGGCAGCGGTGACGGTCCGGAGCGGTGGGGACACCCCGGGGATGTGATGACAGTGACGATCCAGGGCAGCGGTGACGGTCCGGTGCGGCGGGGACACCCCGGGGATGTGATGACACTAACGATCCAGGACAGCGGTGACGGTCCGGAGCGGTGGGGACACCCCGGGGATGTGATGACAGTGACGATCCAGGGCAGCGGTGACGGTCCGGAGCGGTGGGGACACCCCGGGGATGTGATGACAGTGACGATCCAGGGCAGCGGTGACGGTCCGGAGCGGTGGGGACACCCCGGGGATGTGATGACAGTGACGATCCAGGGCAGCGGTGACGGTCCGGAGCGGCAGGGACACCCCGGGGATGTGATGACAGCGATGGAGAACGACGATCCAGGGCAGCGGTGACGGTCCGGAGCGGTGGGGACACCCCGGGGATGTGATGACAGGGACGATCCAGGGCAGCGGTGACGGTCCGGAGCGGCGGGGACACCCCGGGGATGTGATGACACTAACGATCCAGGGCAGCGGTGACGGTCCGGAGCGGTGGGGACACCCCGAGGATGTGATGACAGTGACGATCCAGGGCAGCGGTGACGGTCCGGAGCGACGGGGACACCCCGGGGATGTGATGACAACGACGATCCAGGGCAGCGGTGACGGTCCGGAGCGGCGGGGACACCCTGGGGATGTGATGACAGGGACGATCCAGGGCAGCGGTGACGGTCCGGAGCGGCGGGGACACCCCGGGGATGTGATGACAACGACGATCCAGGGCAGCGGTGACGGTCCGGAGCGGTGGGGACACCCCGGGGATGTGATGACAGGGACGATCCAGGGCAGCGGTGACGGTCCGGAGCGGCGGGGACACCCCGAGGATGTGATGACAGGGACGATCCAGGGCAGCGGTGACGGTCCGGAGCGGCGGGGACACCCCGGGGATGTGATTACAGGGACGATCCAGGGCAGCGGTGACGGTCCGGAGCGGTGGGGACACCCCGGGGATGTGATGACAGTGACGATCCAGGGCAGCGGTGACGGTCCGGAGCGGCGGGGACACCCCGGGGATGTGATGACAGGGACGATCCAGGGCAGCGGTGACGGTCCGGAGCGGTGGGGACACCCCGGGGATGTGATGACAGGAACAATCCAGGGCAGCAGTGACGGTCCGGAGCGATGGGGACACCCCGGGGATGTAATGACAGTGACGATCCAGGGCAGCGGTGATGGTCCGGAGCGGTGGGGACACCCCGGGGATGTGATGACAGTGACGATCCAGGGCAGCGGTGACGGTCCGGAGCGGTGGGGACACCCCGGGGATGTGATGACAGGGACGATCCAGGGCAGCGGTGACGGTCCGGAGCGATGGGGACACCCCGGGGATGTGATGACAGTGACGATCCAGGGCAGCGGTGACGGTCCGGAGCGGTGGGGACACCCCGGGGATGTGATGACAGTGACGATCCAGGGCAGCGGTGACGGTCCGGAGCGGTGGGGACACCCCGGGGATGTAATGACAGTGACGATCCAGGGCAGCGGTGACGGTCCGGAGCGGTGGGGACACCCCGGGGATGTGATGACAGGAACGATCCAGGGCAGCGGTGACGGTCCGGAGCGGTGGGGACACCCCGGGGATGTAATGACAGTGACGATCCAGGGCAGCGGTGACGGTCCGGAGCGGTGGGGACACGAGTATAACTTTCTATATTATTATTGCTCGGATCCCTCAACATACGATGGATTCAGGTAACGATGGTTCATTTGGAAGGAATTCCCATGGCATGTTGAGGGACCACTGTATGAGGTGCGCCCACGGGGGCTTTCAGGACCGCCCTCCCTTACACCTATTACCCCCTGCTCCAGGTATACAACTCCCAGCATCCCCCGCTCGTTATCCGGACCCGGACATCTGACGTGCCGATCATTTCTATCCCAGGATCCATCTTTCCCGTCTCCTGACTGCAGATCCTGTTTATATCTCCATAGGAAACAAAACAAGAAACTGCAGAAGAAGAAGAAGAGCCCAGAGCGGGGCCCCCGGGGGCCGACACTCCGCCCGGCAGCTGGAGAAACGCTTGTCGGGTGTTCGGGGGAGTGTGATGTGGAGACCACACGACTCGCTGGGAGCCATGACCTCATCATGACATCACGCCGTCTGCGCCAGGCCCGATCCTGCGTTACCCTGGTGCTCCAGCCCCAAACAAAGAAATCTGGATTCAATCATCGTCCCACACACTCAGCTCTGCTACACGGCGCGGCCCCCCCTCCCCCATCACAGACCACCTACAGGTCTCGGTACTGGTCGAAGGCGTTGTTGGCTTCCACCTCCAGCTTGCGCAGACGAGCGGACGGCATGGCTCCATCCTCCAGGGGCGGGTCGTACTTATTGCTCCACGGTGACCTGCGGGCGAAGAGACAAGACCGGATGAGATCGGGGTTGCTAGGGTCTCTCTGCCTAGCAACCTGACTGTCCGACAGGACCACATGAACACAGAAATATGTCCCACGTGACTGAGGAGATCTCCCTCCCCCCCCCCCCCATATTTATATCTCCTCAGTCTGGGGCAAAACTACAACTCCCAGCATGCCTGGATGGCCACATGGAGCTTCCCCAACCTGTAGCTCCCAATCTACTGCAGTGTTTCCCAACCAGGGTACCTCCAGCTGTTGCAAAACTCCCAGCATGCCCGGACAGCCGTTGGCATGCTGGGAGTTGTAGTTTTGCAACAGCTGGAGGCACCCTGGTTGGGAAACACTGCTATGGATCATTCATCTCCAAACATGGCATGCTGGGAGTTGAAGCTTAGCAACAACCATAGACACACTGTTAGAAAAACACTAATCTACTGCAAAACACAGAGCATGCTGGGTGTTGTAGTTCTGCGGTCAGGGGTCTTTATATGGCCACCAGTTCTGCTCGTGTGTTACCTGTAAGAGTCGCCATCTCTGTTATAGTCACAAAGCAGATAATCCTTCCCGACCACCTTATCCCGAGCGATCTTCAGGGGCTGATCCACCGAGGACAAGAGATCTTCACAGAGACTGGGGACCTGCAACCAACAGCAGAATAGTGAGTGCAGGATATAACTCAGGATCAGTAAAGGATAAGTAATGTATGTACATAGTGAGCTCACCAGCAGAATAGTGAGTGCAGCTCTGGAGTATAATACAGGATATAACTCAGGATCAGTACAGGATAAGTAATGTAATGTATGTACACAGTGACCTCACCAGCAGAATAGTGAGTACAGCTCTGGAGTATAATACAGGATATAACTCAGGATCAGTACAGGATAAGTGATGTAATGTATGTATACAGTGACCTCACCAGCAGAATAGTGAGTACAGCTCTGGGATATAATACAGGATATAACTCAGGATCAGTACAGGATAAGTAATGTAATGTATGTACACAGTGATCTCACCAGCAGAATAGTGAGTACAGCTCTGGAGTATAATACAGGATATAACTCGGGATCAGTACAGGATAAGTAATGTAATGTATGTACACAGTGATCTCACCAGCAGAATAGTGAGTGCAGCTCTGGGATATAATACAGGATATCACTCAGGATCAGTACAGGATTAGTAATGTAATGTATGTACACAGTGATCTCACCAGCAGAATAGTGAGTACAGCTCTGGAGTATAATACAGGATATAACTCAGGATCAGTACAGGATAAGTAATGTAATGTATATACACAGTGATCTCACCAGCAGAATAGTGAGTACAGCTCTGGAGTATAATACAGGATATAACTCAGGATCAGTACAGGATAAGTAATGTAATGTATGTACACAGTGACCTCACCAGCAGAATAGTGAGTACAGCTCTGGAGTATAATACAGGATATAACTCAGGATCAGTACAGGATAAGTAATGTAATGTATGTACACAGTGACCTCACCAGCAGAATAGTGAGTACAGCTCTGGGGTATAATACAGGATATAACTCAGGATCAGTACAGGATAAGTAATGTAATGTATGTACACAGTGATCTCACCAGCAGAATAGTGAGTGCAGCTCTGGAGTATAATACAGGATATAACTCAGGATCAGTACAGGATAAGTAATGTAATGTATGTACGCAGTGACCTCACCAGCAGAATAGTGAGTACAGCTCTCGGGTATAATACAGGATATAACTCAGGATCAGTACAGGATAAGTAATGTAATGTATGTACACAGTGACCTCACCAGCAGAATAGTGAGTACAGCTCTGGTGTATAATACAGGAAATAACTCAGGATCAGTACAGGATAAGTAATGTAATGTATGTACACAGTGATCTCACCAGCAGAATAGTGAGTACAGCTCTGGAGTATAATACAGGATATAACTCAGGATCAGTACAGGATAAGTAATGTAATGTATGTACACAGTGACCTCACCAGCAGAATAGTGAGTACAGCTCTGGGGTATAATACAGGATATAACTCAGGATCAGTACAGGATAAGTAATGTAATGTATGTACACAGTGATCTCACCAGCAGAATAGTGAGTACAGCTCTGGAGTATAATACAGGATATAACTCAGGATCAGTACAGGATAAGTAATGTAATGTATGTACACAGTGACCCCTCCAGCAGAATAGTGAGTACAGCTCTGGAGTATAATACAGGATCAGTATATACATAGTGGCTGATTTCTTCTATATTGAAGCTGTTCGTGTTCCTATGAATTAATCCATATAACAATGGCCGCCCTCACTATGGCCGTCATGCACCTGGTTGGGGGGGATAGCAGACTTGGGTGGGCTGAGGAGTTTGTACAGGTCATGGTTGAGTCCGGTGTGTGGACGGATTGATCAGTGCTGAGAGGACGAGTGGTGAAGGGGTCGGAAATCTCCGAACGGAGGAGGGGCGGGGGCGGGGGGGGGGGAGCAGGGGGTTCAACAATGAAACTTCAGAAAGTCTTCAGGGGACATTAAAAGAGGTGAAACACAAAGAGAAGACAAATTGTAAGAAGTTAATGAGATTCTGATCGCTGCGCATGGAACAAGGTTCCTCTTGTCGTACCTGGAGCCGCGGCCCCTCCTCCGCCCCCTGCGCCAGGTATCTGAACACAACTTAAATAACTTAACCACTTGTAAACCAACCGTACAAGACTGCGGCCATTGTCCAGGGCCGTAACCAGATAGCGGCGGAGATGGCGAGCTGGGATACGGCCCAAGAGGAAAATGAAAGCATCCGAGCGCTGCCGGCCGACAGGTGGGACGTGGCTCAGACGTGGCCCCACGGATCTGCGCACAATGGAGCCCCGGAGGTTCCTTACAATTCATCTCCTCCTACAACATTTAAGTACGGCAGAGACGAAGGAAACCTGAGGCCGAAGTGTAGACCCCCGGACCACCCGACATGGGAAACATCCGCTCCGAGTGTGGGGACAAGAAATGGGGTTGTTAGAGCGAAACCGCGGAGAACTGGTGCGGAACACGGGCAATGGAGGACAACAGAGCAGAAGCCTATGGATCAGTGTTTGACAACCAGGGTGCCTCCAGCTGTGGCAAAACCACAACTCCCAACATGCCCAGACAGCCGTTGCATCAATGCATTTTGTTAGTGTAACTGGGTCATGTGATCACCAGTCTAACCCACTGAAAATTCTAGTGCTTAATGCAGTGTTTCCCTACTAGAGTGCCTCCAGCTGTTGCAAAACTCCCTGCATGTCCGAACAGCCAATGGCTTGAGCGCTGTTGCAAAACTACAACTCCCAGCATGCCGTTGGCTGTCCGGGCATGCTGGGAGTTGTAGTTTTGCAACAGCTGGAGACACCCCGGTTGGGAAACATTGTTATGAATCATTGATCTTCAACCCATAGCTCTCCAGCTGTTGCAAAGCCTGTCTAGGCATGCTGGGAGTTATAGTTGTGCAACAGCTGGAGGCACACTGGTTGGGAAACACTGCTATTGATCATGCATGGCTCTCCAGCTGTTGCAAAACTACAACCACCAGCATTCTACAAGTTGTAGTTCTGCAATAGCTGGACAGTCAGAGATTGGAGGTCTTTGACCTAAATAATGAGCAATGCTGAAAGCAACAGGTTGGATATCGCTGCCCCATACTATGAGTGATGCTCTCAGGGCATGCTGGGAGTTGTAGTTTTGGAACAGTTGGAGGTCCACAGGTTAATCTTCCAGGGATGGGTTAATGGGCACACTGGGTTGGGGAGCCCTTCGTGCACCGGGTTGTGGGGGGGGCCCTTCCTACGCCGGGTGGGGGGCCCTTCCTACGCCGGGTTGGGGGGGGGGGCCCCCTTCCTACACCGGGTTGGGGGGGGGCCCCTTCCTACACCGGGTTGGGGGGGGGGGCCCCTTCCTACACCGGGTTGGGGGGGCCCTTCCTACACCGGGTTGGGGGGGGCCCTTCCTACACCGGGTTGGGGGGGGCCCTTCCTACACCGGGTTGGGGGGGGCCCTTCCCACACCGGGTTGGGGGGGGCCCTTCCCACACCGGGTTGGGGGGGGCCCTTCCTACACCGGGTTGGGGGGGGCCCTTCCTACACCGGGTTGGGGGGGGCCCTTCCTACACCGGGTTGGGGGGGGCCCTTCCTACACCGGGTTGGGGGGGGCCCTTCCTACACCGGGTTGGGGGGGCCCTTCCTACACCGGGTTGGGGGGGCCCTTCCTACACCGGTTTGGGGGGGCCCTTCCTACACTGGGTTGGGGGGGCCCTTCATACACTGGGTTGGGGGGGGCCCTTCATACACTGGGTTGGGGGGGGGGCCCTTCATACACTGGGTTGGGGGGGGGCCCCTTCATACACCGGGTTGGTGGGGCCCTTCATACACTGGTTAGGACCCACAGCCCAGGACTCTATTTGTATCCTGTGTAAGCCATAGGTTGGAGCCCCCAGTGTCGGCCCTATCATAAGGTTCCTCATCAATGTCTGACTCCAGGTAAACCCCTTTATATTGTATCCAGTGCCCTGTCCATGTTTGCAGACCCCAGAAGCCACAGGGGCCCCGCTGATGGTGGAAGCTTTCACAGCTTGTGGTTTGGGGTCCATCCCCCCCCTATGTGATGCAGCTTTTCTCCCCTGGGATAAAGGCCACAATCCGCGGCTTCATTAAGAGGATCTGAGAGAACGCTGCGGCTTAACTCCGTCTCGCTCCAGTCACGCTTGGGCCCCTGCCGCCTGTGTGGATCACCAGACGTGTGACTGACGGCTCGGCTAATGTGATCTAATTATCGGCGCTGGGAACGTGACCGCGGGCGCATCAGGAGGCTCCGATAATGAGGGGAAACTGTCTGGGAATGGCGCGGGGGCCATAGGGCACACAGCGCACTTGTTGTTCAGTTGCTCCCTGAATGTGTTGGATTCAATGTCCGGCCTGAGGGGGGCAGCAGAGGCAATGACTGTAGCAAGAGAGTCAATGGGACTGTAAGGCTCAACACCAGGAGGTAGGACAGAGAATGAGGGAATATCTAAACATATGTCCCATGGGCCCTGTGCAGACATATGACAGGACAGGGCCCAAAAACCTGTGTAGAGGGACATAACCAAACCTACAGAACGAAGAGAGAACATAACCCGATCTACAGGAGGAGGAGGAGAGGGACATAACCAAATCTACAGGAGGAGGAGAGGGACATAATCCGACCTACAGGAGGAGGAGAGGGACATAACCCGATCTACAGGAGGAGGAGAGGGACATAACCCGATCTACAGGAGGAGGAGAGGGACATAACCCGATCTACAGGAGGAGAGAGACATAACCCAATCTACAGGAGGAGAGAGACATAACCCAATCTACAGGAGGAGAGAGACATAACCCAATCTACAGGAGGAGGAGAGGGACATAACCCAATCTACGGGAGGAGAAGGAGAGGGACATAACCCAATCTACAGGAGGAGGAGGAGAGGGACATAACCCAATCTACAGGAGGAGGAGAGGGACATAACCCTATCTACAGGAGGAGAGAGACATAACCCAATCTACAGGAGGAGAGAGACATAACCCAATCTACAGGAGGAGAGAGACATAACCCAATCTACAGGAGGAGGAGAGGGACATAACCCAATCTACGGGAGGAGAAGGAGAGGGACATAACCCAATCTACAGGAGGAGGAGGAGAGGGACATAACCCAATCTACAGGAGGAGAGAGACATAACCCAATCTACAGGAGGAGAGAGACATAACCCAATCTACAGGAGGAGGAGAGGGACATAACCCAATCTACGGGAGGAGAAGGAGAGGGACATAACCCAATCTACAGGAGGAGGAGGAGAGGGACATAACCCAATCTACAGGAGGAGGAGAGGGACATAACCCAATCTACAGGAGGAGGAGAGGGACATAACCCAATCTACAGGAGGAGGAGAGGGACATAACCCAATCTACGGGAGGAGGAGGAGGAGAGGGACATAAACCAATCTACGGGAGGAGAAGGAGAGGGACATAACCCAATCTACAGGAGGAGGAGGAGAGGGACATAACCCAATCTACAGGAGGAGGAGAGGGACATAACCCAATCTACGGGAGGAGGAGGAGGAGAGGGACATAAACCAATCTACGGGAGGAGAAGGAGAGGGACATAACCCAATCTACAGGAGGAGGAGGAGAGGGACATAACCCAATCTACAGGAGGAGGAGAGGGACATGACCCAATCTACAGGAGGAGGAGGAGAGGGACATAACCCAATCTACAGGAGGAGGAGGAGAGGGACATAACCCAATCTACAGGAGGAGGAGGAGAGGGACATAACCCAATCTACAGGAGGAGGGGGAGGAGAGGGACATGACCCAATCTACAGGAGGAGGAGAGGGACATGACCCAATCTACAGGAGGAGGAGGAGAGGGACATAACCCAATCTACAGGAGGAGGAGAGGGACATAACCCAATCTACAGGAGGAGGGGGATGAGAGGGACATAACCCAATCTACAGGAGGAGGGGCAGGAGAGGGACATGACCCAATCTACAGGAGGAGGAGGAGAGGGACATAACCCAATCTACAGGAGGAGAAAGGAGGAGGAGGAGAGGGATATAACCAAATCTACAGAAGGAAGAGAGAACACAACCTGATCTACAGGAGAAGGAGAGGGACATAACCCGATCTACAGGAGGAGAGGGACATAACTAGAGATGAGCGAACTTACAGTAAATTCGATTTGTCACGAACTTCTCAGCTCGGCGGTTGCTGACTTTTCCTGCATAAATTAGTTCAGATTTTAGTTGCTCCGGTGGGCTGGACAAGGTGGATACAGTCCTAGGAAAGAGTTTCCTAGGACTGTATCCACCTTTTCCAGCCCACGGAAGCACCTGAAAGCTGAACTAATTTATGCAGGAAAAGTCATCAACTGCCGAGCCGAGAAGTTCGTGACGAATCAAATTTTCTGTAAGTTCGCTCATCTCTAGTCAGAACCCGATCTACAGGAGAAGGAGAGGGACATAATCCAATCTACAGGAGGAGGAGAGGGACATAACCCAATCTACAGAAGGAAGAGAGAACATAACCTGATCTACAGGATAATGAGAGGGACATAACCCGATCTACAGGAGAAGGAGAGGGACATAACCCGATCTACAGGAGAAGGAGAGGGACATAACCCGATCTACAGGAGAAGGAAGAGAGAACATAACCCAATCTACAGGAGAAGAAGAAGGACATAATCCAATCTACAGGAGAAGGAGAGGGACATAACCCGATCTACAGGAGAAGAAGAGGGACATAACCCGACCTACAGGAGGAGGAGAGGGACATAACCCGACCTACAGGAGGAGGAGAGGGACATAACCCAATCTACAGGAGGAGGAGAGGGACATAACCCAATCTACAGGAGGAGGAGAGGGACATAACCCAATCTACAGGAGAAGAAGAGGGACATAACCCGATCTACAGGAGGAGGAGAGGGACATAACCCAATCTACAGGAGGAGGAGAGGGACATAACCCGACCTACAGGAGGAGGAGAGGGACATAACCCGATCTACAGGAGGAGGAGAGGGACATAACCCGATCTACAGGAGGAGGAGAGGGACATAACCCGATCTACAGGAGGAGGAGAGGGACATAACACGATCTACAGGAGGAGGAGAGGGACATAACCCAATCTACAGGAGAAGAAGGACATAATCCAATCTACAGGAGGAGGAGGAGAGGGACATAACCCGATCTACAGGAGGAGGAGAGGGACATAACCCAATCTACAGGAGAAGAAGAAGGACATAATCCAATCTACAGGAGAAGGAGAGGGACATAACCCGATCTACAGGAGGAGGAGGAGAGGGACATAACCCGATCTACAAGAGAAGGAGAGGGACATAATCCAATCTACAGGAGAGGGACATAACCCGATCTACAGGAGGAGGAGAGGGACATAACCCAATCTACAGGAGGAGGAGAGGGACATAACCCGATCTACAGGAGGAGAGGGACATAACCCGATCTACAGGAGGAGGAGAGGGACATAACCCGATCTACAGGAGGAGGAGAGGGACATAACCCGATCTACAGGAGAAGGAGAGGGACATAACCCAATCTACAGGAGGAGGAGGAGAGGGACATAACCCAATCTACAGGAGGAGGAGAGGGATATAACCCAATCTACAGAAGGAAGAGAGAACATAACCCGATCTACAGGAGGAGGAGAGGGACATAACCCGATCTACAGGAGGAGGAGGAGAGGGACATAACCCGATCTACAGGAGGAGGAGGAGAGGGACATAACCCGATCTACAGGAGGAGGAGGAGAGGGACATAACCCGATCTACAGGAGGAGGAGGAGAGGGACATAACCAGATCTCTAGGCTCTTACCAAATCAATGAGGTCACTGAGGTTCTTCTCGATCTGTTGTGGGGGGAGACGCCTCATTAAATCCAAGGCACAGTCCAGCTGCTGGTCACTCTGCAACACAAGACACAAAAATATCAATGATGTCATCAGGAAAAATCAGCATCTTCACCCAAAACCACCCACCACCCCATAACTCCAGAAGAGCCCCGAACCAGCGCCACCACCTGTGCCCCCTGCCGACAGGTCCAGGGAGGAGCCCTGGTGGTGCATTCTGTAATCCACCCTACAAGTCTGCAGGAAACCTCTCACAGGATCGGGCTGGGGCAGCTGTTACAGTGTCTTCCAGCAGGTGGCGCTGGGCTCGTGGTGCAGCAGTGATAAGGATGGGAATGTTTGGAATCAGCTCTCTGTGGAGATGACCCAGGGCCTGGCAGCGTCTACCCACAGTCCTGCCAACCGCACATTGATATCTGTAGAGTGCACTGCCCGGCCGCCATTAATGTAACTTATTCCTGTCCATCCAGTACACACAGAGCCGCGGCGGAAACCAGAGCCAGGGAGTGAGCTAACCAAGTAATCATACCCAGGAACGTGCCCTCACCCCAGTACAGTGCATACAGTGCCCACACCCCAGTACAGTGCATACAGTGCCCACACCCCAGTACAGTGCATACAGTGCCCACACCCCAGTACAGTGCATACAGTGCCCACACCCCAGTACAGTGCATACAGTGCCCACACCCCAGTACAGTGCATACAGTGCCCACACCCCAGTACAGTGCATACAGTGCCCACACCCCAGTACAGTGCATACGGTGCCCACACCCCAGTACAGTGCATACGGTGCCCACACCCCAGTACAGTGCCTAGCCCCCATACAGTACAGTGCATACAGTGCCCACACCCTAGTACAGTGCATACAGTGCCCACACCCTAGTACAGTGCATACAGTGCCCACACCCCAGTACAGTGCCCAGCCCCCATACAGTACAGTGCATACAGTGCCCACACCCCATCCAGTACACACAGAGCCGCGGCGGAAACCAGAGCCAGGGAGTGAGCTAACCAAGTAATCATACCCAGGAACGTTCCCTCACCCCAGTACAGTGCATACAGTGCCCACACCCCAGTACAGTGCATACAGTGCCCACACCCCAGTACAGTGCATACAGTGCCCACACCCCAGTACAGTGCATACAGTGCCCACACCCCAGTACAGTGCATACAGTGCCCACACCCCAGTACAGTGCCCAGCCCCCATACAGTACAGTGCATACAGTGCCCACACCCTAGTACAGTGCATACAGTGCCCACACCCTAGTACAGTGCATACAGTGCCCACACCCCAGTACAGTGCCCAGCCCCCATACAGTACAGTGCATACAGTGCCCACACCCCATCCAGTACACACAGAGCCGCGGCGGAAACCAGAGCCAGGGAGTGAGCTAACCAAGTAATCATACCCAGGAACGTGCCCTCTACCCAGTACAGTGCATACAGTGCCCACACCCCAGTACAGTGCATACAGTGCCCACACCCCAGTACAGTGCATACAGTGCCCACACCCCAGTACAGTGCATACAGTGCCCACACCCCAGTACAGTGCATACAGTGCCCACACCCCAGTACAGTGCATACAGTGCCCACACCCCAGTACAGTGCATACAGTGCCCACACCCCAGTACAGTGCATACAGTGCCCACACCCCAGTACAGTGCAATACATATAGTGCCCACACCCCAGTGCAGTACATACAGTGCCCACACCCCAGTACAGTACATAGTGCCCTCACCCCAGTACAGTACATACAGTGCCCTCACCCCAGTACAGTACAATGCCCTCACCTCATACAGCACAGTACAGTGCCCTCACCCCAGTACAGTACATACAGCGCCCTCACCCCAGTACATACAGCGCCCACACCCCAGTACAGTACATACAGCGCCCTCACCTCATACAGTACAGTACAGCGCCCTCACCCCATACAGTACAGCGCCCTCACCTCATACAGTACAGCGCCCTCACCTCATACAGTACATACAGCGCCCTCACCTCATACAGTACATACAGCGCCCTCACCTCATACAGTACAGCGCCCTCACCTCATACAGTACAGCGCCCTCACCCCATACAGTACAGCGCCCTCACCCCATACAGTACAGCGCCCTCACCCCATACAGTACAGCGCCCTCACCCCATACAGTACAGCGCCCTCACCCCATACAGTACAGCGCCCTCACCCCATACAGTACAGCGCCCTCACCCCATACAGTACAGCGCCCTCACCCCATACAGTACAGCGCCCTCACCCCATACAGTACAGCGCCCTCACCCCATACAGTACAGCGCCCTCACCCCATACAGTACAGCGCCCTCACCCCATACAGTACAGCGCCCTCACCCCATACAGTGCCCACACTCCCGTACAGTGCATACAGTGCCCACAACCCTGTACAGTGCATACAGTGCCCACACCCCAGTACAGTGCATACAGTGCCCACACCCCAGTACAGTGCAGTACATACAGTGCCCACACCCCAGTACAGTACATACAGTGCCCTCACCCCAGTACAGTGCAGTGCAGTACATAGTGCCCACACCCCAGTACAGTGCATACAGTGCCCACACCCCAGTACAGTACATACAGTGCCCACACCCCAGTACAGTACATACAGTGCCCACACCCCAGTACAGTGCAGTACATACAGTGCCCACACCCCAGTACAGTACATACAGTGCCCACACCCCAGTACAGTGCAGTACATACAGTGCCCACACCCCAGTACAGTACATACAGTGCCCACACGCCAGTACAGTGCATACAGTGCCCACACCCCAGTACAGTGCATACAGTGCCCACACCCCAGTACAGTGCATACAGTGCCCACACCCCAGTACAGTGCATACAGTGCCCACACCCCAGTACAGTGCATACAGTGCCCACACCCCATCCAGTACACACAGAGCCGCGGCGGAAACCAGAGCCAGGGAGTGAGCTAACCAAGTAATCATACCCAGGAACATGCCCTCTACCCAGTACAGTGCATACAGTGCCCACACCCCAGTACAGTGCATACAGTGCCCACACCCCAGTACAGTGCAGTACATACAGTGCCCACACCCCAGTACAGTGCAGTACATACAGTGCCCACACCCCCAGTACAGTGCAGTACATACAGTGCCCACACCCCAGTACAGTGCATACAGTGCCCACACCCCAGTACAGTGCATACAGTGCCCACACCCCAGTACAGTGCATACAGTGCCCACACCCCAGTACAGTGCAATACATATAGTGCCCACACCCCAGTGCAGTACATACAGTGCCCTCACCCCAGTACAGTACATACAGTGCCCACACCCCAGTACAGTACATACAGTGCCCTCATCTCATACAGCACAGTACCCTCACCTCATACAGCACAGTACAGTGCCCCCAGTACAGTACATACAGTGCCCTCACCCCAGTACAGTACATACAGTGCCCTCACCCCAGTACAGTACATACAGTGCCCACACCCCAGTACAGTACATACAGTGCCCACACCCCAGTACAGTACAGCGCCCTCACCTCATACAGTACAGCGCCCTCACCCCATACAGTACAGCGCCCTCACCCCATACAGTACACTACAGCGCCCTCACCTCGTACAGTACAGCGCCCTCACCTCATACAGTACAGCGCCCTCACCTCATACAGTACAGCGCCCTCACCTCATACAGTACAGCGCCCTCACCCCATACAGTACAGCGCCCTCACCTCACACAGTACAGTACATACAGCGCCCTCACCTCATACAGTACATACAGCGCCCTCACCTCATACAGTACATACAGCGCCCTCACCTCATACAGTACATACAGCGCCCTCACCCCATACAGTACAGCGCCCTCACCCCATACAGTACAGCGCCCTCACCCCAGTACAGTACATACAGTGCCCACACCCCAGTACAGTACATACAGTGCCCACACCCCAGTACAGTACATACAGTGCCCTCACCCCAGTACAGTACATACAGTGCCCACACCCCAGTACAGTACATACAGTGCCCACACCCCAGTACAGTACATACAGTGCCCACACCCCAGTACAGTACATACAGTGCCCACACCCCAGTACAGTACATACAGTGCCCACACCCCAGTACAGTACAGCGCCCTCACCTCACACAGTACAGTACATACAGCGCCCTCACCCCATACAGTACATACAGCGCCCTCACCCCATACAGTACATACAGCGCCCTCACCCCATACAGTACAGCGCCCTCACCCCATACAGTACAGCGCCCTCACCCCATACAGTACAGCGCCCTCACCCCATACAGTACAGCGCCCTCACCCCATACAGTACATACAGCGCCCTCACCCCATACAGTACATACAGCGCCCTCACCCCATACAGTACATACAGCGCCCTCACCCCATACAGTACATACAGCGCCCTCACCCCATACAGTGCCCTCACCCCGTACAGTACATACAGCGCCCTCACCCCGTACAGTACATACAGCGCCCTCACCCCGTACAGTACATACAGCGCCCTCACCCCGTACAGTACAGCGCCCTCACCCCGTACAGTACAGCGCCCTCACCCCGTACAGTACAGCGCCCTCACCCCGTACAGTACAGCGCCCTCACCCCGTACAGTACAGCGCCCTCACCCCGTACAGTACAGCGCCCTCACCCCGTACAGTACAGCGCCCTCACCTCATACAGTACAGCGCCCTCACCTCATACAGTACAGCGCCCTCACCTCATACAGTACAGCGCCCTCACCTCATACAGTACAGCGCCCTCACCTCATACAGTACAGCGCCCTCACCTCATACAGTACAGCGCCCTCACCTCATACAGTACAGCGCCCTCACCTCATACAGTACAGCGCCCTCACCTCATACAGTACAGCGCCCTCACCTCATACAGTACAGCGCCCTCACCTCATACAGTACAGCGCCCTCACCTCATACAGTACAGCGCCCTCACCTCATACAGTACAGCGCCCTCACCTCATACAGTACAGCGCCCTCACCTCATACAGTACAGCGCCCTCACCTCATACAGTACAGCGCCCTCACCTCATACAGTACAGCGCCCTCACCTCACACAGTACAGTACAGCGCCCTCACCTCACACAGTACAGTACAGCGCCCTCACCTCACACAGTACAGTACAGCGCCCTCACCTCACACAGTACAGCGCCCTCACCTCACACAGTACAGCGCCCTCACCTCACACAGTACAGCGCCCTCACCTCACACAGTACAGCGCCCTCACCTCACACAGTACAGCGCCCTCACCTCACACAGTACAGCGCCCTCACCTCACACAGTACAGCGCCCTCACCTCACACAGTACAGCGCCCTCACCTCACACAGTACAGCGCCCTCACCTCACACAGTACAGCGCCCTCACCTCATACAGTACAGCGCCCTCACCTCATACAGTACAGCGCCCTCACCTCATACAGTACAGCGCCCTCACCCCATACAGTACAGCGCCCTCACCTCACACAGTACAGTACATACAGCGCCCTCACCTCATACAGTACATACAGCGCCCTCACCTCATACAGTACATACAGCGCCCTCACCTCATACAGTACATACAGCGCCCTCACCCCATACAGTACATACAGCGCCCTCACCCCATACAGTACATACAGCGCCCTCACCCCATACAGTACATACAGCGCCCTCACCCCATACAGTGCCCTCACCCCGTACAGTACATACAGCGCCCTCACCCCGTACAGTACATACAGCGCCCTCACCCCGTACAGTACAGCGCCCTCACCCCGTACAGTACAGCGCCCTCACCCCGTACAGTACAGCGCCCTCACCCCGTACAGTACAGCGCCCTCACCCCGTACAGTACAGCGCCCTCACCTCGTACAGTACAGCGCCCTCACCTCATACAGTACAGCGCCCTCACCTCATACAGTACAGCGCCCTCACCTCATACAGTACAGCGCCCTCACCTCATACAGTACAGCGCCCTCACCTCATACAGTACAGCGCCCTCACCTCATACAGTACAGCGCCCTCACCTCATACAGTACAGCGCCCTCACCTCATACAGTACAGCGCCCTCACCTCATACAGTACAGCGCCCTCACCTCATACAGTACAGCGCCCTCACCTCATACAGTACAGCGCCCTCACCTCATACAGTACAGCGCCCTCACCTCATACAGTACAGCGCCCTCACCTCATACAGTACAGCGCCCTCACCTCATACAGTACAGCGCCCTCACCTCATACAGTACAGCGCCCTCACCTCATACAGTACAGCGCCCTCACCTCATACAGTACAGCGCCCTCACCTCATACAGTACAGCGCCCTCACCTCATACAGTACAGCGCCCTCACCTCATACAGTACAGCGCCCTCACCTCATACAGTACAGCGCCCTCACCTCACACAGTACAGTACAGCGCCCTCACCTCACACAGTACAGTACAGCGCCCTCACCTCACACAGTACAGTACAGCGCCCTCACCTCACACAGTACAGTACAGCGCCCTCACCTCATACAGTACAGCGCCCTCACCTCACACAGTACAGCGCCCTCACCTCACACAGTACAGCGCCCTCACCTCACACAGTACAGCGCCCTCACCTCACACAGTACAGCGCCCTCACCTCACACAGTACAGCGCCCTCACCTCACACAGTACAGCGCCCTCACCTCACACAGTACAGCGCCCTCACCTCACACAGTACAGCGCCCTCACCTCATACAGTACAGCGCCCTCACCTCATACAGTACAGCGCCCTCACCTCATACAGTACAGCGCCCTCACCTCATACAGTACAGCGCCCTCACCTCATACAGTACAGCGCCCTCACCCCATACAGTACAGCGCCCTCACCTCACACAGTACAGTACATACAGCGCCCTCACCTCATACAGTACATACAGCGCCCTCACCTCATACAGTACATACAGCGCCCTCACCTCATACAGTACATACAGCGCCCTCACCTCATACAGTACATACAGCGCCCTCACCCCATACAGTACATACAGCGCCCTCACCCCATACAGTACAGCGCCCTCACCCCATACAGTACAGCGCCCTCACCCCATACAGTACAGCGCCCTCACCCCAGTACAGTACATACAGTGCCCACACCCCAGTACAGTACATACAGTGCCCACACCCCAGTACAGTACATACAGTGCCCTCACCCCAGTACAGTACATACAGTGCCCACACCCCAGTACAGTACATACAGTGCCCACACCCCAGTACAGTACATACAGTGCCCACACCCCAGTACAGTACATACAGTGCCCACACCCCAGTACAGTACAGCGCCCTCACCTCACACAGTACATACAGCGCCCTCACCCCATACAGTACATACAGCGCCCTCACCCCATACAGTACAGCGCCCTCACCCCATACAGTACAGCGCCCTCACCCCATACAGTACATACAGCGCCCTCACCCCATACAGTACATACAGCGCCCTCACCCCATACAGTACATACAGCGCCCTCACCCCATACAGTACATACAGCGCCCTCACCCCATACAGTACATACAGCGCCCTCACCCCATACAGTGCCCTCACCCCATACAGTGCCCTCACCCCATACAGTACATACAGCGCCCTCACCCCATACAGTACATACAGCGCCCTCACCCCGTACAGTACATACAGCGCCCTCACCCCGTACAGTACATACAGCGCCCTCACCCCGTACAGTACAGCGCCCTCACCCCGTACAGTACAGCGCCCTCACCCCGTACAGTACAGCGCCCTCACCCCGTACAGTACAGCGCCCTCACCCCGTACAGTACAGCGCCCTCACCCCATACAGTACAGCGCCCTCACCCCATACAGTACAGCGCCCTCACCCCATACAGTACAGCGCCCTCACCCCATACAGTACAGCGCCCTCACCTCATACAGTACAGCGCCCTCACCTCATACAGTACAGCGCCCTCACCTCATACAGTACAGCGCCCTCACCTCATACAGTACAGCGCCCTCACCTCATACAGTACAGCGCCCTCACCTCATACAGTACAGCGCCCTCACCTCATACAGTACAGCGCCCTCACCTCATACAGTACAGCGCCCTCACCTCATACAGTACAGCGCCCTCACCTCATACAGTACAGCGCCCTCACCTCATACAGTACAGCGCCCTCACCTCATACAGTACAGCGCCCTCACCTCATACAGTACAGCGCCCTCACCTCATACAGTACAGCGCCCTCACCTCATACAGTACAGCGCCCTCACCTCATACAGTACAGCGCCCTCACCTCATACAGTACAGCGCCCTCACCTCATACAGTACAGCGCCCTCACCTCATACAGTACAGCGCCCTCACCTCATACAGTACAGCGCCCTCACCTCACACAGTACAGTACAGCGCCCTCACCTCACACAGTACAGTACAGCGCCCTCACCTCACACAGTACAGCGCCCTCACCTCACACAGTACAGCGCCCTCACCTCACACAGTACAGCGCCCTCACCTCACACAGTACAGCGCCCTCACCTCACACAGTACAGCGCCCTCACCTCACACAGTACAGCGCCCTCACCTCATACAGTACAGCGCCCTCACCTCATACAGTACAGCGCCCTCACCCCATACAGTACAGCGCCCTCACCCCATACAGTACAGCGCCCTCACCTCATACAGTACAGCGCCCTCACCTCATACAGTACAGCGCCCTCACCTCATACAGTACAGCGCCCTCACCTCATACAGTACAGCGCCCTCACCTCATACAGTACAGCGCCCTCACCTCATACAGTACAGCGCCCTCACCTCATACAGTACAGCGCCCTCACCTCATACAGTACAGCGCCCTCACCTCACACAGTACAGCGCCCTCACCTCACACAGTGCAGCGCCCTCACCTCACACAGTGCAGCGCCCTCACCTCACACAGTGCAGCGCCCTCACCTCACACAGTGCAGCGCCCTCACCTCACACAGTGCAGCGCCCTCACCTCACACAGTGCAGCGCCCTCACCCCATACAGTACAGCGCCCTCACCCCATACAGTACAGCGCCCTCACCCCATACAGTACAGCGCCCTCACCCCATACAGTACAGCGCCCTCACCCCATACAGTACAGTGCCCTCACCTCATACAGTACAGTGCCCTCACCCCACACAGTACAGTACAGTGCCCTCACCCCACACAGTACAGTACAGTGCCCTCACCTCATACAGTACAGTGCCCTCACCTCATACAGTACAGTGCCCTCACCCCACACAGTACAGTACAGTGCCCTCACCCCACACAGTACAGTACAGTGCCCTCACCTCATACAGTACAGTGCCCTCACCCCACACAGTACAGTGCCCTCACCTCATACAGTACAGTGCCCTCACCTCATACAGTACAGTGCCCTCACCCCATACAGTACAGTACAGTGCCCTCACCTCATACAGTACAGTGCCCTCACCTCATACAGTACAGTGCCCTCACCTCACACAGTACAGCGCCCTCACCTCACACAGTACAGCGCCCTCACCTCACACAGTGCAGCGCCCTCACCTCACACAGTGCAGCGCCCTCACCCCATACAGTACAGCGCCCTCACCCCATACAGTACAGCGCCCTCACCCCATACAGTACAGTGCCCTCACCCCATACAGTACAGTGCCCTCACCCCATACAGTACAGTGCCCTCACCCCATACAGTACAGTGCCCTCACCCCATACAGTACAGTGCCCTCACCTCATACAGTACAGTGCCCTCACCCCACACAGTACAGTACAGTGCCCTCACCCCACACAGTACAGTACAGTGCCCTCACCTCATACAGTACAGTACAGTGCCCTCACCTCATACAGTACAGTGCCCTCACCTCATACAGTACAGTACAGTGCCCTCACCCCACACAGTACAGTACAGTGCCCTCACCCCACACAGTACAGTACAGTGCCCTCACCTCATACAGTACAGTGCCCTCACCCCACACAGTACAGTGCCCTCACCTCATACAGTACAGTGCCCTCACCTCACACAGTACAGTGCCCTCACCCCATACAGTACAGTGCCCTCACCTCATACAGTACAGCGCCCTCACCCCATACAGTACAGCGCCCTCACCCCATACAGTACAGCGCCCTCACCCCATACAGTACAGCGCCCTCACCCCATACAGTACAGCACCCTCACCCCATACAGTACAGTGCCCTCACCCCATACAGTACAGTGCCCTCACCTCATACAGCACTGTATCATACAGTACAGTGCCCTCGCCTCATACAGTACAGTGCCCCCAATCACTGATCAGACCTAACAGAGCACAGCGCCCCCAATCACTGATCAGACCTAACAGAGCACAGCGCTCCCCAATCACTGATTAGACCTAACAGATCACAGCGCCCCCCAATCACTGATCAGACCTAACAGAGCACAGCGCCCCCCAATCACTGATCAGACCTAACACAGCACAGCGCCCCCCAATCACCGATCAGACCTAACAGAGCACAGCGCCCCCAATCACCGATCAGACCTAACAGAGCACAGCGCCCCCAATCACCCATCAGACCTAACAGAGCACAGCGCCCCCAATCACCGATCAGACCTAACAGAGCACAGCCCCCCAATCACTGATCAGACCTAACAGAGCACAGCGCCCCCAATCACCGATCAGACCTAACAGAGCACAGCCCCCCAATCACTGATCAGACCTAACAGAGCACAGCCCCCCAATCACTGATCAGACCTAACAGAGCACAGCCCCCCAATCACTGATCAGACCTAACAGAGCACAGCGCCCCCAATCACCGATCAGACCTAACAGAGCACAGGGCCCCCAATCACTGATCAGACCTAACAGAGCACAGGGCCCCCAATCACTGATCAGACCTAACAGAGCACAGCGCCCCCAATCACTGATCAGACCTAACAGAGCACAGCGCCCCCAATCACTGATCAGACCTAACAGAGCACAGCGCCCCCAATCACTGATCAGACCTAACAGAGCACAGCGCCCCCAATCACTGATCAGACCTAACAGAGCACAGAGGCCCCTAGGCCTGTATGCAGGGGCAGTTAAAAGAGTAGTCTAGTAAAAAATAAATTATTCCATATCCAAGGATCCGATATATATACTGGGGCAGATATGAGGCATTTGGCTGTATACAGGGGCAGATATGAGGCATAGGGCTGTATACAGGGGCAGATATGAGGCATAGGGCTGTATACAGGGGCAGATATGAGGCATAGGGCTGTATACTGGGGCAGATATGAGGCACAGGGCTGTATACTGGGGCAGATATGAGGCGCAGGACTGTATACTGGGGCAGATATGAGGCGCAGGACTGTATACAGGGGCAGATATGAGGCGCATGGCTGTATACAGGGGCAGATATGAGGCGTAGGGCTGTATACTGGGGCAGATGAGGTGCAGGGCTGTATACAGGGGCAGATATGAGGCGCAGGGCTGTATACAGGGGCAGATACGTGGCACACGGCTGTATACAGGGGCAGATATGAGGCGCAGGGCTGTATACTGGGGCAGATGAGGTGCAGGGCTGTATACAGGGGCAGATATGAGGCGCAGGGCTGTATACAGCGGCAGATATGAGGCGCAGGGCTGTATACTGGGGCAGATGAGGTGCAGGGCTGTATACTGGGGCAGATGAGGTGCAGGGCTGTATACAGAGGCAGATATGAGGCGCAGGGCTGTATACAGGGGCAGATATGAGGTGCAGGACTGTATACTGGGACAGATATGAGGCGCAGGACTGTATACTGGGGCAGATATGAGGCGCAGGACTGTATACTGGGACAGATATGAGGCGCAGGGCTGTATACAGGGGCAGATATGAAGCGCAGGGCTGTATACTGGGGCAGATATGAGGCACAGGGCTGTATACAGGGGCAGATATGAGGCGCAGGACTGTATACTGGGGCAGATATGAGGCGCAGGACTGTATACTGGGACAGATATGAGGCACAGGGCTGTATACAGGGGCAGATATGAAGCGCAGGGCTGTATACTGGGGCAGATGTGACCCATGGGGCAGGGGACAGCTGCAGGTTATGTGGGAGCACTGTGGGGAGGTGAGCGGTGCATCTTGCCTCGTGTGGCGGTGATCACCGCGCGGTGTTTATCTTACAGACGGATGTTTATCTCTCTATAGAATCATTTTTCTCCCCTTGTTAGACGCAGCGCAGAAATCTGACTTTCCTTTCATCCGCTGCCAGAACTCCATGATGAGGGCGGCCGGACGCTGCCAGCAATGTGCGCTCTGCACGGGGTTCTGCATCCGGCTGGACGCGCTCACCTCTGTCTGCAGCTGGGAACCATTCCACCGCGACGCCAATGGCTCTACCACCGCGACGCACAGACCCCGCGGCCCTGAAGAGCGCAACAACACACACAATATACAGGGAAAACCTCCTCACTATACACAGGGAAAACCTCCTCACTATATACAGGGAAACATCCTCACTATATACAGAGAAAACCTCCTCACTATATACAGGGAAACATCCTCACTATACACAGAGAAAACCTCCTCACTATACACAGGGAAAACCTCCTCACTATACACAGGGAAAACCTCCTCACTATATACAGGGAAAACCTCCTCACTATACACAGGGAAAACACCCTCACTATACACAGGGAAAACACCCTCACTATACACAGGGAAAACCTCCTCACTATACACAGGGAAAACCTCCTCACTATACACAGGGAAACCCTCCTCACTATACACAGGGAAACCCTCCTCACTATACACAGAGAAAGCCTCCTCACTATATACAGGGAAAACCTCCTCACTATATACAGGGAAAACCTCCTCACTATATACAGGGAAAACCTCCTCACTATATACAGGGAAAACCTCCTCACTATATACAGGGAAAACCTCCTCACTATATACAGGGAAAACCTCCTCACTATATACAGAGAAAACCTCCTCACTATACACAGGGAAAACCTCCTCACTATATACAGGGCAAACCTCCTCACTATACACAGGGAAACCCTCCTCACTATATACAGAGAAAGCCTCCTCACTATACACAGGGCAAACCTCCTCACTATACACAGGGAAACCCTCCTCACTATACACAGAGAAAGCCTCCTCACTATATACAGGGAAAACCTCCTCACTATATACAGGGCAAACCTCCTCACTATATACAGGGCAAACCTCCTCACTATATACAGGGCAAACCTCCTCACTATATACAGGGCAAACCTCCTCACTATATACAGGGCAAACCTCCTCACTATATACAGGGCAAACCTCCTCACTATATACAGGGCAAACCTCCTCACTATATACAGGGCAAACCTCCTCACTATATACAGGGCAAACCTCCTCACTATATACAGGGCAAACCTCCTCACTATATACAGGGCAAACCTCCTCACTATATACAGGGCAAACCTCCTCACTATATACAGGGCAAACCTCCTCACTATATACAGGGCAAACCTCCTCACTATATACAGGGCAAACCTCCTCACTATATACAGGGCAAACCTCCTCACTATATACAGGGCAAACCTCCTCACTATATACAGGGCAAACCTCCTCACTATATACAGGGCAAACCTCCTCACTATATACAGGGCAAACCTCCTCACTATATACAGGGCAAACCTCCTCACTATATACAGGGCAAACCTCCTCACTATATACAGGGCAAACCTCCTCACTATATACAGGGCAAACCTCCTCACTATATACAGGGCAAACCTCCTCACTATATACAGGGCAAACCTCCTCACTATATACAGGGCAAACCTCCTCACTATATACAGGGCAAACCTCCTCACTATATACAGGGCAAACCTCCTCACTATATACAGGGCAAACCTCCTCACTATATACAGGGCAAACCTCCTCACTATATACAGGGCAAACCTCCTCACTATATACAGGGCAAACCTCCTCACTATATACAGGGCAAACCTCCTCACTATATACAGGGCAAACCTCCTCACTATATACAGGGCAAACCTCCTCACTATATACAGGGCAAACCTCCTCACTATATACAGGGCAAACCTCCTCACTATATACAGGGCAAACCTCCTCACTATATACAGGGCAAACCTCCTCACTATATACAGGGCAAACCTCCTCACTATATACAGGGCAAACCTCCTCACTATATACAGGGCAAACCTCCTCACTATATACAGGGCAAACCTCCTCACTATATACAGGGCAAACCTCCTCACTATATACAGGGCAAACCTCCTCACTATATACAGGGCAAACCTCCTCACTATATACAGGGCAAACCTCCTCACTATATACAGGGCAAACCTCCTCACTATATACAGGGCAAACCTCCTCACTATATACAGGGCAAACCTCCTCACTATATACAGGGCAAACCTCCTCACTATATACAGGGCAAACCTCCTCACTATATACAGGGCAAACCTCCTCACTATATACAGGGCAAACCTCCTCACTATATACAGGGCAAACCTCCTCACTATATACAGGGCAAACCTCCTCACTATATACAGGGCAAACCTCCTCACTATATACAGGGCAAACCTCCTCACTATACACAGGGCAAACCTCCTCACTATACACAGGGCAAACCTCCTCACTATACACAGGGCAAACCTCCTCACTATACACAGGGCAAACCTCCTCACTATATACAGGGCAAACCTCCTCACTATACACAGGGAAAACCTCCTCACTATACACAGGGAAAACCTCCTCACTATACACAGGGAAAACCTCCTCACTATACACAGGGAAAACCTCCTCACTATACACAGGGAAAACCTCCTCACTATATACAGGGAAAACCTCCTCACTATATACAGGGAAAACCTCCTCACTATATACAGGGAAAACCTCCTCACTATATACAGGGAAAACCTCCTCACTATATACAGGGAAAACCTCCTCACTATATACAGGGAAAACCTCCTCACTATATACAGGGAAAACCTCCTCACTATATACAGGGAAAACCTCCTCACTATATACAGGGAAAACCTCCTCACTATATACAGGGAAAACCTCCTCACTATATACAGGGAAAACCTCCTCACTATATACAGGGAAAACCTCCTCACTATATACAGGGAAAACCTCCTCACTATATACAGGGAAAACCTCCTCACTATATACAGGGAAAACCTCCTCACTATATACAGGGAAAACCTCCTCACTATATACAGGGAAAACCTCCTCACTATATACAGGGAAAACCTCCTCACTATATACAGGGAAAACCTCCTCACTATATACAGGGAAAACCTCCTCACTATATACAGGGAAAACCTCCTCACTATATACAGGGAAAACCTCCTCACTATATACAGGGAAAACCTCCTCACTATATACAGAGAAATCATCACTATATACAGGGAAAACCTCCTCACTATATACAGAGAAATCATCACTATATACAGAGAAATCATCACTATATACAGGGATGAAACCCGTAAAGGATTCCAATTATTTTATGCTGTTTATCCAGAGCTCAGTTCTAAATTCTGCTGGTGCGCAACGAAACGCTGAAAGTGCACTGGAAACCGCAGCTCTGGAGGATAAGACAGGATGTAACAGCAGAATAGTGAGTGCGGCTCTGGAGGATAAGGCATGATGTAAGAGCAGAATAGTGAGTGCAGCTCTGGAGGATAAGATATGATGTAACAGCAGAATAGTGAGTGCAGCTCTGGAGGATAAGACAGGATGTAACAGCAGAATAGTGAGTGCAGCTCTGGAGGATAAGACAGGATGTAACAGCAGAATAGTGAGTGCAGCTCTGGAGGATAAGATATGATGTAACAGCAGAATAGTGAGTGCAGCTCTGGAGGATAAGATATGATGTAACAGCAGAATAGTGAGTGCAGCTCTGGAGGATAAGACAGGATGTAACAGCAGAATAGTGAGTGCAGCTCTGGAGGATAAGACCGGATGTAACAGCAGAATAGTGAGTGCAGCTCTGGAGTATAAGATATGATGTAACAGCAGAATAGTGAGTGCAGCTCTGGAGGATAAGACATGATGTAACAGCAGAATAGTGAGTGCAGCTCTGGAGGATAAGACAGGATGTAACAGCAGAATAGTGAGTGCAGCTCTGGAGGATAAGACAGGATGTAACAGCAGAATAGTGAGTGCAGCTCTGGAGGATAAGACAGGATGTAACAGCAGAATAGTGAGTGCAGCTCTGGAGGATAAGATATGATGTAACAGCAGAATAGTGAGTGCAGCTCTGGAGGATAAGATATGATGTAACAGCAGAATAGTGAGTGCAGCTCTGGAGGATAAGATATGATGTAACAGCAGAATAGTGAGTGCAGCTCTGGAGGATAAGACCGGATGTAACAGCAGAATAGTGAGTGCAGCTCTGGAGTATAAGATATGATGTAACAGCAGAATAGTGAGTGCAGCTCTGGAGGATAAGACAGGATGTAACAGCAGAATAGTGAGTGCAGCTCTGGAGGATAAGACAGGATGTAACAGCAGAATAGTGAGTGCAGCTCTGGAGGATCAGACATGGTGTACCAGCAGAATAGTGAGTGCAGCTCTGGAGGATAAGACATGGTGTACCAGCAGAATAGTGAGTGCAGCTCTGGAGGTGACTGGAGGATAAGACATGATGTAACAGCAGAATAGTGAGTGCAGCTCTGGAGGATAAGACATGGTGTACCAGCAGAATAGTGAGTGCAGCTCTGGAGGTGACTGGAGGATAAGACATGATGTAACAGCAGAATAGTGAGTACAGCTCTGGAGGATAAGACATGGTGTACCAGCAGAATAGTGAGTGCAGCTCTGGAGGTGACTGGAGGATAAGACATGATGTAACAGCAGAATAGTGAGTGCAGCTCTGGAGGATTAGACATGAGTCTAGTAAATCAGACAGTTTGCAAAAGTTACTCTTCTGTCTTTGTCACCTATGTAAAGTTTACGGCAGCCAATCAAGGTTCCTCTTTCCCAGACCCCTGAATGGTAAATATGCTGGATGATCAGGACAGGAGTGGTGTATCTGCGGACACATTCTATGTCCATTAGTATGGGGGGGCTCCCTGTGGTGCCCCCCACCGTGCCTGTGATAGTGGACGCAGGAATGTGCTGCTGTGCAGAATGTCAGCGCCGCTCAGGTGTCAGGTTGTCCGGTCAGCAGTGAAAGCCGAGAGGCGGCAGCTCCCTGGTATGTGGAGTCTATGGGGGCACAGGGCGCTCCTGCCAACTATACCCGCCCTCTGTCCACCCAACGCCATTCACAACCTGAAGGAAAACTTTAAAAGACTCTGAAAGGAGGACGTCCGTCCCGGGACATAGACGGGGGCCCGAGGGGCCAGGGGCCGCAGCCACCATTCTTCTCAGTACTCCTGTATCCAGTGCCTCCATGTTGTCGTTCAATCTTGGCAGACGCGTAAATGTGATTTCACCAGGACGGACGGTGACTGAAGATATAAGCAGAGCGGACGGTGAGGGTGGTAGTCCCATTACTGGGGGTCATTCTACACCAACAACATAAATCCTCCGACCGCCCGCTGCTGAGGAACATGACTCATGCGCCAACAGGGCAAGGCGGGGGGTCCCCGAGGCGCCCACAGGGCAAGGCGGGGGGTCCCCGAGGCGCCCACAGGGCAAGGCGGGGGGTCCCCGAGGCGCCCACAGGGCAAGGCGGGGGGTCCCCGAGGCGCCCACAGGGCAAGGCGGGGGGTCCCCGAGGCGCCCACAGGGCAAGGCGGGGGGTCCCCGAGGCGCCCACAGGGCAAGGCGGGGGTCCACAGGGCAAGGAAGGGTTGGGGGTCACAGACTTTCTTTCCTCAGAGACTGAAGAGGAATAATACAGAGTAATGATGAGAACTACAAATCCCAGAAACATTACATAGGAAAGGAAAGTAGTAGGAGACGGATTATAGGTGGATACTGTACATAAGGCCACGCCCACAGCGCCACGAGCTGCGCAATCCACACTACACATCACAGAACACGGAAAAATCCTAACACTAAACCGTCTGCCCCAGAATCCGCATCGTACTCTCCATTCACTTCCAGAGCTGCATTCAATCTTCTGCTGCCACATAGACCCCTCCCATATATAACCACAGTCTACAACTCCCACAATGCACTGCAGCACAAGCCAGACCCCTCCTCCTCCTCCAGGGGTGAGGGCTGAGACGTCAAATCCTGCAACAAGAGCTAATAGGAAACCAGAAGAATCAGGAGCGCAGCTCTGGGGGTGACTGGAGTAGAAGGGGTGACTAGAGATGACGCAAACACTAAATCTCCCACAATGCACCAGGATATATATCCTCAGAGCTCTAAGGAAAGCAGAAGTGAGCGAAGACGTCACTGAAGCTTTCATCATACGATGGTCCCATAATGCACTGCGGAACAATCCAGAAGGGGAAGGCACCGAAACGTGAGGCCCTGCGACCTGAGAGCTAATGGGGAACCAGAAGAATTGGGAATTCAGCATCTGACCTGCAGGGGAATCTAGAGGTCATGTGATCAGCCCCTGAGCCAGCGTTTCCTAAACAGGGTGCCCCCAGCTGTTGCAAAACTACACCTCCCAGCATGCCAGGACAGCCAACGGCTGGGATGTGTAGTATTGCAACAGCTGGAGGCACCCTAGTTGTAAAACACTGCCTATACATAGTAACATCCAGTCCACAGCTCGGACCTCCCCGTGGACGGCCTCACCCTCACCCTCCGTCCCGCCGGTTACCGCACTAATGTCCGAGCCACCATTCAGGGACCATCTCTATTTTTGGCCGATCAGAATGGAAAGCGTCAGGAAGCGGCTGCCCGGAGCCTGGGGGGGATAGAGTTACAGCAGATGTGAAAGTACTAATGTGCCGGAATGTGGAGCCCGAGGTCGCGCTGCCCACCCAGCCGCCCCCCGCCCCCCCGTAATATTAATATAATGTACAGGATGGATGATTTATCTACAGCCAATGACCCCCACATCTCAGGGTCGCACCACCCCCAGCACCACACAAGCCAGGGCCGACACCCCACCACCCCGGGCCGCCGCACCACCACCCGGCACCACACCACCCAGGGCCGCACCACCACCACCCGGCACCACACCACCCAGGGCCGCACCACCACCACCCGGCACCACACCACCCAGGGCCGCACCACCACCACCCGGCACCACACCACCCAGGGCCGCACCACCACCACCCGGCACCACACCACCCAGGGCCGCACCACCACCACCCGGCACCACACCACACAGGGCCGCCGCCGCGCCGCACCACCCCCGGCACCACACAACCCAGGGCCGCCACACCACCACCCCGCACCACACCACCCAGGGCCGCCGCCGCACCACCCAGGGCCGCCGCTGCACCATATGGCACCACACCACCCAGGGCCGCACCACCACCACCCGGCACCACACCATCCAGGGCCGCCGCCGCACCACCCCCGGCACCACACAACCCAGGGCCGCCACACCACCACCCCGCACCACACCACCCAGGGCCGCCGCCGCACCACCCAGGGCCGCCGCTGCACCATATGGCACCACACCACCCAGGGCCGCCGCACCACCACCCGGCACCACACCACCCAGGGCCGCACCACCACCACCCGGCACCACACCACACAGGGCCGCCGCCGCGCCGCACCACCCCCGGCACCACACAACCCAGGGCCGCCACACCACCACCCCGCACCACACCACCCAGGGCCGCCGCTCCACCCAGGGCCGCCGCTGCACCACCCAGGGCCGCCTCACCACCATCCGGCACCACACCACCCAGGGCCGCCGCACCAACACCCGGCACCACACCATCCAGGGCCGCCGCACCACCCAGGGCCGCCGCACCACCACCCGGCATCACACCACACAGGGCCGCCGCCGCACCACCATCCGGCACCACACCACCCAGGGCCGCCGCACCACCACCCGGCATTACACCACCCAGGGCCGCCGCACCACCACCCGGCATTACACCACCCAGGGCCGCCGCACCACCATCCGGCACCACACCACCCAGGGCCGCCGCACCACCACCACACGGCACCACACCACCCGGGACCGCCGCACCACCACCCGGCACCACACCACCCGGGGCCGCCGCACCACCACCCGCCACCACACCACCCAGGGCCGCCGCACCACCACCCGCCACCACACCACCCAGGGCCACCGCACCACCACCCGGCACCACACCACCCAGGGCCGCCGCACCACACCAACCAGGGCCGCCACACCACCACCCCGCACCACACCACCCAGGGCCGCACCACCACCACCCGGCACCACACCCCCCAGGGCCGCCGCCGCACCACCCCCGGCACCACACAATCCAGGGCCGTCACACCACCACCCCGCACCACACCACCCAGGGCCGCCGCTGCACCACCACCCAGGGCCGCCGCTGCACCACCCAAGGCCGCCTCACCACCATCCGGCACCACACCACCCAGGGCCACCGCACCACCATCCGGCACCACACCACCCAGGGCCACCGCACCACCACCCGGCACCACACCACCCAGGGCCGCCGCACCACCACCCGGCACCACACCACCCGGGGCCACCGCACCACCACCACACCACCCGGGGCCGCCGCACCACCACCCGCCACCACACCACCCAGGGCCGCCGCACCACCACCCGCCACCACCGCACCACCACCCCGCACCTCACCACCCAGGGCCGCACTACATCACCCGTCACCACACCACCCAGGATCAAACCACATTACAAAGCGCCACTCCACATCACCCAGGGCCAGTGCAACACCATGACCACATCGCACCTCCTACTGCCGCACACCACCACATCAACCAGGGCCAGTGTAACACCATGACCACATCGCACCTCCTACTGCCGCACACCACCACATCAACCAGGGCCAGTGTAACACCATGACCACATCGCACCTCCTACTGCCGCACACCACCACATCACCCAGGGCCAGTGCAACACCACAACCCCACCTCCTACTGCCGCACGCCACCACATCACCCAGGGCCAGTGCAACACCACGACCACACCGCACCTCCTACTGCCGCACGCCACCACATCACCCAGGGCCAGTGCAACACCACGACCACACCGCACCTCCTACTGCCGCACGCCACCACATCACCCAGGGCCAGTGCAACACCACAACCACACCTCCTACTGCCGCACGCCACCACATCACCCAGGGCCAGTGTAACACCACGACCACACCGCACCTCCTACTGCCGCACACCAGCACATCACCCAGGGCCAGTGCAACACCACAACCACACCTCCTACTGCCGCACGCCACCACATCACCCAGGGCCAGTGCAACACCACGACCACACCGCACCTCTTACTGCCGCACACCACCACATCACCCAGGGCCAGTGCAACACCACAACCACACCGCACCTCCTACTGCCGCACACCACATCACCCAGGGCCAGTGCAACACCACAACCGCACCTCCTACTGCCGCACACCACCACATCACCCAGGGCCAGTGCAACACCACGACCACACCGCACCTCTTACTGCCGCACACCACCACATCACCCTGGGCCAGTGCAACACCACACCGCACCTCCTACTGCCGCACACCACCACATCACCCAGGGCCAGTGCAACACCACAACCGCACCGCACCTCCTACTGCCGCACACCACCACATCACCCAGGGCCAGTGCAACACCACAACCGCACCTCCTACTGCCGCACACCCCCACATCACCCAGGGCCAGTGCAACACCACGACCACACCGCACCTCTTACTGCCGCACACCACCACATCACCCTGGGCCAGTGCAACACCACACCGCACCGCACCTCCTACTGCCGCACACCACCACATCACCCAGGGCCAGTGCAACACCACAACCGCACCTCCTACTGCCGCACACCACCACATCACCCAGGGCCAGTGCAACACCACGACCGCACCTCCTACTGCCGCACACCACCACATCACCCTGGGCCAGTGCAACACCACACCGCACCGCACCTCCTACTGCCGCACACCACCACATCACCCAGGGCCAGTGCAACACCACAACCGCACCTCCTACTGCCGCACGCCACCACTTCACCCAGGGCCAGTGCAACACCACGACCACACCGCACCTCTTACTGCCGCACACCACCACATTACCCAGGGCCAGTGCAACACCACGACCACACCTCCTACTGCCGCACACCACCACATCACCCAGGGCCAGTGCAACACCACGACCGCACCTCCTACTGCCGCACACCATCACATCACCCAGGGCCAGTGCAACACCACGACCGCACCTCCTACTGCCGCACACCACCACATCACCCAGGGCCAGTGCAACACCACGACCGCACCTCCTACTGCCGCACACCACCACATCACCCAGGGCCAGTGCAACACCACGACCGCACCTCCTACTGCCGCACACCACCACTTCACCCAGGGCCAGTGCAACACCACAACCGCACCTCCTACTGCCGCACGCCACCACTTCACCCAGGGCCAGTGCAACACCACGACCACACCGCACCTCTTACTGCCGCACACCACCACATTACCCAGGGCCAGTGCAACACCACGACCACACCTCCTACTGCCGCACACCACCACATCACCCAGGGCCAGTGCAACACCACGACCGCACCTCCTACTGCCGCACACCATCACATCACCCAGGGCCAGTGCAACACCACGACCGCACCTCCTACTGCCGCACACCATCACATCACCCAGGGCCAGTGCAACACCACAACCGCACCTCCTACTGCCGCACACCACCACATCACCCAGGGCCAGTGCAACACCACGACCGCACCTCCTACTGCCGCACACCACCACATCACCCAGGGCCAGTGCAACACCACAACCGCACCTCCTACTGCCGCACACCGCTCCACATCACCCAGGGCCAGTGCAACACCACGACCGCACCTCCTACTGCCGCACACCACCACATCACCCAGGGCCAGTGCAACACCACAACCACACCTCCTACTGCCGCACACCACATCACCCAGGGCCAGTGCAACACCACGACCGCACCTCCTACTGCCGCACGCCACCACATCACCCAGGGCCAGTGCAACACCACAACCACACCGCACCTCCTACTGCCGCACACCACCACATCACCCAGGGCCAGTGCAACACCACGACCCCACCTCCTACTGCCGCACACCATCACATCACCCAGGGCCAGTGCAACACCACGACCGCACCTCCTACTGCCGCACACCACCACATCACCCAGGGCCAGTGCAACACCACAACCGCACCTCCTACTGCCGCACACCACCACATCACCCAGGGCCAGTGCAACACCACGACCGCACCGCACCTCCTACTGCCGCACACCACCACATCACCCAGGGCCAGTGCAACACCACGACCGCACCTCCTACTGCCGCACGCCACCACATCACCCAGGGCCAGTGCAACACCACGACCACACCGCACCTCCTACTGCCGCACGCCACCACATCACCCAGGGCCAGTGCAACACCACAACCACACCTCCTACTGCCGCACGCCACCACATCACCCAGGGCCAGTGCAACACCACGACCACACCGCACCTCTTACTGCCGAACACCACCACATCACCCAGGGCCAGTGCAACACCACAACCACACCGCACCTCCTACTGCCGCACACCACATCACCCAGGGCCAGTGCAACACCACAACCGCACCTCCTACTGCCGCACACCACCCAGGGCCAGTGCAACACCACGACCACACCGCACCTCTTACTGCCGCACACCACCACATCACCCTGGGCCAGTGCAACACCACACCGCACCGCACCTCCTACTGCCGCACACCACCACATCACCCAGGGCCAGTGCAACACCACAACCGCACCGTACCTCCTACTGCCGCACACCACCACATCACCCAGGGCCAGTGCAACACCACAACCGCACCTCCTACTGCCGCACACCCCCACATCACCCAGGGCCAGTGCAACACCACGACCACACCGCACCTCTTACTGCCGCACACCACCACATCACCCTGGGCCAGTGCAACACCACACCGCACCGCACCTCCTACTGCCGCACACCACCACATCACCCAGGGCCAGTGCAACACCACGACCACACCTCCTACTGCCGCACACCACCACATCACCCAGGGCCAGTGCAACACCACGACCGCACCTCCTACTGCCGCACACCATCACATCACCCAGGGCCAGTGCAACACCACGACCGCACCTCCTACTGCCGCACACCATCACATCACCCAGGGCCAGTGCAACACCACGACCGCACCTCCTACTGCCGCACACCACCACATCACCCAGGGCCAGTGCAACACCACGACCGCACCTCCTACTGCCGCACACCACCACATCACCCAGGGCTAGTGCAACACCACAACCGCACCTCCTACTGCCGCACACCACTTCACCCAGGGCCAGTGCAACACCACGACCACACCGCACCTCTTACTGCCGCACACCACCACATTACCCAGGGCCAGTGCAACACCACGACCACACCTCCTACTGCCGCACACCACCACATCACCCAGGGCCAGTGCAACACCACGACCGCACCTCCTACTGCCGCACACCATCACATCACCCAGGGCCAGTGCAACACCACGACCGCACCTCCTACTGCCGCACACCATCACATCACCCAGGGCCAGTGCAACACCACGACCGCACCTCCTACTGCCGCACACCACCACATCACCCAGGGCCAGTGCAACACCACGACCGCACCTCCTACTGCCGCACACCACCACATCACCCAGGGCCAGTGCAAAACCACGACCGCACCTCCTACTGCCGCACACCACCACTTCACCCAGGGCCAGTGCAACACCACAACCGCACCTCCTACTGCCGCACGCCACCACTTCACCCAGGGCCAGTGCAACACCACGACCACACCGCACCTCTTACTGCCGCACACCACCACATCACCCAGGGCCAGTGCAACACCACGACCGCACCTCCTACTGCCGCACACCATCACATCACCCAGGGCCAGTGCAACACCACGACCGCACCTCCTACTGCCGCACACCATCACATCACCCAGGGCCAGTGCAACACCACAACCGCACCTCCTACTGCCGCACACCACCACATCACCCAGGGCCAGTGCAACACCACGACCGCACCTCCTACTGCCGCACACCACCACATCACCCAGGGCCAGTGCAACACCACAACCGCACCTCCTACTGCCGCACACCGCTCCACATCACCCAGGGCCAGTGCAACACCACGACCGCACCTCCTACTGCCGCACACCACCACATCACCCAGGGCCAGTGCAACACCACGACCACACCGCACCTCCTACTGCCGCACACCACCACATCACCCAGGGCCAGTGCAACACCACAACCACACCTCCTACTGCAGCACACCACATCACCCAGGGCCAATGCAACACCACAACCGCACCTCCTACTGCCGCACACCACATCACCCAGGGCCAGTGCAACACCATGACCGCACCTCCTACTGCCGCACACCACCACATCACCCAGGGCCAGTGCAACACCACGACCGCACCTCCTACTGCCGCACACCATCACATCACCCAGGGCCAGTGCAACACCACGACCGCACCTCCTACTGCCGCACACCACCACATCACCCAGGGCCAGTGCAACAACACGACCGCACCTCCTACTGCCGCACACCACCACATTACCCAGGGCCAGTGCAACACCACGACCGCACCGCACCTCCTACTGCCGCACACCACCACATCACCCTGGGCCAGTGCAACACCACAACCGCACCTCCTACTGCCGCACACCACCACATCACCCAGGGCCAGTGCAACACCACAACCGCACCTCCTACTGCCGCACACCACCACATCACCCAGGGCCAGTGCAACACCACGACCGCACCTCCTACTGCCGCACACCACCACATCACCCAGAGCCAGTGCAACACCACAACCGCACCTCCTACTGCCGCACACCGCTCCACATCACCCAGGGCCAGTGCAACACCACGACCGCACCTCCTACTGCCGCACACCACCACATCACCCAGGGCCAGTGCAACACCACAACCACACCGCACACCACATCACCCAGGGCCAGTGCAACACCACAACCGCACCTCCTACTGCCGCACACCACCACATCACCCAGGGCCAGTGCAACACCACGACCGCACCTCCTACTGCCGCACACCACCACATCACCCAGGGCCAGTGCAACACCACGACCGCACCTCCTACTGCCGCACACCACCACATCACCCAGGGCCAGTGCAACACCACAACCACACCGCACACCACATCACCCAGGGCCAGTGCAACACCACAACCGCACCTCCTACTGCCGCACACCACCACATCACCCAGGGCCAGTGCAACACCACAACCGCACCTCCTACTGCCGCACACCATCACATCACCCAGGGCCAGTGCAACACCACAACCGCACCTCCTACTGCCGCACACCATCACATCACCCAGGGCCAGTGCAACACCACACCGCACCTCCTACTGCCGCACACCACCACATCACCCAGGGCAAGTGCAACACCACAACCACACCGCACCTCCTACTGCCGCACACCACATCACCCAGGGCCAGTGCAACACCACAACCGCACCTCCTACTGCCGCACACCACCACATCACCCAGGGCAAGTGCAACACCACAACCGCACCTCCTACTGCCGCACACCACATCACCCAGGGCCAGTGCAACACCACAACCGCACCTCCTACTGCCGCACACCACCACATCACCCAGGGCAAGTGCAACACCACAACCGCACCTCCTACTGCCGCACACCACATCACCCAGGGCGGTGCTGCAGCTTTGATCTTATACAGATTTGCCACAACATGAAGCAGTCTCGCTCGATTACAGTGGCCGGGCCGAGGGTCTCCACAACTTTTCTGCATTCACTTCTATTGCAGTGTGACTATACCGCACAACTGTGCCCGTCACTGCAGCTACACATATAACCCCCCGCACGGCATGCTGGGAGTTGTACTTCTGCATCATGTGACGGGGCACAGGTTGGAGATGAAGAAGACACAACCCCCGGAGACGCACAGACGTGGCGGAACCAGGTTCTGAGATTTCACAAGAGGCACGAGGCGCCGGTCATGTGACCAAAATAACAAAGACACAAAGCTGGAGGATCTCGCCCTGAGGCAGCGGTGAGGACAGGAGCGGGCAGGAGCGGGCAGGAGCGGGCGTGCAGCTCCCACAGCAGGACTCAGCTTGTCCTAAGAGGAAGAACTGCAGGAAGTAACCAGATACATTACCCACAGTGCACTGCAACTATGCGAGACAAAACTGAGGAACTCCGACAAGAAAACTAATGAACCCTGAACCCAATAATAAAGAACTGCGTAACCCAGTAATAAAGAACCACAGTAATAAAGAACCCCCAACCCAATAATAAAGAACCAGAACCACAATAATAAAGAACCACGAACCCAATAATAAAGAAGCCCGACCTCAATAATAAAGAACCGCGTAACCCAGTAATAAAGAACCCCAATAATCAAGAACCCCGACCCCAATAATAAAGAACCCCAAACCCCAATAATAAAGAACTGCAGGAAGTAACCAGATACATTATCCACAGTGCACTGCAACTATGAGAGACAAAACTGAGGAACTCCGACAAGAAAACTAATGAACTCTGAACCCAATAATAAGGAACCCAAACCACAATAATACAGAACCCCGAACCCAATAATAAAGAACCCGAACCCCAATAATAAAGAAGCCCGACCTCAATAATAAAGAACCGCGTAACCCAGTAATAAAGAACCCCAACAATCAAGAACCCCGACCCCAATAATGAGGAACCCAAACCACAATAATAAAGAACTGCAGGAAGTAACCAGATACATTACCCACAGTGCACTGCAACTATGCAAGACAAAACTGAGGAACTCCGACAAGAAAACTAATGAACTCTGAACCTGATAATAAGGAACCCAAACCACAATAATACAGAACCCCGAACCCAATAATAAAGAACCCGAACCCCAATAATAAAGAAGCCCGACCTCAATAATAAAGAACCGCGTAACCCAGTAATAAAGAACCCCAATAATCAAGAACCCGAACCCCAATAATAAAGAACCCCAAACCCCAATAAAGAACCGCGTAACCCAATAATAAAGAACCGAACCACAATAATAAAGAACTGCAGGAAGTTACCAGATACATTACCCACAGTGCACTGCAACTACGCGAGACAAAACTGAGGAACTCCGACAAGAAAACTAACCAAGCCCGAACCACAATAATAAGGAACCCAAACCACAATAATAAAGAACCCCCGTACCCCAATTATAAAGAACCCCAATAATCAAGAACCCGAACCCCAATAATGAGGAACCCAAACCCCAATAATAAAGAACCCCCGTACCCCAATAATTAAAACCCCAACCTCAATAATAAAAGGACCCCACCACCCCAATAATAAAGGACCACAATAATAAAGAACCCTGTACCCCAATAATAAAGAACCCCATACCTCAAAACTAAACATCATCATACCCTTAAACTTAAGAATTTCATCCCCCAAAGCTAAAGAGCACCGACCCCCAAAGCTAAAGAGCACCGACCCCCAAAGCTAAAGAGCACCGACCCCCAAAGCTAAAGAGCACCGACCCCCAAAGCTAAAGAGCACCGACCCCCAAAGCTAAAGAGCACCGACCCCCAAAGCTAAAGAGCACCGACCCCCAAAGCTAAAGAGCACCGACCCCCAAAGCTAAAGAGCACCGACCCCCAAAGCTAAAGAGCACCGACCCCCAAAGCTAAAGAGCACCGACCCCCAAAGCTAAAGAGCACCGACCCCCAAAGCTAAAGAGCACCGACCCCCAAAGCTAAAGAGCACCGACCCCCAAAACTAAAGAGCACAGACCCCCAAAGCTAAAGAGCACAGACCCCCAAAGCTAAAGAGCACAGACCCCCAAAGCTAAAGAGCACAGACCCCCAAAACTAAAGAGCACAGACCCCCAAAACTAAAGAGCACCGACCCCCAAAACTAAAGAGCACCGACCCCCAAAGCTAAAGAGCACCGACACCCAAAGCTAAAGAGCACCGACCCCCAAAACTAAAGAGCCTTGTACCCCAAAAAGAACCTAACCCATTGGATGCAAGTAACCCTGAACACACACAGCACGGGCCAGGTTGTCATGTGACCGTGGGTCCATAGGGAGCGTCATGTGACCGCGGGTCCATAGGGAGCGTCATGTGACCATCAGTATCTACCTGCAGCACAGGCAGGAGGCGCTCATCAGGCTCGCCATGTTTAGTACCTCTGCTTCTTGTCACTGAACACAATCCTGTTTACATGTCAAGGCTGAAGACATGTACTGAGTTCCTTCTCACAGCTGAGGGTTTGTTACAGCTTCAGATCTATAACTTTCCCCCTGTCCTGACTGGGAGTCGTCGTTTTGTGATAGGGTCTTATGCTGACGGCTGTTTATTCTGCACTGATACATTGTAGCAAACAATCAGAACAGAAGAATGTGCAGATGATTAACCTCAGATAGGATTGTGTAGACTGAAAACCACTGTAACAACCCCTCAGCTGTGAGAAGTATCAGATCAGAGATTACACACAGCACCATACAGCGCGGCCGGCGCGGTCAGGACGTCACCGCCAACACCAGGAAGTCCCGAAAAATCAATGGCGCACAAAAGAGCAGGACATGAGATTTCCTTACACCAGTGTTTCCCAACCAGGGTGCCTCCAGCTGTTCCAAAACTACAGCTCCCAGCATGCCCGGACAGCCGTTGGCTGTCCGGGCATGCTGGGGGCTGTGGTTTTGCAACAGCTGGAGGCACCCAGATTAGGAAACACTGCCTTACACACTATTCCACAACAACTGGCTCCTACCCAGACTGTAATGGCTGATAACAGAGAGTAATAGCATCAACCATATAGGACATATCAGGGGCCCCATAACTGGACACATACTTCTCACCACTGAGGTTTTGCTACAATGTATCAGTGTTGGTTCAGCTCACAGAGCATTGTCTGCACCGATACACTGGGCCAGATCTGGCCTGACTGTTATATACAGGATGGGTCATACCATTATAGGGACACCCCCCGCTGATGAGCGTCACTGTGACCTCCTGATGACCTCATACAGGGCACATGGGGGCAGAGGTCACGTCACCCCCAGGTGCTATATATAGGGGACCCGCAGGCAGCTCATCGGGTGACACATGGTCCGCTGCTCTCTGTATATGGCAATATAAAGGGGTCCTGATCTGTATATAGGGGCAGACTGGTGTTATACTGGGGTCCTGATCTGTATATAGGGGCAGACTGGTGTTATACTGGGGTCCTGATCTCTATATACAGACAAGGTGGTGTTATACTGAGGTTCTGATCTATATATAGGGGCAGACTGGTGTTATACTGGGGTCCTGATCTCTATATAGGGGCAGACTGGTGTTATACTGGGGTCCTGATCTCTATATAGGGGCAGACTGGTGTTATACTGGGGTTCTGATCTCTATATAGGGGCAGACTGGTGTTATACTGGGGTCCTGATCTCTATATACAGGCAAGGTGGTGTTATACTGGGGTTCTGATCTCTATATACAGACAGGGTGGTGTTATACTGGGGTCCGGATCTCTATATAGGGGCAGACTGGTGTTATACTGGGGTTCTGATCTCTATATAGGGGCAGACGGGTGTTATACTGGGGTCCTGATCTCTATATAGGGGCAGACTGGTGTTATACTGGGGTCCTGATCTCTATATACAGACAGGGTGGTGTTATACTGGGGTCCTGATCTCTATATAGGGGCAGACTGGTGCTATACTGGGGTTCTGATCTCTATATAGGGGCAGACGGGTGTTATACTGGGGTTCTGATCTCTATATAGGGGCAGACGGGTGTTATACTGGGGTTCTGATCTCTATATAGGGGCAGACGGGTGTTATACTGGGGTTCTGATCTCTATATAGGGGCAGACTGGTGTTATACTGGGGTCCTGATCTCTATATACAGACAGGGTGGTGTTATACTGGGGTCCTGATCTCTATATACAGACAGGGTGGTGTTATACTGGGGTTCTGATCTCTATATACAGACAGGGTGGTGTTATACTGGGGTCCTGATCTCTATATACAGACAGGGTGGTGTTATACTGGGGTTCTGATCTCTATATACAGACAGGGTGGTGTTATACTGGGGTCCTGATCTCTATATACAGACAGGGTGGTGTTATACTGGGGTTCTGATCTCTATATACAGACAGGGTGGTGTTATACTGGGGTTCTGATCTCTATATAGGGGCAGACTGGTGTTATACTGGGGTTCTGATCTCTGTATAGGGGCAGACTGGTGTTATACTGGGGTCCTGATCTCTATATACAGACAAGGTGGTGTTATACTGAGGTTCTGATCTATATATAGGGGCAGACTGGTGTTATACTGGGGTCCTGATCTCTATATAGGGGCAGACTGGTGTTATACTGGGGTCCTGATCTCTATATAGGGGCAGACTGGTGTTATACTGGGGTTCTGATCTCTATATAGGGGCAGACTGGTGTTATACTGGGGTCCTGATCTCTATATACAGGCAAGGTGGTGTTATACTGGGGTTCTGATCTCTATATACAGACAGGGTGGTGTTATACTGGGGTCCGGATCTCTATATAGGGGCAGACTGGTGTTATACTGGGGTTCTGATCTCTATATAGGGGCAGACGGGTGTTATACTGGGGTCCTGATCTCTATATAGGGGCAGACTGGTGTTATACTGGGGTCCTGATCTCTATATACAGACAGGGTGGTGTTATACTGGGGTCCTGATCTCTATATAGGGGCAGACTGGTGCTATACTGGGGTTCTGATCTCTATATAGGGGCAGACGGGTGTTATACTGGGGTTCTGATCTCTATATAGGGGCAGACGGGTGTTATACTGGGGTTCTGATCTCTATATAGGGGCAGACGGGTGTTATACTGGGGTTCTGATCTCTATATAGGGGCAGACTGGTGTTATACTGGGGTCCTGATCTCTATATACAGACAGGGTGGTGTTATACTGGGGTTCTGATCTCTATATACGGACAGGGTGGTGTTATACTGGGGTTCTGATCTCTATATACAGACAGGGTGGTGTTATACTGGGGTTCTGATCTCTATATACAGACAGGGTGGTGTTATACTGGGGTCCTGATCTCTATATACAGACAGGGTGGTGTTATACTGGGGTCCTGATCTCTATATACAGACAGGGTGGTGTTATACTGGGGTTCTGATCTCTATATACAGACAGGGTGGTGTTATACTGGGGTTCTGATCTCTATATACAGACAGGGTGGTGTTATACTGGGGTTCTGATCTCTATATACAGACAGGGTGGTGTTATACTGGGGTTCTGATCTCTATATACGGACAGGGTGGTGTTATACTGGGGTTCTGATCTCTATATACGGACAGGGTGGTGTTATACTGGGGTTCTGATCTCTATATACAGACAGGGTGGTGTTATACTGGGGTTCTGATCTCTATATACAGACAGGGTGGTGTTATACTGGGGTTCTGATCTCTATATACAGACAGGGTGGTGTTATACTGGGGTTCTGATCTCTACATACAGACAGGGTGGTGTTATACTGGGGTTCTGATCTCTACATACAGACAGGGTGGTGTTATACTGGGGTTCTGATCTCTATATACAGACAGGGTGGTGTTATACTGGGGTTCTGATCTCTATATACAGACAGGGTGGTGTTATACTGGGGTTCTGATCTCTATATACAGACAGGGTGGTGTTATACTGGGGTTCTGATCTCTACATACAGACAGGGTGGTGTTATACTGGGGTTCTGATCTCTATATACAGACAGGGTGGTGTTATACTGGGGTTCTGATCTCTATATACAGACAGGGTGGTGTTATACTGGGGTTCTGATCTCTATATACAGACAGGGTGGTGTTATACTGGGGTTCTGATCTCTATATACAGACAGGGTGGTGTTATACTGGGGTTCTGATCTCTATATACAGACAGGGTGGTGTTATACTGGGGTTCTGATCTCTATATACAGACAGGGTGGTGTTATACTGGGGTTCTGATCTCTATATACAGACAGGGTGGTGTTATACTGGGGTTCTGATCTCTATATACAGACAGGGTGGTGTTATACTGGGGTTCTGATCTCTATATACAGACAGGGTGGTGTTATACTGGGGTTCTGATCTCTATATACAGACAGGGTGGTGTTATACTGGGGTTCTGATCTCTATATACAGACAGGGTGGTGTTATACTGGGGTTCTGATCTCTATATACAGACAGGGTGGTGTTATACTGGGGTTCTGATCTCTACATACAGACAGGGTGGTGTTATACTGGGGTCCTGATCTCTATATACAGACAGGGTGGTGTTATACTGGGGTTCTGATCTCTATATACAGACAGGGTGGTGTTATACTGGGGTTCTGATCTCTATATACAGACAGGGTGGTGTTATACTGGGGTTCTGATCTCTACATACAGACAGGGTGGTGTTATACTGGGGTTCTGATCTCTATATACAGACAGGGTGGTGTTATACTGGGGTTCTGATCTCTATATACAGACAGGGTGGTGTTATACTGGGGTTCTGATCTCTATATACAGACAGGGTGGTGTTATACTGGGGTTCTGATCTCTACATACAGACAGGGTGGTGTTATACTGGGGTTCTGATCTCTATATACAGACAGGGTGGTGTTATACTGGGGTTCTGATCTCTATATACAGACAGGGTGGTGTTATACTGGGGTTCTGATCTCTATATACAGACAGGGTGGTGTTATACTGGGGTTCTGATCTCTATATACAGACAGGGTGGTGTTATACTGGGGTTCTGATCTCTATATACAGACAGGGTGGTGTTATACTGGGGTTCTGATCTCTATATACAGACAGGGTGGTGTTATACTGGGGTTCTGATCTCTATATACAGACAGGGTGGTGTTATACTGGGGTTCTGATCTCTATATACAGACAGGGTGGTGTTATACTGGGGTTCTGATCTCTATATACAGACAGGGTGGTGTTATACTGGGGTTCTGATCTCTATATACAGACAGGGTGGTGTTATACTGGGGTTCTGATCTCTATATACAGACAGGGTGGTGTTATACTGGGGTTCTGATCTCTATATACAGACAGGGTGGTGTTATACTGGGGTTCTGATCTCTACATACAGACAGGGTGGTGTTATACTGGGGTTCTGATCTCTACATACAGACAGGGTGGTGTTATACTGGGGTCCTGATCTCTATATACAGACAGGGTGGTGTTATACTGGGGTTCTGATCTCTATATACAGACAGGGTGGTGTTATACTGGGGTTCTGATCTCTATATACAGACAGGGTGGTGTTATACTGGGGTTCTGATCTCTATATACAGACAGGGTGGTGTTATACTGGGGTTCTGATCTCTATATACAGACAGGGTGGTGTTATACTGGGGTTCTGATCTCTATATACAGACAGGGTGGTGTTATACTGGGGTTCTGATCTCTATATACAGACAGGGTGGTGTTATACTGGGGTTCTGATCTCTATATACAGACAGGGTGGTGTTATACTGGGGTTCTGATCTCTATATACAGACAGGGTGGTGTTATACTGGGGTTCTGATCTCTATATACAGACAGGGTGGTGTTATACTGGGGTTCTGATCTCTATATACAGACAGGGTGGTGTTATACTGGGGTTCTGATCTCTATATACAGACAGGGTGGTGTTATACTGGGGTTCTGATCTCTATATACAGACAGGGTGGTGTTATACTGGGGTTCTGATCTCTATATACAGACAGGGTGGTGTTATACTGGGGTTCTGATCTCTATATACAGACAGGGTGGTGTTATACTGGGGTTCTGATCTCTATATACAGACAGGGTGGTGTACAGGAGTCCTGATCTCTCTATAATGACACGTTGGGCGTTATACAGAGGTATGACCACCACAGCACACTCACATGTTGTTATATGAGGCCCTATAACGCGCCCTGGATCCCCTGTGTCGTCATGGTGCCTGCAGGCTGACGTCACGGGCGCAGTGTGACAGATCCCGTCCCCGGTTCCCACCCCCACTGGAGGGCGTCCCCTGCCGTTACCATGGCTGCGGTGGGTGAGGGCCGGGCTCTCCGGTGCGGTGACGGTTCGGTATCGCTGTGCCCCGTAGGCCCGGCGGCGCCTCCACTTCCTCAGGACCTAGGAGTGAACATCCGGGTCAGCAGTTCCTGAGCTCCGGACACGCCCACCGCCGGCGCCGTCAGCCAATCAGAGCTTCTCCTCTCAGTCATCGCCAAGTATGGAGTACGTGACGTAACTGACAGGTAGGCGGAGCCGGGCGCGAGCGGGAGAGGGCGGGGCTAAGACTGTTGATAGTAATGAGAGGGATAGAAGAACCAGAATAATAATAATAACAACTATGATAATAATAACTAATAATCATAATAATAATGATAGTAACTATGATAATAATAACTAATAATAATAACAATGATAATAACTATGATAATAACTAATAATAACAATGATAATAACTATGATAATAATAACTAATAATAATAACTAATAATAATAACAATGATAATAACTATGATAATAATAACTAATAATAATAACTAATAATAATAACAAAAAATACAAATGATAATAACTATGATAATAATAACTAATAATCATAATAATAATGATAGTAAGTATGATAATAATAACTAATAATAATAACAATGATAATAACTATGATAATAACTAATAATAACAATGATAATAACTATGATAATAATAACTAATAATCATAATAATAACAATGATAATAACTATGATAATAATAACTAATAATAATAACAATGATAAAAACTATGAAAATAATTAATAATAATGATAACTAATAATAACTAAAAAAATACAAATGATAATAACTATGATAATAATGACTAATAATAACAAAGAAAAATACAAATGATAGTAACTCTGATAATAATAACTAATAATAATAATAACAAAAAATACAAATGATAGTAACTATGATAATAATAACTATAATAAATCAAATATTACTAACTATAACTATAAAAAGGCAAATGATAATAACTATGATAATAACTATAATAATACAAATAATAATTATAATACTAACTATAAAAATACAAATAATAATAAGAACTATGATTATACAAATAATAATACTAATAATATTAACTAAAATAATAATACTAATAATAACTATGATAACCACTGTAATAATACAAATAATAATAATTATAAAAATACTAATGAAAATAATAATAATAATAACTATAATAATACTAATGATAATTATAATAACTATACTAATGCCAACTAACATCACTAATAAACTAATAATAATAACCATAATAATAGCTATAATAACCATTTTAATAACTATAATAATATAATAATAACAATATAATTAATTAATTATTATTATTAATAATAATAAGTCAAATAATACTAATAATAATAAAAATAAAATAGGGCTGGTCAAATAGGATAATAGTAATAATTAGGGTCCGGTCATATATGATGATAATAATAATCAGGGGCCTGACATATAGGATAATAGTAAAAAATAATCAGGGGCCGGTCTTAAAGAATAGTAATAATAACCAGGGGCCGGTCATATGGGATAATAATAATCATCAGGGGCCGGTCACATAGGATAATAACAATAATCATCAGGGGACGATCATATAGGATAATAATAATAATAATTATGGGCCGGTCATATATGATAATAATAATCAAGGGCCGGTCATATAGGATAATAATAATCAGGGGCCGGTCATATAGGATAATAATAATCGGGGGACGGTCATATAGGATAAGAATAATCAGGGGCCGGCCATATAGGATAATAATAATCAGGAGCCTGTCATATAGGATAATAATCAGGGGCTGGTCATTTATGATAATAATAATCGGGGGACGGTCATATAGGATAATAATAATCAGGGGCCGGTCATATAGGATAATAATCAGGGGCTGGTCATTTATGATAATAATAATCAGGGGCCTGTCATATAGGATAATAATAATCATCAGGGGCCGGTCATATAGAATAACAATAATAATCAGGGGCTGGTCACATAGGATAATAACAATAATCATCAGGGGACGATCATATAGGATAATAATAATAATAATTACGGGCCGGTCATATATGATAATAATAATCAGGGGCCGGTCATATAGGATAATAATAATCAGGGGCCGGTCATATAGGATAATAATAATCAGGGGCCGGTCATATAGGACAATAATAATCAGGGGCCGGCTATATATGATAATAATAATAATCAGGGGCCAGTCATATTAGATAATCAGGGGCCGGTCATATATGATAATGATAATCAGGGGCTGGTCATATAGGATAATAATAATCAGGGGCCGGTCATATAGGATAATAATAATCAGGGGCCGGTCATATAGGATAATAATAATCGGGGGACAGTCATATAGGATAAGAATAATCAGGGGCCGGTCATATAGGATAATAATAATCAAGGGCCTGTCATATATGATAATGATAATCAGGGGCCGGCCATATAGGATAATAATAATCAGGGGCCGGTCATATAGGATAATATTAATCAGGGGCCGGTCATATAGGATAATAATCAGGTGCCGGTCATATAGGATAATAATAATCAGGGGCTGGTCATTTATGATAATAATAATCAGGGGCCTGTCATATAGGATAATAATAATCAGGGGCCGGTCATATAGGATAATAATAATCAGGGGCTGGTCATATAGGATAATAATAATCAGGGGCTGGTCATATAGGATAATAATAATCAGGGGCTGGTCATTTATGATAATAATAATCAGGGGCCTGTCATATAGGATAATAATAATCAGGGGCCGGTCATATAGGGTGATAATAATAATCAGGGTCCGGTCATATAGAATAATAATAATCAGGGGCCGGTCATATAGGATAATAATAATCAGGGGCCGGTCATATAGGATAATAATAATCAGGGGTCCACCATATAAGATAATAATAATCAGGGGCCGGTCATATAGGATTACAATAATCAGGGGTCGACCATATAAGATAATAATAATCAAGGGCCGGTCATATATAATTATAGTAATAACAATCAGGGGCCGGTCATATTGGATTATAGTAATAACAATCAAGGGCCGGTTATATAGGATAATAATAATAATAATCAAGGGCCGGTCATATAGGAGTATAGTAATAACAATCAGGGGCAGGTCATATAGGATAATAATAATCAGGGGCCGGTCATATAGGATAATAATAATAAGGGGCCGGTCATATAGGATAATAATAATAAGGGGCCGGTCATATAGGATAATAATAATAAGGGGCCAGTCATATAGGATAATAATAATCAGGGGCCAGTCATATAGGATTATAGTAATAATAATCAAGGGTGATTGGTAATAATAGCGCGGCTCTTATATTGTCTTTTCACCCATACCGAAGCCTTTGGCTCTCCGGGCATACTGGGAGTTGTTGTCCTGCAACACCTGGAAGTCTACAGTTTGGAGACCACTGGACTTAGCACATGAGGGAGCACTGAGGAATAATCCTATATAGTTCACCGGGCGTAGGAAGACATTACAATAATAACACTGGGGCTGGGGTATGGTGGATCCCAGCACATACTGACCCCCATCCTCCTCCTTCTGTCCACAGCACTGACCCCCATCCTCCTCCTTCTGTCCACAGCACTGACCCCCATCCTCCTCCTTCTGTCCACAGCACTGACCCCCTGTCCTCCTCCTTCTGTCCACAGCACTGACCATCGTCCTCCTCCTTCTGTCCACAGCACTGACCCCCTGTCCTCCTCCTTCTGTCCACAGCACTGACCATCGTCCTCCTCCTTCTGTCCACAGCACTGACCCCTGTCCTCCTCCTTCTTCTGTCCACAGCACTGACCATCGTCCTCCTCCTTCTGTCCACAGCACTGACCCCGTCCTCCTCCTTCTGTCCACAGCACTGACCCCGTCCTCCTCCTTCTGTCCACAGCACTGACCCCGTCCTCCTCCTTCTGTCCACAGCACTGACCCCTGTCCTCCTTCTTCTGTCCACAGCACTGACCCGTCCTCCTCCTTCTGTCCACAGCACTGACCATCGTCCTCCTCCTTCTGTCCACAGCACTGACCCCCGTCCTCCTCCTTCTGTCCACAGCACTGACTCCCGTCCTCCTCCTTCTGTCCACAGCACTGACCCCCGTCCTCCTCCTTCTGTCCACAGCACTGACCCCTGTCCTCCTCCTTCTGTCCACAGCACTGACCCCTGTCCTCCTCCTTCTGTCCACAGCACTGACCATCGTCCTTCTCCTTCTGTCCACAGCACTGACCCCGTCCTCCTCAATCTGTCCACAGCACTGACCCCTGTCCTCCTCCTTCTGTCCACAGCACTGACCACTGTCCTCCTCCTTCTGTCCACAGCACTGACCATCGTCCTTCTCCTTCTGTCCACAGCACTGACCCCTGTCCTCCTCCTTCTGTCCACAGCACTGACCCCTGTCCTCCTCCTTCTGTCCACAGCACTGACCCCCGTCCTCCTCCTTCTGTCCACAGCACTGACCCCTGTCCTCCTCCTTCTGTCCACAGCACTGACCATCGTCCTTCTCCTTCTGTCCACAGCACTGACCCCTGTCCTCCTCCTTCTGTCCACAGCACTGACCATCGTCCTCCTCCTTCTGTCCACAGCACTGACCCCATCCTCCTCCTTCTGTCCACAGCACTGACCCCTGTCCTCCTCCTTCTGTCCACAGCACTGACCCCTGTCCTCCTCCTTCTTCTGTCCACAGCACTGACCATCGTCCTCCTCCTTCTGTCCACAGCACTGACCCCCGTCCTCCTTCTGTCCACAGCACTGACCCCCTTCCTCCTCCTTCTGTCCACAGCACTGACCCCTGTCCTCCTCCTTCTGTCCACAGCACTGACCCCCGTCCTCCTCCTTCTGTCCACAGCACTGACCATCGTCCTCCTCCTTCTGTCCACAGCACTGACCATCGTCCTCCTCCTTCTGTCCACAGCACTGACCCCTGTCCTCCTCCTTCTGTCCACAGCACTGACCCCTGTCCTCCTCCTTCTTCTGTCCACAGCACTGACCATCGTCCTCCTCCTTCTGTCCACAGCACTGACCCCCGTCCTCCTTCTGTCCACAGCACTGACCCCCTTCCTCCTCCTTCTGTCCACAGCACTGACCCCTGTCCTCCTCCTTCTGTCCACAGCACTGACCATTGTCCTCTTCCTTCTGTCCACAGCACTGACCACCGTCCTCCTCCTTCTGTCCACAGCACTGACCCCGTCCTCCTCAATCTGTCCACAGCACTGACCCCTGTCCTCCTCCTTCTGTCCACAGCACTGACCCCTGTCCTCCTCCTTCTGTCCACAGCACTGACCATTGTCCTTCTCCTTCTGTCCACAGCACTGACCCCTGTCCTCCTCCTTCTGTCCACAGCACTGACCCCTGTCCTCCTCCTTCTGTCCACAGCACTGACCCCTGTCCTCCTCCTTCTTTCCACAGCACTGACCCCCGTCCTCCCCCTTCTGTCCGCAGCACTGACCATCGTCCTCCTCCTTCTGTCCACAGCACTGACCCCTGACCTCCTCCTTCTGTCCACAGCACTGACCCCTGTCCTCCTCCTTCTGTCCACAGCACTGACCATCGTCCTTCTCCTTCTGTCCACAGCACTGACCCATGTCCTCCTCCTTCTGTCCACAGCACTGACCCCGTCCTCCTCAATCTGTCCACAGCACTGACCCCTGTCCTCCTCCTTCTGTCCACAGCACTGACCCCTGTCCTCCTCCTTCTGTCCACAGCACTGACCATCGTCCTTCTCCTTCTGTCCACAGCACTGACCCCTGTCCTCCTCCTTCTGTCCACAGCATTGACCATCGTCCTTCTCCTTCTGTCCACAGCACTGACCCCTGTCCTCCTTCTTCTGTCCACAGCACTGACCCCCTTCCTCCTCCTTCTGTCCACAGCACTGACCCCGTCCTCCTCCTTCTGTCCACAGCACTGAATCCCGTCCTCCCCCTTCTGTCCACAGCACTGACCCCCGTCCTCCTCCTTCTGTCCACAGCACTGACCCCCGTCCTCCTCCTTCTGTCCACAGCACTGACCCCGTCCTCCTCCTTCTGTCCACAGCACTGACCCCGTCCTCCTCAATCTGTCCACAGCACTAACCCCTGTCCTCCTCCTTCTGTCCACAGCACTGACCCCGTCCTCCTCAATCTGTCCACAGCACTGACCCCTGTCCTCCTCCTTCTGTCCACAGCACTGACCATCGTCCTCCTCCTTCTGTCCACAGCACTGACCATCGTCCTCCTCCTTCTGTCCACAGCACTGACCCCCGTCCTCCTCCTTCTGTCCACAGCACTGACCATCGTCCTCCTCCTTCTGTCCACAGCACTGACCCCCGTCCTCCTTCTGTCCACAGCACTGACCCCCGTCCTCCTCCTTCTGTCCACAGCACTGACCCCTGTCCTCCTCCTTCTTCTGTCCACAGCACTGACCCCTGTCCTCCTCCTTCTGTCCACAGCACTGACCATCGTCCTCCTCCTTCTGTCCACAGCACTAACCATCGTCCTCCTCCTTCTGTCCACAGCTCTGACCATCGTCCTCCTTCTTCTGTCCACAGCACTGACTCCTGTCCTCCTCCTTCTGTCCACAGCACTGACCATCGTCCTCCTCCTTCTGTCCACAGCACTGACCCCCGTCCTCCTCCTTCTGTCCACAGCACTGACCATCGTCCTCCTCCTTCTGTCCACAGCACTGACCATCGTCCTCCTCCTTCTGTCCACAGCACTGACCCCCGTCCTCCTCCTTCTGTCCACAGCACTGACACCCGTCCTCCTCCTTCTGTCCACAGCACTGACCCCCGTCCTCCTCCTTCTGTCCACAGCACTGACCCCCGTCCTCCTTCTGTCCACAGCACTGACCATCGTCCTCCTCCTTCTGTCCACAGCACTGACCCCTTTCCTCCTCCTTCTGTCCACAGCACTGACCCCTGTCCTCCTCCTTCTGTCCACAGCACTGACCATCGTCCTCCTCCTTCTGTCCACAGCACTGACCCCCGTCCTCCTCCTTCTGTCCACAGCACTGACCCCTGTCCTCCTCCTTCTGTCCACAGCACTGACCATCGTCCTCCTCCTTCTTCTGTCCATAGCACTGACCCCGTCCTCCTCCTTCTGTCCACAGCACTGACCATCGTCCTTCTCCTTCTGTCCACAGCACTGACCCCTGTCCTCCTCCTTCTGTCCACAGCACTGACCATCGTCCTCCTCCTTCTGTCCACAGCACTGACCCCTGTCCTCCTCCTTCTGTCCACAGCACTGACACCCGTCCTCCTCCTTCTGTCCACAGCACTGACCCCCGTCCTCCTCCTTCTGTCCACAGCACTGACACCCATCCTCCTCCTTCTGTCCACAGCACTGACCCCCGTCCTCCTCCTTCTGTCCACAGCACTGACCCCAGTCCTCCTTCTGTCCACAGCACTGACCATCGTCCTCCTCCTTCTGTCCACAGCACTGACCCCTTTCCTCCTCCTTCTGTCCACAGCACTGACCCCTGTCCTCCTCCTTCTGTCCACAGCACTGACCATCGTCCTCCTCCTTCTGTCCACAGCACTGACCCCTGTCCTCCTCCTTCTGTCCACAGCACTGACCCCTGTCCTCCTCCTTCTTCTGTCCACAGCACTGACCATCGTCCTTCTCCTTCTGTCCACAGCACTGACCATCGTCCTTCTCCTTCTGTCCACAGCACTGACCCCTGTCCTCCTTCTTCTGTCCACAGCACTGACCCCCGTCCTCCTCCTTCTGTCCACAGCACTGACCATCGTCCTCCTCCTTCTGTCCACAGCACTGACCATCGTCCTCCTCCTTCTGTCCACAGCACTGACCCCCGTCCTCCTCCTTCTGTCCACAGCACTGACCATCGTCCTCCTCCTTCTGTCCACAGCACTGACCCCCGTCCTCCTTCTGTCCACAGCACTGACCCCCGTCCTCCTCCTTCTGTCCACAGCACTGACCCCTGTCCTCCTCCTTCTTCTGTCCACAGCACTGACCCCTGTCCTCCTCCTTCTGTCCACAGCACTGACCATCGTCCTCCTCCTTCTGTCCACAGCACTAACCATCGTCCTCCTCCTTCTGTCCACAGCTCTGACCATCGTCCTCCTCCTTCTGTCCACAGCACTGACTCCTGTCCTCCTCCTTCTGTCCACAGCACTGACCATCGTCCTCCTCCTTCTGTCCACAGCACTGACCCCCGTCCTCCTCCTTCTGTCCACAGCACTGACCATCGTCCTCCTCCTTCTGTCCACAGCACTGACCATCGTCCTCCTCCTTCTGTCCACAGCACTGACCATCGTCCTCCTCCTTCTGTCCACAGCACTGACCATCGTCCTCCTCTTTCTGTCCACAGCACTGACCCCCGTCCTCCTCCTTCTGTCCACAGCACTGACCATCGTCCTCCTCCTTCTGTCCACAGCACTGACCCCCGTCCTCCTCCTTCTGTCCACAGCACTGACACCCGTCCTCCTCCTTCTGTCCACAGCACTGACCCCCGTCCTCCTCCTTCTGTCCACAGCACTGACCCCCGTCCTCCTTCTGTCCACAGCACTGACCATCGTCCTCCTCCTTCTGTCCACAGCACTGACCCCTTTCCTCCTCCTTCTGTCCACAGCACTGACCCCTGTCCTCCTCCTTCTGTCCACAGCACTGACCATCGTCCTCCTCCTTCTGTCCACAGCACTGACCCCCGTCCTCCTCCTTCTGTCCACAGCACTGACCCCTGTCCTCCTCCTTCTGTCCACAGCACTGACCCCTGTCCTCCTCCTTCTTCTGTCCACAGCACTGACCCCGTCCTCCTCCTTCTGTCCACAGCACTGACCATCGTCCTTCTCCTTCTGTCCACAGCACTGACCCCTGTCCTCCTCCTTCTGTCCACAGCACTGACCATCGTCCTCCTCCTTCTGTCCACAGCACTGACCCCTGTCCTCCTCCTTCTGTCCACAGCACTGACCCCCGTCCTCCTCCTTCTGTCCACAGCACTGACCCCCGTCCTCCTCCTTCTGTCCACAGCACTGACACCCATCCTCCTCCTTCTGTCCACAGCACTGACCCCCGTCCTCCTCCTTCTGTCCACAGCACTGACCCCAGTCCTCCTTCTGTCCACAGCACTGACCATCGTCCTCCTCCTTCTGTCCACAGCACTGACCCCTTTCCTCCTCCTTCTGTCCACAGCACTGACCCCTGTCCTCCTCCTTCTGTCCACAGCACTGACCATCGTCCTCCTCCTTCTGTCCACAGCACTGACCCCTGTCCTCCTCCTTCTGTCCACAGCACTGACCCCTGTCCTCCTCCTTCTTCTATCCACAGCACTGACCATCGTCCTTCTCCTTCTGTCCACAGCACTGACCCCTGTCCTCCTCCTTCTTCTGTCCACAGCACTGACCCCGTCCTCCTCCTTCTGTCCACAGTACTGACCATCGTCCTTCTCCTTCTGTCCACAGCACTGACCCCTGTCCTCCTTCTTCTGTCCACAGCACTGACCCCCGTCCTCCTCCTTCTGTCCACAGCACTGACCATCGTCCTCCTCCTTCTGTCCACAGCACTGACCCCTGTCCTCCTCCTTCTGTCCACAGCACTGACCCCCGTCCTCCTCCTTCTGTCCACAGCACTGACCATTGTCCTCCTCCTTCTGTCCACAGCACTGACCATCGTCCTTCTCCTTCTGTCCACAGCACTGACATCGTCCTTCTCCTTCTGTCCACAGCACTGACCCATGTCCTCCTCCTCCTTCTGTCCACAGCACTGACATCGTCCTCCTCCTTCTGTCCACAGCACTGACCCCTGTCCTCCTCCTTCTGTCCACAGCACTGACCATCGTCCTTCTCCTTCTGTCCACAGCACTGACCATCGTCCTTCTCCTTCTGTCCACAGCTTTCAGGGAGAGACAAGACAAAGCTATTACATAATTTGTCCGCAAATCACAGGCCCCAGCTACAAAATGTCAGGCGGAGGCTACCCACTAAAAGTGCTGAGTGACCTCAAATGGAGGCTCCAAGTCACATCCTCTCCCATTACCGACCTCCGCCAGATACGTGTCCAGCAGATGTGGTCAAGAGACTGACCGCGGCTTATATGACAGACATGTAGACGGCTTCATGGCTTTGTCATCCTCCAGGCGTCTGGGCTACATTTATGTAACAATAGAGGATGCGTTTATACTCGGCACCTGAGAAGACACAGGCCTATAAATGGCGCATGGTAAAGGGGTGAGGAGTGGCGGGTTAGGCGACATGTGGACGGTGAGGAGTCCGGCAGGTGACCGCCATGTAAGAAGGTTGTAGTGCTGCAAGAAGGGGCGACACAGCAACTGCAAAAACTCAACTTTACTTATTGAGGCGGTCACCCCTGGCCTCAGTAGTGCAGCCCACCTGAGGAAGCCCACCTCAGACAAGCCCCCTCCATGTATCTCTATGAGGGCGTGTTGGCTGCCACATCATGCAGGAATGGAGCGCCCCCTTCTTGCAGACTGCTGCGGCCCCGTACAGGAGATCGCGGGGGATCCAGTCTTCGGACCTCCCGCGATCTATAAGTTATTCCCAATCCTTCGGACCCCAACTGATCAAAATTTGTGACATGTGTCTGCCACATCTTGGCTACTTCAACATTACCGTGCCGCCGGGGTGAATAGCTGGAGACAAAATACTGCTTGACTATAATGGGGTCCATCGATACCCGCTGTTGCCCTTTGCGCCATGTTAAAATGACGTTGGTCAAATGTGTTAGGGGTGCACTGTTCTAGACCAGTGTTTCCCAATTAATTTGTCCCCAGATGTTGCAAAACTACAACTCCCAGCATGCCCGGACAGCCTTTGGCTGTCCGGGCATGCTGGGAGTTGTAGTTTTCCAACAGCTACATGCACACGGTTTGGTATACACTGTAGTAGAGGGTGTGATGAGGGCAGATGAAATGGCGGTAGGGGCAGATGACATTAACCCCTTGTATTCGTGACGCCAGGGCGTGGTTTATCCTCAATACCACCCGAAGGTATACCACTGGATCCTGGGGTAGGCACGGGGGCAATAATGACTCGGACGCCAAGTTACAGTAGCTTTACTGAGTTAGAACAGGTGGAAAAGTCTATACAGTTCAGCCAGGGCCACGGAGGTGACCAGTGACTTCAGAGACTTTAGGGCTTGCTGGACTTGTAGTGGACTGGAACAATTTTGATGCAGACCATGCTGACTGAAGACAGGTTGACTTTGACTGACTATACCCCATTTGTTGCTCACCAGGCTCTGACTGGGACCTGGGGGTTGTGGACTTGTAGACTTGAGGCCTCCTCTGGACTCCAGACAGACTCTTAGGACTTGACTGCACTGGACCTCAGCAAAGACTTAACTGGAAATCAAGAGAGCGAGCTAGCCCCCCCCCCCTCCCCCGGGCTTATATGGGGGAGACTAGGAGGAGTCCCATAGGTCACCCCAAGGTCACATGGTCACTGATACCTCACTGGGTTACAATCACATGACACTGATTAGTCACATGTCAACGGTTCTTAAAGACATAACACTTTTATATACAATACACAGTGTGGTGTAGCGGGGTGCAATGCAGGGCAGATCTTGTGACCCTGGGGGCAGATGGTATTAATCCCATCTTGTCGTGATGCCAGGGCGTGGTTTAGCCTTAACCACCCGATGGTAATACCGCTGGTCCTGGGCTAGGCACGGGGGCAACGAAGACACCAATGCCAAGTTACGGACAAACGGTAGCTTTACTGAGGGTAGACAGATGACAGTCTATGCAGTACAGCCAATATGCCAAGGAGGAGACCAGTGACACAGGGACCTACCATCCCGTACTGGGCCACCACAACAACATAAACATAACTATACAAGAGGAAAAGGTGCAGGGGGCCCAGGGGACATGAAGGGACGCTGCCTGACAGAGCAGGAGAAATGAACGGGGACTCACCATCCCGTACTGGGCCACCGCAACAATATAAACATAACTATACAAGAGGAAAAGGTGCAGGGGGCCCAGGGGACATGGAGGGACGCTGCCTGACAGAGCAGGAGAAATGTACGGGGACTCACCATCCCGTACTGGGCCACCACAACAACATAAATATAACTATACAAGAGGAAAAGGTGCAGGGGGCCCAGGGGACATGGAGGGACGCTGCCTGACAGAGCAGGAGAAATGTACGGGGACTCACCATCCCGTACTGGGCCACCACAGCAGCATTAAGATAACTATACAAGAGGAAAAGGTGCAGGGGGCCCAGGGGACATGGAGGGACGCTGCCTGACAGAGCAGGAGAAATGTACGGGGACTCACCATCCCGTACTGGGCCACCACAGCAACATAAACATAACTATACAAGAGGAAAAGGTGCAGGGGGCCCAGGGGACATGGAGGGACGCTGCCTGACAGAGCAGGAGAAATGTACGGGGACTCACCATCCCGTACTGGGCCACCACAGCAGCATTAAGATAACTATACAAGAGGAAAAGGTGCAGGGGGCCCAGGGGACATGGAGGGACGCTGCCTGACAGAGCAGGAGAAATGTACGGGGACTCACCATCCCGTACTGGGCCACCACAGCAACATAAACATAACTATACAAGAGGAAAAGGTGCAGGGGGCCCAGGGGACATGGAGGGACGCTGCCTGACAGAGCAGGAGAAATGTACGGGGACTCACCATCCCGTACTGGGCCACCACAGCAACATAAACATAACTATACAAGAGGAAAAGGTGCAGGGGGCCCAGGGGACATGGAGGGACGCTGCCTGACAGAGCAGGAGAAATGAACGGGGACTCACCATCCCGTACTGGGCCACCACAGCAACATAAACATAACTATACAAGAGGAAAAGGTGCAGGGGGCCCAGGGGACATGGAGGGACGCTGCCTGACAGAGCAGGAGAAATGTACGGGGACTCACCATCCCGTACTGGGCCACCACAGCAGCATTAAGATAACTATACAAGAGGAAAAGGTGCAGGGGGCCCAGGGGACATGGAGGGACGCTGCCTGACAGAGCAGGAGAAATGTACGGGGACTCACCATCCCGTACTGGGCCACCACAGCAGCATTAAGATAACTATACAAGAGGAAAAGGTGCAGGGGGCCCAGGGGACATGGAGGGACGCTGCCTGACAGAGCAGGAGAAATGAACGGGGACTCACCATCCCGTACTGGGCCACCACAGCAACATAAACATAACTATACAAGAGGAAAAGGTGCAGGGGGCCCAGGGGACATGGAGGGACGCTGCCTGACAGAGCAGGAGAAATGTACGGGGACTCACCATCCCGTACTGGGCCACCACAGCAACATAAACATAACTATACAAGAGGAAAAGGTGCAGGGGGCCCAGGGGACATGGAGGGACGCTGCCTGACAGAGCAGGAGAAATGAACGGGGACTCACCATCTCGTACTGGGCCACCACAACAACATAAACATAACTATACAAGAGGAAAAGGTGCAGGGGGCCCAGGGGACGGACGCTGCCTGACAGAGCAGGAGAAATGAACGGGGACTCACCATCCCCTACTGGGCCACCACAACAACATAAACATAACTATACAAGAGGAAAAGGTGCAGGGGGCCCAGGGGACATGAAGGGACGCTGCCTGACAGAGCAGGAGAAATGAACGGGGACTCACCATCCCGTACTGGGCCACCGCAACAATATAAACATAACTATACAAGAGGAAAAGGTGCAGGGGGCCCAGGGGACATGAAGGGACGCTGCCTGACAGAGCAGGAGAAATGTACGGGGACTCACCATCCCGTACTGGGCCACCGCAACAATATAAACATAACTATACAAGAGGAAAAGGTGCAGGGGGCCCAGGGGACATGGAGGGACGCTGCCTGACAGAGCAGGAGAAATGTACGGGGACTCACCATCCCGTACTGGGCCACCACAGCAACATAAACATAACTATACAAGAGGAAAAGGTGCAGGGGGCCCAGGGGACATGAAGGGACGCTGCCTGACAGAGCAGGAGAAATGTACGGGGACTCACCATCCCGTACTGGGCCACCGCAACAATATAAACATAACTATACAAGAGGAAAAGGTGCAGGGGGCCCAGGGGACATGGAGGGACGCTGCCTGACAGAGCAGGAGAAATGTACGGGGACTCACCATCCCGTACTGGGCCACCACAGCAGCATTAAGATCACCACAACCACCACAACACTGATATAGAGTAATATACAGACGTCTTCTCTTTGGGAAACAACAGGTTAACTATAACTTAAAGCTACAGTGAGTCCTCCGTAGGTACAATGCCCCAGGCTCAGCTCACAAGTAGGGGCCTGTTATAGAATTTGTATTGGGGCCTCCTTGGATCAGTGCTGGGCGCCATTCATTAACCACTTAATGGACACTCATGGGCGATGAACATCCTGTAAATGGTGCTCAGTCATAGTGCTGCGCACTGACAAGAGGAAGTATGACGCGCAGCGACCTCACTTATCTTCAGGCTCAGTACTGTACATAAACCATAAGACACATGAGCCGTGCGGTCAGTCACGTGATGTGAAATACATCAGATGGTTGGGAAATATTTAGCGGTTTCTCGCTGTCTGACGACTAATATGGCCGCCATTATCACTATAAGGCTCCTGACACACATGGAACCAGTATAAACGAAACTATCAAATATTTTCCTGGGACACTTCGGCTTTGACAACAAGGAGTATCCCTTATTATGGGTGTGGCTTATTATGTGTTGCTCAATGTGGGTGTGGTTTATTGTGGGTGCGGCTTATTGTGGGTGGGGTTTGTGAGGGTCTAGCACAGTGATCTTCAACCTGCGGACCTCCAGATGTTGCAAAACTACAACTCCCAGCATGGCCGGACAGCCGTTGGGCTCCAGTAACCAGGTGACTTCCCAGTGACCTATGGGCTCCTTGCACAGCCCCCTATGTAACAAGGGGAGGGGCTGTAATCTTTCCTGCTGAGGTCCAGTCAAGTGTTCCGGTGCCTGTGTCCAGTCAAGTGTTCCGGTGCCTGTGTCCAGCCAAGTGTTCCGGTGCCTGTATCCAGCCAAGTGTTCCGGTGCCTGTGTCCAGCCAAGTGTTCCGGTGCCTGTATCCAGCCAAGTGTTCCGGTGCCTGTGTCCAGCCAAGTGTTCCGGTGCCTGTGTCCAGCCAAGTGTTCCGGTGCCTGTGTCCAGCCAAGTGTTCCGGTGCCTGTGTCCAGCCAAGTGTTTCGGTGCCTGTGTCCAGCCAAGTGTTCCGGTGCCTGTGTCCAGCCAAGTGTTCCGGTGCCTGTGTCCAGCCAAGTGTTCCGGTGCCTGTGTCCAGCCAAGTGTTTCGGAGCCTGTGTCCAGCCAAGTGTTCCGGTGCCTGTGTCCAGCCAAGTGTTCTGGTGCCTGTGTCCAGCCAAGTGTTCCGGTTCCTGTGTCCAGTCTAGTGTTTCGGTGCCTGTATCCAGCCAAGTGTTCCGGTGCCTGTGTTCAGTCAAGTTTTCCGGTGCCTGTGTCCAGCCAAGTGTTCCGTTGCCTGTGTCCAGCCAAGTGTTTCGGTGCCTGTGTCCAGCCAAGTGTTCCGGTGCCTGTATCCAGCCAAGTGTTCCGGTGCCTGTGTCCAGCCAAGTGTTCCGGTGCCTGTGTCCAGCCAAGTGTTCCGGTGCCTGTGTTTAGCCAAGTGTTCCGGTGCCTGTATCCAGCCAAGTGTTCCGGTGCCTGTGTCCAGCCAAGTGTTCCGGTGCCTGTGTCCAGCCAAGTGTTCCGGTGCCTGTATCCAGCCAAGTGTTCCGGTGCCTGTGTCCAGCCGAGTGTTCCGGTGCCTGTGTCCAGCCAAGTGTTCCGGTGCCTGTATCCAGCCAAGTGTTCCGGTGCCTGTGTCCAGCCAAGTGTTCCGGTGCCTGTGTCCAGCCGAGTGTTCCGGTGCCTGTGTCCAGCCAAGTGTTCCGGTGCCTGTATCCAGCCAAGTGTTCCGGTGCCTGTGTCCAGCCAAGTGTTCCGGTGCCTGTATCCAGCCAAGTGTTCCGGTGCCTGTGTCCAGCCAAGTGTTCCGGTGCCTGTGTCCAGCCAAGTGTTCCGGTGCCTGTGTCCAGCCAAGTGTTCCGGTGCCTGTGTCCAGCCAAGTGTTCCGGTGCCTGTGTCCAGTCAAGTGTTCCGGTGCCTATGTCCAGCCAAGTGTTTCGGTGCCTGTGTCCAGCCAAGTGTTCCGGTGCCTGTGTCCAGCCAAGTGTTCCGGTGCCTGTGTCCAGCCAAGTGTTCCGGTGCCTGTGTCCAGTCAAGTGTTCCGGTGCCTATGTCCAGCCAAGTGTTTCGGTGCCTGTGTCCAGCCAAGTGTTTCGGTGCCTGTGTCCAGCCAAGTGTTCCGGTGCCTGTGTCCAGCCAAGTGTTCCGGTGCCTGTATCCAGCCAAGTGTTCCGGTGCCTGTGTCCAGCCAAGTGTTCCGGTGCCTGTGTCCAGCCAAGTGTTCCGGTGCCTGTGTCCAGCCAAGTGTTCCGGTGCCTGTGTCCAGCCAAGTGTTTCGGTGCCTGTGTCCAGCCAAGTGTTCCGGTGCCTGTGTCCAGCCAAGTGTTCCGGTGCCTGTGTCCAGTCAAGTGTTCCGGTGCCTATGTCCAGCCAAGTGTTTCGGTGCCTGTGTCCAGCCATTGGAGGCCTCAAGCCTAAATTCCTGCAGCCAGCAGTCGGTCCTGAGTAAGTCATCTCAATTGTCTGTCACCATCTCAAGTCATCTATAGTCACCGTGGCCTCCATTATAGTCTGTCATTAAAGGTTTTCTTTACTTTCAAGATTATGCATAAAATATTTTAAAAGGCACTTTCAACGCGTTTCTAGCTCGGACCGAGCTTTATCAAGTCATACATGCACGTCTTGATAAAGAGCTCGGTCCGAGCTAGAAATGCATTGGAAGTGCCTTTTAAAATATTTTATGCATAATCTTGAAAATAAAGAAAACCTCTTATTGGGAGAAGCGCCTGAATTGGAGTTATAATTTTTCCTCACTACAAGACCAGCGGTGCTAACATAAGGCAGTTTAGGCAGCTGCCTTATGGTGCAGGCGGTGGAGGGGCAGAAACATCCAAACCTCCAGCTGCAGGCAGGGGATTTGGATGGGATTGATGGGATTGGGGGGGGGGGGGGGAGTGAGGGGTGCAAAAATGCCCTATGCCTGTGTAGCCAAAAATCCTTGCACCGGCCCTGAGTGCAGCACACATCGCATTTGAGGTATAAACATGTGTACGTACGGGAAACAAAATGTTGTCACAAGTTGACCATTACACAATTCCTCCATATAGACATGATGACATCACACAGTTCCTCTATATGGACATGATGACATCACACAGTTCCTCCATATAGACATGATGACATCACACTGTTCCTCTATATGGACATGATGACATCACACAGTTCCTCCATATAGACATGATGACATCACACAGTTCCTCTATATAGACATGATGACATCACACAGTTCCTCCATATAGACATGATGACATCACACAGTTCCTCTATATAGACATGATGACATCACACTGTTCCTCCATATAGACATGATGACATCACACAGTTCCTCTATATGGACATGATGACATCACACAGTCCCTCTATATAGACATGATGACATCACACAGTCCCTCTATATGGACATGATGACATCACACAGTTCTTCCATATAGACATGATGACATCACACAGTTCCTCCATATGGACATGATGACATCACACAGTTCCTCCATATAGACATGATGACATCACACTGTTCCTCCATATAGACATGATGACATCACACAGTTCCTCCATATAGACATGATGACATCACACAGTCCCTCTATATAGACATGATGACATCACACAGTCCCTCTATATGGACATGATGACATCACACAGTTCCTCTATATGGACATGATGACATCACACAGTCCCTCTATATAGACATGATGACATCACACAGTCCCTCTATATGGACATGATGACATCACACAGTTCCTCTATATGGACATGATGACATCACACAGTCCCTCTATATAGACATGATGACATCACACAGTCCCTCTATATGGACATGATTACATCACACAGTTCTTCCATATAGACATGATGACATCACACAGTCCCTCTATATGGACATGATGACATCACACAGTCCCTCTATATAGACATGATGACATCACACAGTTCCTCTATATGGACATGATGACATCACACAGTCCCTCTATATAGACATGATGACATCACACAGTCCCTCTATATGGACATGATGACATCACACAGTTCCTCTATATGGACATGATGACATCACACAGTCCCTCTATATAGACATGATGACATCACACAGTCCCTCTATATAGACATGATGACATCACACAGTCCCTCTATATGGACATGATTACATCACACAGTTCTTCCATATAGACATGATGACATCACACAGTCCCTCTATATGGACATGATGACATCACACAGTTCTTCCATATAGACATGATGACATCACACAATTCCTCCATATAAACATGATGACATCACACAGTCCCTCTATATAGACATGATGACATCACACAGTCCCTCTATATAGACATGATGACATCACACAGTCCCTCTATATGGACATGATGACATCACACAGTTCTTCCATATAGACATGATGACATCACACAGTTCCTCTATATGGACATGATGACATCACACAGTTCCTCCATATAGACATGATGACATCACACAGTCCCTCTATATGGACATGATGACATCACACAGTTCTTCCATATAGACATGATGACATCACACAGTTCCTCTATATGGACATGATGACATCACACAGTTCCTCCATATAGACATGATGACATCACACAGTCCCTCTATATAGACATGATGACATCACACAGTCCCTCTATATGGACATGATGACATCACACAGTTCTTCCATATAGACATGATGACATCACACAGTTCCTCTATATGGACATGATGACATCACACAGTTCCTCCATATGGACATGATGACATCACACAGTTCCTCCATATAGACATGATGACATCACACAGTTCCTCTATATAGACATGATGACATCACACAGTCCCTCCATATAGACATGATGACATCACACAGTTCCTCCATATGGACATGATGACATCACACAGTCCCTCCATATAGACATGATGACATCACACAGTCCCTCCATATAGACATGATGACATCACACAGTTCTTCCATATAGACATGAGGACATCACACAGTTCCTCTATATAGACATGATGACATCACACAGTTCCTCCATATAGACATGATGACATCACACAGTTCCTCCATATAGACATGATGACATCACACAGTTCCTCCATATAGACATGATGACATCACACAGTTCCTCTATATAGACATGATGACATCACACAGTTCCTCCATATAGACATGATGACATCACACAGTTCCTCCATATAGACATGATGACATCACACAGTTCCTCCATATAGACATGATGACATCACACAGTTCCTCCATATAGACATGATGACATCACACTGTTCCTCCATATAGACATGATGACATCACACAGTTCCTCCATATAGACATGATGACATCACACAGTTCCTCCATATAGACATGATGACATCACACAGTTCCTCCTCCATATGGACATGATGACATCACACAGTTCCTCCATATGGACATGATGACATCACACAGTTCCTTCATATAGACATGATGACATCACACAGTTCCTTCATATAGACATGATGACATCACACAGTCCCTCTATATAGACATGATGACATCACACAGTTCCTCCATATAGACATGATGACATCACACAGTTCCTTCATATAGACATGATGACATCACACAGTCCCTCTATATAGACATGATGGCATCACACAGTTCCTTCATATAGACATGATGACATCACACAGTTCCTCTATATAGACATGATGACATCACACAGTTCCTTCGTATAGACATGATGACATCACACAGTTCCTCCATATAGACATGATGACATCACACAGTCCCTCTATATGGACATGATGACATCACACAGTTCCTCCATATAGACATGATGACATCACACAGTCCCTCTATATAGACATGATGACATCACACAGTTCCTCCATATAGACATGATGACATCACACAGTTCCTTCATATAGACATGATGACATCACACAGTTCCTCCATATAGACATGATGACATCACACAGTTCCTTCATATAGACATGATGACATCACACAGTTCCTTCATATAGACATGTGCAGGAAAAAGCGAAGAAACTTGAACTGTTCTAAGCGCCAGACCCGTCACATAGTCAGTCCAATAGGATGTTGACCGGATACATAAAACTAGTTGCGCTGAGGGCAGAACATCTATTTGCTGGTATAGAATACAGTGGGGCCCTTCAGCTTCTTTCCTCCTGATCCCAGGAGCCTTCAGGTTCAGTAGTGGAATATCCAGGAAAAAGCAAAGAAACTTGAACTGTTCTAAGCGCCAGACCCGTCACATAGTCAGTCCAATAGGATGTTGACCGGATACATGAACCCAACTTGTGCCCCATCTGATGTCACTGCTGGAATGGAGACTTCTCAGACTTGACAACGTTCTTCCATTGTCCAGTTCTGGTGACCTGTGTGAATTGTAGCCTCAGTTTCCTGTTCTTAGCTGACAGGAGTGGTCCCTGGTGTGGTCTTCTGCTGCTGTAGCCCATCTGCTTCACAGTTAGACATGTTGTGGGGTCAGAGATGGTATTCTGCAGAGCTTGGCTGTAACCAGTGGTTAATTTGATTACTGTTACATTTTTTTTTGTCATCTCAAACCAGTCTACCCATTCTCTTTTGACATCAACAAGGTATTTTCCTCCACATTGGAAATGCTCTCTCTTTTGGACTGTTTTCTGTAAACCCTAGTGATGGTTGTGTGAGAATCCCAGTAGAATAGTAGTTTGTGAAATATTCAGCACCAACAACCATGACACTTTTCCGTTCTCTTACGTTTACTGTGGCGTTCACATTGACTGTAACGTGGTCTCCCATGCTTTTTGAGTCCCACATAACGTATATTTTCTATAACCAAAAACAGTCACTAGTGGTCTGCGCCATGGGCGTATCTTAATGTTTAAAAGCAGAAGGACCCAAAAATGTTACGTTAATGGGCCCTTACATCAGTTTTTCCCAACTAGGGTGCCTCCAGCTGTTGTAAAACTACAACTCTCAACATGTGAGTTGTAGTTTTGAAACAGTTGGAGAGCCATGGTTTCCAGATGACTGATCCATAGCAGTGTTGGCCAACAAGGTGCCTCCAGATGTTGCAAAACTACAACTCCCAGCATGCTCGGATGCTTTGTCTGTTCGGGGATGCTGGGAGTTGTAAATCTGCAACAGCTGCAGGTGCCCTGCTTCTCCTGTGTTTGATTATTTAGATTTTATAACATTAATATCTATATATGTTCGTTATGACACCATTATCCGCACGAGGTACAAAGACACTGACAGCATCTGACACTTTTGTTACGCGCAATAAAGTTATTGAAACTTCCAAGGTCAAGAAGACCACGTGGTGAGCCTGGCAGCAGGTAACCTTGACGACGGGAGTAAGCGCAGGTCCGTGCGGCTTCTTCTCGCGAGATCTCGTGCCATTTACCAGAGTCGAGAGGGGAAGCTCTCGCGAGATTTGTGTCTTACCCCTTTGCGCTTCACTTTTCGCTAGGTCAAGAAGATGTCGGAGTCTGAGCTCGGACGGAAGTGGGACCGGTGTCTGGCGGATGCGGCCGTCAAATTCGGTAACGTTCACCGGGAGGGAGAGAGCGCGGGGCGGATAAGGAGCAGCCATGACTGATACTGTTGTCACCCGTGTGTGTCCAGCCTGTCATGTCCGCCCTGGTGCCAACCTCCCCTCATACACGAGTCACCGAGCCCTCTGTCACCTCACACCGCCATCTTACTGCTAAACCGTCACAGACAGCAGAATAGTGAGTGCAGCTCAGAGCATCAACTTGGTTTCTTATTCGAGCATTTTCTTATAGATGACAAATAAACCTTTGTGGTGGAAATACAGTATATGGCGGTATGATTCCTAGTATATAGTCTGGACATACAGGATGTGACACTCAGCAGGGATATGGCGGTATGATTCCTAGTATATGGTCTGGACATACAGGATATGACACTCAGCAGGGATATGGCGGTATGATTCCTAGTATATAGTCTGGACATACAGGATATGGCGGTATGATTCCTAGTATATAGTCTGGACATACAGGATATGACGGTATGATTCCTAGTATATAGTCTGGACATACAGGATATGACACTCAGCAGGGATATGGCGGTATGATTCCTAGTATATAGTCTGGACATACAGTATATGGCGGTATGATTCCTAGTGTATAGTCTGGACATACAGTATATGGCGGTATGATTCCTAGTATATAGTCTGGACATACAGGATATGGCGGTATGATTCCTAGTATATAGTCTGGACATACAGGATATGGCGGTATGATTCCTAGTATATAGTCTGGACATGCAGGATATGACACTCAGCAGGGATATGGCGGTATGATTCCTAGTATATAGTCTGGATATACAGGATATGGCGCTATGATTCCTAGTATATAGTCTGGACATACAGGATATGGCGCTATGATTCCTAGTATATAGTCTGGACATACAGGATATGACACTCAGCAGGGATATGGCGGTATGATTCCTAGTATATGGTCTGGACATACAGTATATGGCGGTATGATTCCTAGTGTATAGTCTGGACATACAGTATATGGCGGTATGATTCCTAGTATATAGTCTGGACATACAGGATATGGCGGTATGATTCCTAGTATATAGTCTGGACATACAGGATATGACACTCAGCAGGGATATGGCGGTATGATTCCTAGTATATAGTCTGACATACAGTATATGACACAGCAGGGATATGGCGGTATGATTCCTAGTATATAGTCTGGACATACAGTATATGGCGGTATGATTCCTAGTGTATAGTCTGGACATACAGGATATGACACTCAGCAGGGATATGGCGGTATGATTCCTAGTATATGGTCTGGACATACAGTATATGGCGGTATGATTCCTAGTGTATAGTCTGGACATACAGTATATGGCGATATGATTCCTAGTATATAGTCTGGACATACAGGATATGGCGGTATGATTCCTAGTATATAGTCTGGACATACAGTATATGACTCAGCAGGGATATGGCGGTATGATTCCTAGTATATAGTCTGACATACAGTATATGACACAGCAGGGATATGGCGGTATGATTCCTAGTATATAGTCTGGACATACAGTATATGGCGGTATGATTCCTAGTGTATAGTCTGGACATACAGGATATGACGGTATGATTCCTAGTATATAGTCTGGACATACAGGATATGACACTCAGTAGGGATATGGCGGTATGATTCCTAGTGTATAGTCTGGACATACAGGATATGACGGTATGATTCCTAGTATATAGTCTGGACATACAGGATATGACACTCAGCAGGGATATGGCGGTATGATTCCTAGTATATAGTCTGGACATACAGTATATGGCGGTATGATTCCTAGTATATAGTCTGGACATACAGTATATGGCGGTGTGATTCCTAGTATATAGTCTGGACATACAGTATATGGCGGTATGATTCCTAGTATATAGTCTGGACATACAGTATATGACTCAGCAGGGATATGGCGGTATGATTCCTAGTATATAGTCTGGACATACAGTATATGACTCAGCAGGGATATGGCGGTATGATTCCTAGTATATGGTCTGGACATACAGTATATGACTCAGCAGGGATATGGCGGTATGATTCCTAGTATATAGTCTGGACATGCAGGATATGACGGTATGATTCCTAGTATATTGTGTGGACATACAGTATATATAAATAGAAAAAAAGAAAAAAAACTGATGGGCACCACCTCAATAAGGATAGGGTGCAATAGGCTGCAACTAAATATAGACCCAGAAGAAGAGAGAAAGCTAGCAGCCATATATACATTGCACACCACAAATATTCAATATGTTCCAAAAAATATATATAAATCTTTATTTATCACAAAACAGACAGATGAGTACATACAATTAAAAACAATTAAAAACACATAATCCAAAAGCGGAGGAATATAATCCTACTACGCCCACCCTGCAGTGGGTACACATAACCCTAAGATGTAAACCAGTCCCGGACCAATGAAACACAAACCAATCTATGCAGCAAATTCTAAAGATTGTACCAATAAGTAGCACCTGGCAAATGTAAATATAATGTATAAAACGCCTGGCAGCCTGACCAATGTCAGTATAATGAAAAATATATGTGAATCTCAGTGCATATAAATCTGACCAATGTAAGGTGCAAAAAACTAAATCTCAGTGCATATAAATCTGACCAATATAAGGTGCAAAAAACTAAATCTCAGTGCATATAAATCTGACCAATATAAGGGGAAAAAAACTAAATCTCAGTGCATGTAATAAGTCTGACCAATGTAAAGTGCAATACTTCCTGAGGAAGCCTCCGTAGCTGGAGGTGGAACGCGTGGGGTCAGCTTCTCCCTGCTTTGGATGTGAGGAGTCCCGGTAGCAGCACTTTAGCACTGAGCCTGACAGCCAGACCTGATGGACATACAGCACTTTTCTCAGGTCGTAGTATTGCACTTTACATTGGTCAGACTTATTACATGCACTGAGATTTAGTTTTTTTCCCCTTATATTGGTCAGATTTATATGCACTGAGATTCACATATATTTTTCATTATACTGACATTGGTCAGGCTGCCAGGCGTTTTATATATTATATTTACATTTGCCAGGTGCTACTTATTGGTACAATCTTTAGAATTTGCTGCATAGATTGGTTTGTGTTTCATTGGTCCGGGACTGGTTTACATCTTAGGGTTATGTGTACCCACTGCAGGGTGGGCGTAGTAGGATTATATTCCTCCGCTTTTGGATTATGTGTTTTTAATTGTATGTACTCATCTGTCTGTTTTGTGATAAATAAAGATTTATATATATTTTTTGGAACATATTGAATATTTGTGGTGTGCAATTTATATATGGCTGCTAGCTTTCTCTCTTCTTCTGGACATACAGTATATGACTCAGCAGGGATATAGCGGTATGATTCCTAGTATATGGTCTGGACATACAGTATATGACTCTCAGCAGGGATATGGCGGTATGATTCCTAGTATATGGTCTGGCATACAGTATATGACTCAGCAGGGATATAGCGGTATGATTCCTAGTATATGGTCTGGACATACAGTATATGACTCTCAGCAGGGATATGGCGGTATGATTCCTAGTATATGGTCTGGACATACAGTATATGACTCTCAGCAGGGATATGGCGGTATGATTCCTAGTATATGGTCTGGACATACAGTATATGACTCAGCAGGGATATAGCGGTATGATTCCTAGTATATGGTCTGGACATACAGTATATGACTCTCAGCAGGGATATGGCGGTATGATTCCTAGTATATGGTCTGGACATACAGTATATGACTCAGCAGGGATATGGCGGTATGATTCCTAGTATATGGTCTGGACATACAGTATATGACTCAGCAGGGATATGGCGGTATGATTCCTAGTATATGGTCTGGACATACAGTATATGACTCAGCAGGGATATGGCGGTATGATTCCTAGTATATGGTCTGGACATACAGTATATGACTCAGCAGGGATATGGCGGTATGATTCCTAGTAAATGCACTCGCTGGGCATACAATATATGATGCTCTCAGCAGAGATATGGCGGTATGATTCCTAGTATATGCTCTGGACATACAGTATATGACTCTCGTGGCGGGGGCGGCCAGAGCAGGTAAAAACTAATTTAAATACTAAAAGTAAGTGTTTCCCAACCGGGGCGCCTCCAGTTGCTGCAAAACTACAACTCTAAGCATGCCCTGACTGGCAAAGGCTGTCCGGGCATGCTGGGAGTAGTAGTTTCACAACAGCTGGAGGCACCCTGCCATTAAAACTGTATGTGACAGGGGGGAGGGGAATGTGACAGGGGGGGAGGGGAATGTGACAGGGGGGGAGGGGAATGTGACAGGAGGGGAGGGGAATGTGACAGGAGGGGAGGGGAATGTGACAGGAGGGGAGGGGAATGTGACAGGAGGGGAGGGGAATGTGACAGGAGGGGAGGGGAATGTGACAGGGGGGAGGGGAATGTGACAGGAGGGGAGGGGAATGTGACAGGGGGGAGGGGAATGTGACAGGAGGGGAGGGGAATGTGACAGGGGGGGAGGGGAATGTGACAGGGGGGGAGGGGAATGTGACAGGAGGGGAGGGGAATGTGACAGGAGGGGAGGGGAATGTGACAGGGGGGGAGGGGAATGTGACAGGGGGGGAGGGGAATGTGACAGGAGGGGAGGGGAATGTGACAGGGGGGGAGGGGAATGTGACAGGAGGGGAGGGGAATGTGACAGGGGGGAGGGGAATGTGACAGGGGGGGAGGGGAATGTGACAGGGGGGGAGGGGAATGTGACAGGAGGGGAGGGGAATGTGACAGGGGGGGAGGGGAATGTGACAGGAGGGGAGGGGAATGTGACAGGAGGGGAGGGGAATGTGACAGGAGGGGAGGGGAATGTGACAGGGGGGAGGGGAATGTGACAGGGGGGGAGGGGAATGTGACAGGGGGGGAGGGGAATGTGACAGGAGGGGAGGGGAATGTGACAGGGGGGGAGGGGAATGTGACAGGGGGGGAGGGGAATGTGACAGGGGGGGAGGGGAATGTGACAGGAGGGGAGGGGAATGTGACAGGAGGGGAGGGGAATGTGACAGGAGGGGAGGGGAATGTGACAGGGGGGGAGGGGAATGTGACAGGGGGGGAGGGGAATGTGACAGGGGGGGAGGGGAATGTGACGGGGGGGAGGGGAATGTGACGGGGGGGGAGGGGAATGTCACGGGGGGGAGGGGAATGTGACAGGGGGGGAGGGGAATGTGACAGGAGGGGAGGGGAATGTGACAGGAGGGGAGGGGAATGTGACAGGAGGGGAGGGGAATGTGACAGGGGGGGAGGGGAATGTGACAGGGGGGGAGGGGAATGTGACAGGGGGGGAGGGGAATGTGACAGGGGGGGAGGGGAATGTGACGGGGGGGAGGGGAATGTGACGGGGGGGAGGGGAATGTGACGGGGGGGAGGGGAATGTGACGGGGGGGAGGGGAATGTGACGGGGGGGAGGGGAATGTGACGGGGGGGAGGGGAATGTGACGGGGGGGAGGGGAATGTGACGGGGGGGAGGGGAATGTGACGGGGGGGAGGGGAATGTGACGGGGGGGGAGGGGAATGTGACGGGGGGGAGGGGAATGTGACGGGGGGGGAGGGGAATGTGACGGGGGGGAGGGGAATGTGACGGGGGGGAGGGGAATGTGACGGGGGGGAGGGGAATGTGACGGGGGGGAGGGGAATGTGACGGGGGGGAGGGGAATGTGACAAGGGGGGGAGGGGAATGTGACAAGGGGGGGAGGGGAATGTGACAAGGGGGGGAGGGGAATGTGACAAGGGGGGGAGGGGAATGTGACAAGGGGGGGAGGGGAATGTGACGGGGAGGGGAATGTGACAGGGGGGGAGGGGAATGTGACAGGGGGGGAGGGGAATGTGGCAGGGGGGGAGGGGAATGTGGCAGGGGGGGAGGGGAATGTGGCAGGGGGGAGGGGAATGTGACAAGGGGGGAGGGGAATGTGACGGAGTGTGTGACAAGGGGGAGGAGAATGTGACAGGGGGGGGAGATGTCACCATTTTTTTTTTTTTATTATATCGCAATATTTAGGCCCAAAATGGCAATCGCACATTTTCCCCATATCGTGCAGCCCTGATCAGGACATACAGTATATGACTCAGCAGGGATATAGCGGTATGATTCCTAGTATATGGTCTGGACATACAGTATATGACTCTCAGCAGGGATATTGCGGTATGATTCCTAGTATATGGTCTGCCATACAGTATATGACTCTCAGCAGGGATATAGCGGTATGATTCGTAGTATATGTCTGGGCATACAGTATATGACTCAGCAGGGATATTGCGGTATGATTCCTAGTATATGTCTGGGCATACAGTATATGATGCTCTCAGCAGGGATATGGCGGTATGATTCCTAGTATATGGTTTGGCTGAGCATACAGTATATAGCGATATGATTCCTAGTACAGTATATGGTCTGGGCATACAGTATATGGCGATATGATTCCTAGTATATAGTCTGGAGATACAGTATGTGAGGCTCTCAGCAGGGATATGGCGGTATGATTCCTAGTATATGGTCTGGGCATACAGTATATGACGCTTTCAGTAGGGATATGACGGTATGATTCCTAGTATATGGTCTGGCATACAGTATATGACTCTCAGCAGGGATATGGCGGTATGATTCCTAGTATATGGTCTGGGCATACAGTATGTGATGCTCTTAGCAGGGATATGGCAGTATGATTCCTAGTATATGGTCTGGACATACAGTATGTGATGCTCTTAGCAGGGATATGGCGGTATGATTCCTAGTATATAGTCTGGACATACAGTATATGGCGGTATGATTCCTAGTATATGGTCTGGACATACAGTATGTTACGCTCTCAGTAGGGATATGGCGGTATGATTCCTAGTATATAGTCTGGACATACAGTATGTGACGCTCTCAGTAGGGATATGGCGGTATGATTCCTAGTATATATAGTCTGGACATACAGTATATGACTCTCAGCAGGAATATGGCGGTATGATTCCTAGTATATGGTCTTGCTGGGCATACAGGATATGGCGGTATGATTCCTAGTATATGATCTGGCTTGGGCATACAGTATATGGCGGTATGATTCCTAGTATATGGTCTGGCTGGGCATACAGTATATGGCGGTATGATTCCTAGTATATAGTCTGGCTGGGCATACAGTATATGGCGGTATGATTCCTAGTATATAGTCTGGCTGGGCATACAGTATATGGCGGTATGATTCCTAGTATATGGTCTGGCTGGGCATACAGTATATGGCGGTATGATTCGTAGTATATGGTCTGGCTGGGCATACAGTATATGGCAGTATGATTCCTAGTATATGATCTGGCTGGGCATACAGTATATGGCGGTATGATTCCTAGTATATGGTCTGGCTGGGCATACAGTATATGGCGGTATGATTCCTAGTATATGGTCTGGCTGGGCATACAGTATATGGCGGTATGATTCCTAGTATATAGTCTGGCTGGGCATACAGTATATGGCGGTATGATTCGTAGTATATGGTCTGGCTGGGCATACAGTATATGGCGGTATGATTCCTAGTATATAGTCTGGCTGGGCATACAGTATATGGCGGTATGATTCGTAGTATATGGTCTGGCTGGGCATACAGTATATGGCGGTATGATTCCTAGTATATGGTCTGGCTGGGCATACAGTATATGGCGGTATGATTCCTAGTATATGGTCTGGCTGGGCATACAGTATATGGCGGTATGATTCCTAGTATATGGTCTGGCTGGGCATACAGTATATGGCGGTATGATTCCTAGTATATGGTCTGGCTGGGCATACAGTATATGGCGGTATGATTCCTAGTATATAGTCTGGCTGGGCATACAGTATATGGCGGTATGATTCCTAGTATATGGTCTGGCTGGGCATACAGTATATGGCGGTATGATTCCTAGTATATGGTCTGGCTGGGCATACAGTATATGGCGGTATGATTCCTAATATGGTCTGGCTGGGCATACAGTATATGGCGGTATGATTCGTAGTATATAGTCTGGCTGGGCATACAGTATATGGCGGTATGATTCGTAGTATATGGTCTGGCTGGGCATACAGTATATGGCGGTATGATTCCTAGTTATGGTCTGGCTGGGCATACAGTATATGGCGGTATGATTCGTAGTATATGGTCTGGCTGGGCATACAGTATATGGCGGTATGATTCCTAGTATATGGTCTGGCTGGGCATACAGTATATGGCGGTATGATTCCTCAGCTGCGCTTGGACTTTACCTGCAAATTTTAATTGTCCAGATATTGAGGACGGTTTTTATGTTATGAGAATTAAAGTGAATTATTTGTTATTACAGGACACCGTCTCAGTGAAGTCTTCTTTCTGTATGTATATATGTAATGTATGTATATATGTAATGTAATGTAATGTATATATTAGAGTCCTAATGGGGTTTAACTCCTTAAAATCATCAGTTAGTTATTCGTAATACACATAAGCAACTGGCAAGGTTGGCACCTATTTTCCTACCAATCCACTGTGTGGACCAGAATGGATACAGTTGGGTATTATGGAGGGGCCCTTACTCTTTATATTTCAACCCTTAGGTCAGTGGCCCAACCGCATTTAAACCCCTTAAATTCATCTTTAAAATACTTATTGAAAATGGATATTTTGTCATCCTTTTTTTTTTTTTTTTACTATTGTTTTCTTTTTTCAGCAAAAACACAATCTAGATTATTTTTCTGAATTCGATTGTTCCCAAATAATATTCAAAATTTTTGTATAAAAAACAGATTTACTGCAGAGATGAGAAAAGGTTTATTTGTCATCTATAAGAAAATGCTCGAAGAAACCAACTTCAGCCTTGTGTGCAACTCTGGAGTATAATACAGGATATAACTCAGGATCAGTAATGTATGTATGTATACAGTGACCTCACCAGCAGAATAGTGAGTACAGCTCTGGAGTATAATACAGGATATAACTCAGGATCAGTACAGGATAAGTAATGTAATGTATGTACACAGTGATCTCACCAGCAGAATAGTGAGTACAGCTCTGGGGTATAATACAGGATATAACTCAGGATCAGTAATGTATGTATGTACACAGTGACCTCACCAGCAGAATAGTGAGTACAGCTCTGAAGTATAATACAGGATATAACTCAGGATCAGTACAGGATAAGTAATGTAATGTATGTACACAGTGACCTCACCAGCAGAATAGTGAGTACAGCTCTGGAGTATAATACAGGATATAACTCAGGATCAGTACAGGATAAGTAATGTAATGTATGTACACAGTGACCTCACCAGCAGAATAGTGAGTACAGCTCTGGAGTATAATACAGGATATAACTCAGGATCAGTACAGGATAAGTAATGTAATGTATGTACACAGTGACCTTACCAGCAGAGTAGTGAGTACAGCTCTGGAGTATAATACAGGATATAACTCAGGATCAGTACAGGATAAGTAATGTAATGTATGTACACAGTGACCTCACCAGCAGAATAGTGAGTACAGCTCTGGAGTATAATACAGGATATAACTCGGGATCAGTACAGGATAAGTAATGTAATGTATGTACACAGTGACCTCACCAGCAGAATAGTGAGTACAGCTCTGGAGTATAATACAGGATATAACTCAGGATAAGTAATGTAATGTATGTACACAGTGACCTCACCAGCAGAATAATGAGTACAGCTCTGGAGTTTAATATAGGATATAACTCAGGATCAGTACAGGATAAGTAATGTAATGTATGTACACAGTGATCTCACCAGCAGAATAGTGAGTACAGCTCTGGGGTATAATACAGGATATAACTCAGGATCAGTAATGTATGTATGTACACAGTGATCTCACCAGCAGAATAGTGAGTACAGCTCTGGAGTATAATACAGGATATAACTCAGGATCAGTACAGGATAAGTAATGTATGTATGCAGTGATCTCACCAGCAGAATAGTGAGTACAGCTCTGGGGTATAATACAGGATATAACTCAGGATCAGTACAGGATAAGTAATGTAATGTATGTACACAGTGATCTCACCAGCAGAATAGTGAGTACAGCTCTGGAGTATAATACAGGATATAACTCAGGATCAGTACAGGATAAGTAATGTAATGTATGTACACAGTGACCTCACCAGCAGAATAGTGAGTACAGCTCTGGAGTATAATACAGGATATAACTCAGGATCAGTACAGGATAAGTAATGTAATGTATGTACACAGTGATCTCACCAGCAGAATAGTGAGTACGGCTCTGGGGTATAATACAGGATATAACTCAGGATCAGTACAGGATAAGTAATGTAATGTATGTACACAGTGATCTCACCAGCAGAATAGTGAGTACAGCTCTGGGGTATAATACAGGATATAACTCAGGATCAGTAATGTAATGTATATACACAGTGACCTCACCAGCAGAATAGTGAGTACAGCTCTGGAGTATAATACAGGATATAACTCAGGATCAGTACAGGATAAGTAATGTAATGTATGTACACAGTGACCTCACCAGCAGAATAGTGAGTTCAGTTCTGGGGTATAATACAGGATATAACTCAGGATCAGTACAGGATCAGTAATGTAATGTATATACACAGTGACTTCACCAGCAGAATAGTGAGTACAGCTCTGGAGTATAATACAGGATATAACTCAGGATCAGTACAGGATAAGTAATGTAATGTATGTACACAGTGACCTCACCAGCAGAATAGTGAGTACAGCTCTGGAGTATAATACAGGATATAACTCAGGATCAGTACAGGATCAGTAATGTAATGTATGTACACAGTGACCTCACCAGCAGAATAGTGAGTACAGCTCTGGAGTATAATACAGGATATAACTCAGGATCAGTACAGGATAAGTAATGTAATGTATGTACACAGTGACCTCACCAGCAGAATAGTGAGTACAGCTCTGCAATATAATACAGGATATAACTCGGGATCAGTACAGGATAAGTAATGTAATGTATGTACACAGTGACCTCACCAGCAGAATAGTGAGTACAGCTCTGGAGTATAATACAGGATATAACTCAGAATCAGTACAGGATAAGTAATGTAATGTATGTACACAGTGACCTCACCAGTAGAATAGTGAGTGCAGCTCTGGGGTATAATACAGGATATAACTCAGGATCAGTACAGGATCAGTAATGTAATGTATATACACAGTGACCTCACCAGCAGAATAGTGAGTACAGCTCTGGAGTATAATACAGGATATAACTCAGGATCAGTACAGGATAAGTAATGTAATGTATGTACACAGTGACCTCACCAGCAGAATAGTGAGTACAGCTCTGGAGTATAATACAGGATATAACTCAGGATCAGTACAGGATAAGTAATGTAATGTATGTACACAGTGACCTCACCAGTAGAATAGTGAGTGCAGCTCTGGGGTATAATACAGGATATAACTCAGGATCAGTACAGGATCAGTAATGTAATGTATATACACAGTGATCTCACCAGCAGAATAGTGAGTACAGCTCTGGAGTATAATACAGGATATAACTCAGGATCAGTACAGGATAAGTAATGTAATGTATGTACACAGTGACCTCACCAGTAGAATAGTGAGTGCAGCTCTGGGGTATAATACAGGATATAACTCAGGATCAGTACAGGATCAGTAATGTAATGTATATACACAGTGATCTCACCAGCTGGTTTTCAGAGTGGATCATTATGGTGGAAAGGAGGTGAAGTTTTATAGGAAAAGAAAGAAGCATTTCTGACTAATAATATATACTACAAAGTTTCTTACATTCACTTGAACTATTGAGTTATACAGTTTATATAAATATCAGTGCGTATTAAATCTCTAAATTTGACCTTATAACCTGACAATCGGTTGCAGGCCAAGTATATAATAATGCTGTTATACGCAGTGATCCTGTTGTAAACTATAGACAGTACTTGTGTAAATGTTGGGTGACAATCCATACAGCCGGCAGCTCGATTATCTTGGATCCCTGAGGTTGGGTTCACACTAAACTTTGGGGGAGATTCCTCAAAACCTATCCAGATCGCTTTTTAAATTTTCGAGACCTTTTCAAACATGAAAGAAGTGATCTGATTGGTTGCTATGGGCAACTCAGCAACTTTTCCTCTGGACGGGTTTTGATAAATCTTATCCTACGTGTTTACATCTCAGTAAGTTTTTTTTATGTGAACCTACTTGACTATGCTATTGTATTTAGCTGGAGGGGTCACTCTGGACAACACCTCACTGACAGTAAGAGGACTACACAACTTCCTGTCAGGACAGAGGGAGAAGTCTGAAGCCAGAGTCAACACCATGCTTACAATGTGAGTACTACACAACTTCCTGTCAGGAGAGAGGGAGGAGCTGCGGAGACCACTCCACAGTGACAATGAAAGAACTACATAACTTCCTGTCAGTAGAGAGGGAGAAGCCGGAAGCTGCTGAGACAACATGACAATAACAATGAGGGACTACACAACCCGAAGTTAAGACAACATCACACTAACTTAGAAGACTATACAAGTCCCTGTCAGGAGCGACGGAGGAGCCTGGAGCTGGAGGCAACACCACACTGACAATGAGAGGACTACACAACTTCCTGTCAGGGAGGAAACGCACCAAAATATGCTAAAGCCAGTACAATTAGTGATAACATTATATTAAGTTATTTATTTTGGAGTGATAGTTTTATTTTAATACAACTTTGATACTGGAATACCCCTTTAATCCCAACGGAGAACCCAAAGATCCAACCTGCTATTAGATTGGGGGCAATAATACAGGGGACGTTGCGTGTATAAATGGTTTCCATTTAACCATGTGATGCCCTCCATTGCCTGCTGCTAGGGATGTACAACCAACCATCTGCTTCCATTTAACCATGTGATGCCCTCCATTGCCTGCTGCTAGGGATGTACAACCAACCATCTGCTTCCATTTAACCATGTGATGCCCTCCATTGCCTGCTGCTAGGGATGTACAACCAACCATCTGCTTCCATTTAACCATGTGATGGCTGTCATTATGTAAGAGCACAAATGGCGGCTGCTTATAAAAGAGGTGCAGAGCGGGTGCAGCGCTGACATTACTGATTCCGAATACTCCATACCTCTGCCTCCTACCTGGGCTCTGTAGTGCTCTTTATTGTCACATAATCATAAAGTATAAGACGTAGCGGATGTCATAGGTGAGATGGGAAATGTTGCGAAACCCCAGTGACAGTAAACCCTGTAGGTGGGTTGCGTGCCGACTGTAATAGTTGCAGCACATTGCTCCGTCTGTTCTGATCCGTGCACATTCTTATGGAGATAAGTCGTGATCGTTCAGTGCAGGAGGAATTATCATCTGTGCTGCAGACTAGTCTCCCGCAGAGTGTTACATGTGGCCTTGAAGCTGCGCAGATCCCTCCGTGGCTCCAATGGGCTGGGGGTATAGTGCAGCGTCCTCTACATTACATAACATATGGAGAACCTGGGCAGCACAAGGCACGTGTTTCTTTACAGATCTTCTGCATGCTTTATGTTGGTGTTTACAGCTTCTGAAAATCTACAACTCACAGCATGTCCAGATAGCCAAAGGCTTGTCTAAGCACGCTGGGAGTTGTAGTTTTGCAACAGGTCGGAAATAAGAAATGCTTGAAGTAGTAGTTTTCAACAACTGGGAGATGCAGGTTGCAAATCACTGCCCTGTATCAGTGTCCAGCTTTTGCAAAACTATAACTCCCAGCGTGCCCGGACAGTAGTTTTGCAACAGCTGGTGGCACCCTGGTCGAGCAAACATTGGCCTATATGATTAGTAACACTGTCTGGGCATGCTGGGAGTTGTAGCTTTGCAACAGCTGGAGGCACCCTGGTCGGGCAAACATTGGCCTATATGATTAGTAACACTGTCTGGGCATGCTGGGAGTTGTAGTTTTGCAACACCTGAGGCCCCCTGGTTAGAAAACACTGCCCTATATGATAAGCCACATTGCTAGGGCAGGCTGGGAGTTGTAGTTAGCAACAGTTGGAAGCACCTTGGTTGGGAAACAATACCCTATACCAGTGGTCTTCAGGCATGCTGGGAGTTGTAGTTTTGCAACATCTGGAGGTCCACAGGTTGAAGACCACTGCCCTATATTAAGAGCGACACTGTCCGGGCATTCTGGGAGTTGTAGTTTTTCAACAGCTGGAGACACCCTGGTTGGGAAACACTGCCCTGTATGATTAGCATATATGATCAGGGCATGCTGAGAGTTGTAGTTTTGCAATAGCTGGATGTACGGTGGATGGGAAGTTCTGTGCTATATGATGAGCCACACTGCCAGGGCATGCTGGGAGTTGTAGTTTTTCAGTTGGAGTGCCAAAGGATTGGAAACACTTGCAAGTTCTGCTTGTGACTTGTGTCTCTGCAGACTTTGGACCACTCAGGACTATAAGACGTATTAAGCCACGTGCCTAATACAGCGGACAATACTCTGAGCTCAACAATAATCTCTCTTGTCTAAACTGGATACAACTGTAGCAAACACTCAGCTGTGACAAGTATTCGGTCTGTGCTAGTTCTCCTCTTAATGGTCTAGTCACCCGTACTGTACAGTATTCAGCAGAGATTTGATGCGCAGGATTTTCTGCTGCAGATTTCACTGTAAACTAAATGACTGAACACCGCTTCAAATCCTGCGCATCAAATCTGCACAGAATACTGTACGTGTGAACAGACCCTAACGGTGTACTCCGCCCCGAGACCTCTTGGTCTTATTCTTTGAAAACTTTAGTTAATGTGGATTCCCTGTTGCCTGTGACTGGTCGTCCGTTCCCTGCGCCTCTACGTGTTTCTCCTTGTGTGTCGTCAGTTGCTCTCCGGTTGTTTTCGCTCTTTTGTACACTGCTGGTTTGTTAACCCCTCGGTCGCGGTCTGTCCTGTATGGCTCATGCACCATGTGCGTCTTTCTTCCTCCAGGCCATGTAAGGGTAAATGTTCGCTCTCATTCCTCAGTTATTTTTGTGTAGAATAATCCAAATATAACCGTACTCTGCCAAACAGCTGCACAATGTTGACAAGTGAATAACAATCTCTGCTTCATTATATCCCAGATTTACTAACAAACATTTGGACGACCGAACCTGGTGATGGCGTCTGTTCACCTGGATGTCAGCTGTTGTTTAATAGGGATGTTATTTTTATAAATAGGATTATATACTTGTACATATGAGCAGTATTATAGTAGTTGTATTCTTGTATATAGGAGCAGTATTATAGTAGTTATATTCTTGTATATAGGAGCAGTATTATAGTAGTTATATTCTTGTATATAGGAGCAGTATTATAGTAGTTATATTCTTGTATATAGGAGGTAGTATTATAGTAGTTATATTCTTGTATATAGGAGCAGTATTATAGTAGTTATATTCTTGTATATAGGAGCAGTATTATAGTAGTTATTCTTGTATATAGGGGCAGTATTATAGTAGTTATATTCTTGTATATAGGAGCAGTATTATAGTAGTTATATTCTTGTATATAGGAGGCAGTATTATAGTAGTTATATTCTTGTACATAGGAGCAGTATTATAGTAGATATATTCTTGTATATAGGAGCAGTATTATAGTAGTTATATTCTTGTGTATAGGAGCAGTATTATAGTAGTTATATTCTTGTATATAGGAGCAGTATTATAGTAGTTATATTCTTGTACATAGGAGCAGTATTATAGTAGTTATATTCTTGTATATAGGAGCAGTATTATAGTAGTTATATTCTTGTATATAGGAGGCAGTATTATAGTAGTTATATTCTTGTATATAGGAGCAGTATTATAGTAGTTATATTCTTGTATATAGGAGCAGTATTATAGTAGTTATATTCTTGTATATAGGAGCAGTATTATAGTAGTTATATTCTTGTATATAGGAGCAGTATTATAGTAGTTATATTCTTGTATATAGGAGCAGTATTATAGTAGTTATATTCTTGTATATAGGAGCAGTATTATAGTAGTTCTTGTATATAGGAGCAGTATTATAGTAGTTATATTCTTGTATATAGGAGCAGTATTGTAGTAGTTATATTGTATATAGGAGCAGTATTATAGTAGTTATATTCTTGTATATAGGAGCAGTATTGTAGTAGTTATATTGTATATAGGAGCAGTATTGTAGTAGTTATATTCTTGTATATAGGGGGCAGTATTGTAGTAGTTATATTCTTGTATATAGGGGGCAGTATTGTAGTAGTTATATTCTTGTATATAGGAGCAGTATTATAGTAGTTATATTCTTGTATATAGGAGCAGTATTATAGTAGTTATATTCTTGTATATAGGAGCAGTATTATAGTAGTTATATTCTTGTATATAGGAGCAGTATTATAGTAGTTATATTCTTGTATATAGGAGCAGTATTATAGTAGTTATATTCTTGTATATAGGAGGCAGTATTATAGTAGTTATATTCTTGTATATAGGAGCAGTATTGTAGTAGTTATATTGTATATAGGAGCAGTATTATAGTAGTTATATTCTTGTATATAGGGGGCAGTATTATAGTAGTTATATTCTTGTATATAGGGGGCAGTATTATAGTAGTTATATTCTTGTATATAGGAGGCAGTATTATAGTAGTTATATTCTTGTATATAGGAGCAGTATTATAGTAGTTATATTCTTGTATATAGGGTCAGTATTATAGTAGTTATATTCTTGTATATAGAAGCAGTATTATAGTAGTTATATTCTTTTATATAGGGGGCAGTATTATAGTAGTTATATTCTTGTATATAGGAGCAGTGTTATAGTAGATATATTCTTGTATATTGGAGCAGTATTATAGTAGATATATTCTTGTATATAGGAGGCAGTATTATAGTAGTTATATTCTTGTATATAGGAGGCAGTATTATAGTAGTTATATTCTTGTATATAGGAGGAGTATTATAGTAGTTATATTCTTGTATATAGGAGCAGTATTATAGTAGTTATATTCTTGTATATAGGAGCAGTATTATAGTAGTTATATTCTTGTATATAGGGGGCAGTATTATAGTAGTTATATTCTTGTATATAGAACAGTATTATAGTAGTTATATTCTTGTATATAGGAGCAGTATTATAGTAGTTATATTCTTGTATATAGGAGCAGTATTATAGTAGTTATATTCTTGTATATAGGGGGCAGTATTATAGTAGTTATATTCTTGTATATAGAACAGTATTATAGTAGTTATATTCTTGTATATAGAACAGTATTATAGTAGTTATATTCTTGTATATAGGAGCAGTATTATAGTAGTTATATTCTTGTATATAGGGGGCAGTATTATAGTAGTTATATTCTTGTATATAGAACAGTATTATAGTAGTTATATTCTTGTATATAGGGGGCAGTATTATAGTCGATATATTCTTGTATATAGGGGGCAGTATTATAGTCGATATATTCTTGTATATAGGAGCAGTATTATAGTAGTTATATTCTTGTATATAGAAGCAGTATTATAGTAGTTATATTCTTGTATATAGGAGCAGTATTATAGTAGTTATATTCTTGTATATAGGAGGCAGTATTATAGTAGTTATATTCTTGTATATAGGAGCAGTATTGTAGTAGTTATATTGTATATAGGAGCAGTATTATAGTAGTTATATTCTTGTATATAGGGGGCAGTATTATAGTAGTTATATTCTTGTATATAGGGGGCAGTATTATAGTAGTTATATTCTTGTATATAGGAGGCAGTATTATAGTAGTTATATTCTTGTATATAGGAGCAGTATTATAGTAGTTATATTCTTGTAGATAGGGTCAGTATTATAGTAGTTATATTCTTGTATATAGAAGCAGTATTATAGTAGTTATATTCTTTTATATAGGGGGCAGTATTATAGTAGTTATATTCTTGTATATAGGAGCAGTGTTATAGTAGATATATTCTTGTATATTGGAGCAGTATTATAGTAGATATATTCTTGTATATAGGAGGCAGTATTATAGTAGTTATATTCTTGTATATAGGAGGCAGTATTATAGTAGTTATATTCTTGTATATAGGAGGAGTATTATAGTAGTTATATTCTTGTATATAGGAGCAGTATTATAGTAGTTATATTCTTGTATATAGAACAGTATTATAGTAGTTATATTCTTGTATATAGGAGCAGTATTATAGTAGTTATATTCTTGTATATAGGGGGCAGTATTATAGTAGTTATATTCTTGTATATAGAACAGTATTATAGTAGTTATATTCTTGTATATAGGGGGCAGTATTATAGTAGTTATATTTTAGTATATAGGGGGCGGTATTATAGTAGTTATATTCTTGTATATAGGAGCAGTATTATAGTAGTTATATTCTTGTATATAGGAGCAGTATTATAGTAGTTATATTCTTGTATATAGGAACAGTATTATAGTAGTTATATTCTTGTATATAGGAGCAGTATTATAGTAGTTATATTCTTGTATATAGGAACAGTATTATAGTAGTTATATTCTTGTATATAGGAGCAGTATTATAGTAGTTATATTCTTGTATATAGGAGCAGTATTATAGTAGTTATATTCTTGTATATAGGAGGCAGTATTATAGTAGTTATATTCTTGTATATAGGAGCAGTATTATAGTAGTTATATTGTATATAGGGGAGCAGTATTATAGTAGTTATATTCTTGTATATAGGAGCAGTATTATAGTAGTTATATTCTTGTATATAGGAGCAGTATTATAGTAGTTATATTCTTGTATATAGGAGGCAGTATTATAGTAGTTATATTCTTGTATATAGGGGCAGTATTATAGTAGTTATATTCTTGTATATAGGAGCAGTATTATAGTAGTTATATTATTGTATATAGGAGCAGTGTTATAGTAGTTATATTCTTGTATATAGGAGCAGTATTATAGTAGTTATATTCTTGTATAGAGGAGCAGTATTATAGTAGTTATATTCTTGTATATAGGAGCAGTATTATAGTAGTTATATTCTTGTATATAGGGGGCGGTATTATAGTAGTTATATTCTTGTATATAGGAGCAGTATTATAGTAGTTATATTCTTGTATATAGGAGCAGTATTATAGTAGTTATATTCTTGTATATAGGAACAGTATTATAGTAGTTATATTCTTGTGTATATAGGAGCAGTATTATAGTAGTTATATTCTTGTATATAGGAACAGTATTATAGTAGTTATATTCTTGTATATAGGAGCAGTATTATAGTAGTTATATTCTTGTATATAGGAGCAGTATTATAGTAGATCTATTCTTGTATATAGGAGCAGTATTATAGTAGTTATATTCTTGTATATAGGAGCAGTATTATAGTAGTTATATTCTTGTATATAGGAGGCAGTATTATAGTAGTTATATTCTTGTATATAGGAGCAGTATTATAGTAGTTATATTGTATATAGGGGAGCAGTATATACAGCTCATAAGATCTTCTCACATTAAAGTTGAATTATTTTAGGGCCGTGTCCTATGTCGCTGTCAGGGGTCTTATTTTAGCCGTCCCCATCCTTCCCCGGACTGATTTGGATTATATGATTATATGTTTTTTGTATTTGTTTGGAGGAAAACACAAGTTTGTTTTTAATCTAAACCATGGTGCCCATCCCCCTTTGCTTTGTTCGCAGGAGTACACACAGTACATTTACCATGCAAGGACTTGAAGCGCAAATTCAATTAACTTTGGGCAAAGTGGCCAAGTTGTGCCCGTCCTTGGCGGCGCTGATTGAAGTGAGATTTGGGTTATTCCTGTGAGATGAGTCATTGCGCAGTTATTACATTTCACAGATCCGGGTTCTGCTGAGGATTTGGAGCAGATGTTCTACATCATACTTGGTCCTGGATAATCGACAGATGAAGCGTTTTAGCTGGTCCCCCGGGCATGCTGGGAGTTGTAGTTTTGGAACAGCTGGAGGCACCCTTGTTGGGAAACACTAGTTATGCGCCATGTAAATGGAAGACACTACAGGTGACGTCAGATGTGGCGGATTTACATAGGTAAAAACCACGTTGGAATATGGTAGCAGATAGTGAATGAGACTTTACGAATGTCGGCAGGAAGGAACGCAAACCTATATCGCCACTCCCAGCCGTCAGACGCGCGCTGGTCAGACCCTTATCTCCTATCCTGTGGACGCCACATTGCTTCTTTCAGTTGGACCAGATGTAGTGACTAGTAGTATACGTTCAGTCCATTATGGGCACGCCATGTTTGATATACGTAAATTGTATCCGTTCCAATAGCGGTGGACATTAGTACGAGTACCTGTAGTTGTGCCAATACCTGCCGCTCATCAAATGCGCCACAGACGCCAATTTCGCTGAAAAAAAAATATATAGCTGTCTCATGGTGTTCAGTAATTTTAAAGGGGTACTCCACTGACCAGCGTTGGGAACTTAATGTTCCGAACGCTGTTTTCACACTATGGGGGTCGCCCACGCCTCTCACGACATCACGGCCACGCCACCTCAATGCAAGTCTATGGGAGGAGCGTCACGTTGTCACGCTCCTCCTATAGACTTGCATTGAGGGGGCGTGGCCGTGACATCACAAAGGCCGAGGGTGATCCCCGCAGCACGAAAACAGCATTCGGAACATTTAGTGGAGTACCCCTTTAAGAATCCTTCAGGAAAAGTGATGGGGCAGCAGTCTGGAGGGTATCGATGATTGGTCACTATGATTGGTAATCGGTACTCAGCATATCCCTGCTTACTATTCCCTAATTGTACCGACCGAATGTGATCTGAAAAGGTCTTAAAGGGGTTATCCAGGTTAGAAAAATGTATCCCTTATCCAAAAGATAGGGAATAAGTATCAGATTGTGTGGGGTCCGACTGCTGGGACCCCCCTAGATCTCCTGCACAGCACTACAGTTCTTCTCGTGCACAGAGCGGCATGTGGCCTCCATGCATCTCTATAGGAGAGCCGGGTATACATGAGTGCAGCGCTCGTGTATCTCCAGCTCTCCCATAGAGATTAATGGAGGGGGCTTGTTGTCCACCGCTTTGTGTGTTGGTCGACACAGCTCTAAACTGGACTACTCCTTTAAAATATATAGTATATATTAGTGCGTGTGTATATGACCCGTTGCTGACATTGACGATATGTGACCTGTGCAAGCAGTCGCAGGTCGCAGTGGTCGCATGTGTTGATTCCTCATTGCTGGAGCTGGGTGAGCAGAGTCTGGTGGGTGAGTAGGGAAGGATGGGTACGGAGCAGATTGGTGTCCATGTGACTTTTTTTCTATTTTACACAATCCACATTTCCAATTGGATGTCACAAGAATATCCACAGCGGAATCCCAACCCATGCGCACTTAGTCAAAGGCATGTTCACTGTGGTGAAGCTGCAGAATGCGGCGTTTTTGGAGCCCTTAGTGGGTGCGGAATGCCTACAGATAAAAGAATTGTGAATGCAGCTGAGCGCACGTCATAGCCGGGAGCTGAGGCTAATACCACATCACCTTTCCATGTGCCGCGCCGTCCAATCGTCGCTCCTTTACTGCAGCCATCCATGGCAGGGAATAGTAAAGGAGCACTGATAACACTGATCAATGCTATGCTATGGCGGATCTACAGATTGCATGTAATGGTGCCCTATGGGGACTAAAAAAAAGTGAATAGTGTGTAAAAAAAAAAAAAAAAAAAAAAAAAAAATGTGATAAATAAATTTAATAAATGTGAATTAACCCCTACCCTAATAAGTCTGAATCCCCCCCCCTTTTTAAATTAAATAAAATCTATTTTTTTAAATATAAAAAAGCCCTCCCTCTAATAAAAACAAAAAAAAAGTTTCCCCATTAAAAAAAAAAATAAATAAAAACACTGTCACGTGACATAGAAAAAAATGATCATTAATTGTTATTGGCGAGTACTTTAAAATAAATAAATAAATCGGTGCTCATACTCGGTCTGGTATCTGGACATCCCTAGATGTGACGCACAGTATATAAGTTTAATCAACATCACAAATGGCTTTTATCTAAGTGTATACGTGTATTATACGGAGCGGCGCTGTTGTGTTAGTGTCGGCGGGTTGGAGGATATCCGCAGGTACTGGACAGACTACAAAGTGGCGTTCTGTAGACAGCCCTGTAATAAATGGGGTGAGTCACGTCCGGGCGGTATATACCGCCCCTGTGGAGGAGGGAGTGAGGTCATCCCACTGTCCACTCACTGCTGTGCAAATAGAGGCCATAGCAACTCACAACCGCGGCCTCACAATTTCCACATTGATTGATTAATGGCCCCGTCTAATACACAGCGGCCCAATGGCAGATGACTTTTGTTGTACATGGATCGGATTCATCGCGTCTTGGAACGAACGTCTTATTGGCGAGCCATTTTCTTTTTCTAATAAAACAACAGGAATGTGCAGTTTGGCCCTGGTTACAAAAAATGTTGTATTTTATATCCTTATCCTCCAGGACCGGGCTTGGTGAATCGTATGAGAATCTAGGAGCCAGCAAAATAAGTTGAGAGCCAGGATTTTTTTTAAACGACCCGTGTCATTTTATTTGTGCGCCATAAGCTGTAGTTTTTACTGGTACCACTTTTTGCGCAATATTATTTAATATTATTATTATTTTTGTTTTTTTTGGAATGTGATGCTACCAAAAATCAGCAATTTGGGTGTTTTGGCATTTCATTTGCGTTTACACTGTTGACCGTGTGGGATCAGGACTGTGATAAGTAGTCGAAGGCCACTGTATCTGTTGCCAACTCATGGCCGGCACCGAAGCCTAGTACAGGCCTGAGATCTGATTGATTGGCACGCTGCAATTAAATGGCGGGGCGGGGTGCTGATCAGGCCACCAGGTTCTGGTTCTACTTCTATATAAAAATCTTATTCCTTCCAGTACTTATCAGCTGCTGTACGTTCTAGAGGAAGTTGTATAGTTCTTTTCTGACTGACCACAGTGCTCTCTGCTGCCACCGTTGTCTGTGTCAGGAACTGTCCAGAGCAGGAGAGGTTTTCTATGGGGATTGGTTCCTGCTCAGGACAGTTCCTGACATGGACAGAGGTGGCAGCAGAGAGCGCTGTGGTCAGACAAAAAAGAACTACTCAACTTCCTCTGTAGAATACAGCAGCTGATAAGTACTGGAAGGAATAAGATTTAGAAATAGAAGTCATTTACAAATCTCTCTGACTTTATGGCACCAGTTGATTTAAAAAAAAAAAAAAAAAAAAATAGTTTTCTCCTGAGTACCCCTTTTAAAATGCTGTGACCATGGTTGTTAAACAGTTAAATGACAGACATTGTCCAGTGTTACCGGCAGGTGTCAGCTGCAGATGGCAGCCGTTACCTGCCGGCTATGGCACAGGCCCCACACTACCAGGCACGGGGTCAAACTCAATTACCCTACCCATGACCTTAATGTATGTCGTTGGTCAGGAAGGAGTTAATGGAAAGGGCCGACAAAACCCTAGGTGCCAGGTAGGGCTGCACGATATAGGGAAATTGTGTGATGGCCATTGCGATTGGTAAACGATCGTGATTAACATGAGGTGAAATCCCCAAATTTTATCTCCAATCTCCCCCATTTCCTTTCTTTTCCCCCATTTTATTTCTATCCCTCTTTTGACATTCCTCCCATTTCTGCTCCGCCCCATTTCATGTTAATTCCCACTTTTTACATACCCCCCCAATTTATGTACCCCCAAAATATGTTGCATCTCCTTTATTAATGTTGTACCAGGACACTGAGGACACATAAAAAAAAAAAAAAAAAAAATAACCTGTTGCCTACTTGGCCCGGTCCCCGTCTATCTGCCGCAGATCCTGTTCCCCTCCGTGCGGTCCAGTGTCTTATGGGACTTACAGGACCTTCCTGCTTAGTCAATCAGTGGCCTGACACATGACACCTCTGCGGCCACTCATTGGCTGAGCAAGAAAGGTCCTGGAACCAGCACAGAGAAGATACCAGGACTGCACGGAGGAGAACAGGATCTGCGGCAGACCTACAGGGTCCTGGGTTATGTGAGATTTACTATCCACACCCTGCACCCCTATTCTTACTTGGGACAGTGTTTCCCAACCAGGGTGCCTTCAGCTGGTTCAAAACTACAACTTCTATCCAGTTTGGACAGCCTTCATTTGTAGACGTTATAGTCAAGTATTTCCCCACCAGGGTGCCTCCATCTGTTGCAAAACTACAACTCCCAGCATGCCCCGACAGCCTTTGGCTGTCGGGGCATGCTGGGAGTTGTAGTTTTGCAATAGCTTGGAGGCACCCTAGTTGGGAAACGCTGACTTAGCAGCCCAGCCCCAGACCGTCCATGCATGCATGAATGATATGGTGACCTGGCGCCTGGGATTTGTGGAGCCTTGACGTAAGGTTTCGTCTCTGTTCAGACCTATACCGTCTGTTATGTCTCCAGCCTCCACCGTCACTTTGATCAGGGTCTTTAGAGTCTTGGAGACTTTACAGATTATCTTCCTAACTGGCTTCATTTTCAGAATAAATACGGTTCTGTGTCTTTAATGCTCGGCAGCGACACAAAGCCGCTTCCACCGGATCCTGCCGGGGATTTTGGTAAATTATATGAATGGATTTACTGGGATGTCTTTTAATGTCTTTTCCTACAGGCTGACAATGATATAACCCTGAGCGCCGGGCTCCTCTTAATCCCAGATGTTTAGGACACATCCTGCTGGTGGACGGGCTCTGGCACCGCGGCCAAGGGTCGTCTTTATTACTATGGAAGGATTGAAATTCCTTCCCTGAGCCGACTTGTTACCACCTTGTGTGAGCTCTGCTGCCCGGCATGTAGGGAGACTTCTCCAACCGCTTGGTCCTCCTCAAGGAGGGCGTCCTCTGTGTATAGGACAGTATTATAGTAGTTATATTCTTGTATATAGGAGCAGTATTATAGTAGTTATATTCTTGTATATAGGAGACAGTATTATAGTAGTTATATTCTTGTATATAGGAGCAGTATTATAGTAGTTATATTCTTGTATATAGGAGCAGTATTATAGTAGTTATATTCTTGTATATAGGAGCAGTATTATAGCAGTTATATTCTTGTATATAGGAGCAGTATTATAGTAGTTATATTCTTGTATATAGGAGACAGTATTATAGTAGTTATATTCTTGTATATAGGAGCAGTATTATAGTAGATATATTCTTGTATATAGGAGACAGTATTATAGTACTTATATTCTTGTATATAGGAGACAGTATTATAGTACTTATATTCTTGTATATAGGAGACAGTATTATAGTAGTTATATTCTTGTATATAGGGGCAGTATTATAGTAGTTATATTCTTGTATATAGGAGACAGTATTATAGGAGTTATATTCTTGTATATAGGAGCAGTATTATAGTAGTTATATTCTTGTATATAGGAGCAGTATTATAGTAGTTATATTCTTGTATATAGGAGCAGTATTATAGTAGTTATATTCTTGTATCTAGGAGCAGTATTATAGTAGTTATATTCTTGTATATAGGAGACAGTATTATAGTAGTTATATTCTTGTATATAGGGGCAGTATTATAGTAGTTATATTCTTGTATATAGGAGACAGTATTATAGTAGTTATATTCTTGTATATAGGGGCAGTATTATAGTAGTTATATTCTTGTATCTAGGAGCAGTATTATAGTAGTTATATTCTTGTATATAGGGGCAGTATTATAGTAGTTATATTCTTGTATATAGGAGCAGTATTATAGTAGTTATATTCTTGTATATATGAGCAGTATTATAGTAGTTATATTCTTGTATATAGGAGGCAGTATTATAGTAGTTATATTCTTGTATATAGGAGGCAGTATTATAGTAGTTATATTCTTGTATATAGGAGGCAGTATTATAGTAGTTATATTCTTGTATATAGGAGCAGTATTATAGTAGTTATATTCTTGTATATAGGAGGCAGTATTATAATAGATATATTCTTGTATATAGGAGCAGTATTATAGTAGTTATATTCTTGTATATAGGTGCAGTATTATAGTAGTTATATTCTTGTATATAGGTGCAGTATTATAGTAGTTATATTCTTGTATATAGGAGCAGTATTATAGTAGTTATATTCTTGTATATAGGAGGCAGTATTATAGTAGTTATATTCTTGTATATAGGAGCAGTATTATAGTAGTTATATTCTTGTATATAGGAGGCAGTATTATAGTAGTTATATTCTTGTATATAGGAGGCAGTATTATAGTAGTTATATTCTTGTATATAGGAGCAGTATTATAGTAGTTATATTCTTGTATATAGGAGCAGTATTATAGTAGTTATATTCTTGTATATAGGAGGCAGTATTATAGTAGTTATATTCTTGTATATAGGGGCATTATTATAGTAGTTATATTCTTGTATATATGAGCAGTATTATAGTAGTTATATTCTTGTATATATGAGCAGTATTATAGTAGTTATATTTTTGTATATAGGAGACAGTATTATAGTAGTTATATTCTTGTATATAGGGGCATTATTATAGTAGTTATATTCTTGTATATATGAGCAGTATTATAGTAGTTATATTCTTGTATATATGAGCAGTATTATAGTAGTTATATTCTTGTATATAGGAGGCAGTATTATAGTAGTTATATTCTTGTATATAGGAGGCAGTATTATAGTAGTTATATTCTTGTATATAGGAGGCAGTATTATAGTAGTTATATTCTTGTATATAGGAGCAGTATTATAGTAGTTATATTCTTGTATATAGGAGGCAGTATTATAGTAGATATATTCTTGTATATAGGAGCAGTATTATAGTAGTTATATTCTTGTATATAGGTGCAGTATTATAGTAGTTATATTCTTGTATATAGGAGCAGTATTATAGTAGTTATATTCTTGTATATAGGAGGCAGTATTATAGTAGTTATATTCTTGTATATAGGAGGCAGTATTATAGTAGTTATATTCTTGTATATAGGAGGCAGTATTATAGTAGTTATATTCTTGTATATAGGAGCAGTATTATAGTAGTTATATTCTTGTATATAGGAGCAGTATTATAGTAGTTATATTCTTGTATATAGGAGGCAGTATTATAGTAGTTATATTCTTGTATATAGGAGGCAGTATTATAGTAGTTATATTCTTGTATATAGGAGGCAGTATTATAGTAGTTATATTCTTGTATATAGGAGCAGTATTATAGTAGTTATATTCTTGTATATAGGAGGCAGTATTATAGTAGATATATTCTTGTATATAGGAGCAGTATTATAGTAGTTATATTCTTGTATATAGGTGCAGTATTATAGTAGTTATATTCTTGTATATAGGAGCAGTATTATAGTAGTTATATTCTTGTATATAGGAGCAGTATTATAGTAGTTATATTCTTGTATATAGGTGCAGTATTATAGTAGTTATATTCTTGTATATAGGGGGCAGTATTATAGTAGTTATATTCTTGTATATAGGGGGCAGTATTATAGTAGTTATATTCTTGTATATAGGGGCAGTATTATAGTAGTTATATTCTTGTATATAGGAGCAGTATTATAGTAGTTATATTCTTGTATATAGGTGCAGTATTATAGTAGTTATATTCTTGTATATAGGTGCAGTATTATAGTAGTTATATTCTTGTATATAGGGGGCAGTATTATAGTAGATATATTCTTGTATATAGGAGCAGTATTATAGTAGTTATATTCTTGTATATAGGAGCAGTATTATATTCTTGTATAAAGGAGCAGTATTATAGTAGTTATATTCTTGTATATAGGTGCAGTATTATAGTAGTTATATTCTTGTATATAGGGGGCAGTATTATAGTAGTTATAGTTTCATACACTGGACACTTATGTTGTCTTTTTCGGCCTCTGCTGACCCCTCCATGCAGGTAACACTTGTGATCTCCGTTTATTACGTGTCTCCTTGATGTGTCATTGTCTTATTATATACGGTTCCTGGCAGCGGTCACTCGGGCGCAGTCCTCAGTGTTTTCTCTCGGTGTCTTGTAAGTTTACAGGGAAGAGCTCAGATCCGGATGAGCCCGGGAGACTTTGTAGCCTTTCCAGGTCTAATTTATTTTCCGAAGTTTCATTAAATCTGCTTCACTATTTTTGGAAATAAATCGTCATGAACCGCCGGGAGTCTCTGCCAGAATTAAGACCTTTCTTTGTGCGTTGATTCCGGAAAAACATCTGCGTGGAATCTGTCAGAATTGGCTGTTTAATAGCTCAGAAAACTTTTCGACCTGTGTACCCGGAGCTTTTGGAGGTCTCCGCTCCTGACACCTTATAAAAGGGAGAAACGGACGTCCTGGCGCGTCTCCCGCTCTAGTGTCACTCAGTAAATCCGTATCGTGGAGCCGGCGACTTCTCTACTTACTGGGAGTTTATTATATTCTTTCAGGTGACACTCATGCCTGTGGTGGTCTCCTTGCTTTGCCCTGTTATCAACGTTATAGTATTTCCCCCACTAGTGTGCCGCCATCTGTTGCGAAACTACAACTCCCAGACATGCGGTGAGTTGTAGTTTCGCAAAAGCTGGAGGCACCTCGGTTGGGGAAAAAACGGCTTTCTAATGTTGTGTAAGGCAGGGGTGGTGATATGAGGATAGAAGCGTACCCACATGTAGTGGCCATTGAGGGCGCCATTTTACTTAGAATGTCATGTGACCATTGTCCTCTGCATGTGGTCTTATCCTGGCCTTAAAGGGGTACTCCGGTGAAAACCTTTTTTCTTTTAAATCAACTGGTGCCAGAAAGTTAAACATATTTGTAAATTACTTCTATTAAAAAATCTTAATCCTTCCAGTACTTATTAGCTGCTGAATGCTATAGAGGAAATTCCTTTCTTTTTGGAACACTGATGACCTCACGAGCACAGTGCTCTCTGCTGACATCTCTGTCCATTTTAGCAACCATGCATAGCAGATTTATGCTAAGGGCAGCATGGTGGCTCAGTGGTTAGCACTGCTGCCTTGCAGTGCTGGGGCCTTGGGTTCAAATCCCACTAAGGACAACAATAAATAAATAAATAAAGACTTATTGTAATAACGTTAGCAGAGAACACTGTTCTCGTAATGTCATCAGAGAACATTCCAAAAAGAAAAGAATTTCCTCTTTAGTATTCAGCAGCTAATAAGTAAAGGAAGGATTAAGATTTTTTAATATAAGTAATGTAAAAATCTGTTTAACTTTCTGGAGCCAGTTGATTTAAAAGAAAAAAGGTTTTCACTGGAGTACCCCTTTAAAGTTTAGTAGTGTCCCGCAGATTAAAAGGGTACTCAGTTGCTAGCGGGGGTCCGGCCGTTAGGATAGTAGTTGTGATGTCGTGCCACGCCCCCCTCGTAATGCCACCCCCCCAATCCATTCATGTCTATAGAAGGATAGCTTTCACGCCCCCTCCCATAGACATTAATGGATGGTGCACGACAAGATGTCATGAACCCAGCGTCATAATGTTCAGAACGCTAGTTGCGCGGGGGTCCCAGTGGCCAGACATCTTATCTATCTTAGGCTCCTTTCGCACTATATGTTGCTCAGTTTCAAAGTCTTGTTACAATGTCCCCTTAAGAAAACCCTTAAAAATGGGCATTAAAAAATCCCATTCAAGTCTATGGGATTTTTTTGATTATCCGTTATCACCCGTTATAGCCATTTATGAATAACGGACGTTATTTGTGATGGGAGAAAAATTTGTGCATGTAACGTTTTTTCTCCTGTCGCAGATAACGTCTGTTATTCATAAATGGCTATAACGGGTGATAACGGATAATCAAAAAATCCCATAGATTTGAATGGGATTTTTTAACGGCTATTTTTAAGGGTTTTCTTAATGGGACATTATAACAAGTCTTAAAAACGGAGCAACATATAGTGTGAAAGGAGCCTTATCCTTAATATAAGCGATAAGATGTCTAGCAACAGAGTTCCCTTTAAATGCACCACCTGATGCATAGATCAGTGAGGGGTAGTCATTGAAGGGATTACAGAGAGGTGAACCAGAGGAGCAGGAAAGGGGATCAGTCGACTTCAGAGTTGTGTGATTGGAGGGGAGCGAGAGTGTTCAATGGAAGACAACAGAGGAGGATATTACAGTAGACCAAGTGGGAGGCCATGAGGGCATGTACCAGAAGCTTATGGAGTCAAGGTTGAGAAAAGAGGATAAGAGGTGAAGGCGCAGGAGGTGAGGAGGGTCTGGACGTGCAATGTCATAGAAAGCAGAGTCCAAGGTGACCCCAAGGCAGCGGACTGGTGGGACCTGGGAGAGAGTGATTGACCATGATAAATCGGGTGACTGTCATTGGTTGGGTGAGTGACTGTCATTGGTTGGGTGAGTGACTGTCATTGGTTGGGTGAGTGACTGTCATTGGTTGGGTGAGTGACTGTCATTGGTTGGGTGAGTGACTGTCATTGGTTGGGTGAGTGACTGTCATTGGTTGGGTGAGTGACTGTCATTGGTTGGGTGAGTGACTGTCATTGGTTGGGTGAGTGACTGTCATTGGTTGGGTGAGTGACTGTCATTGGTTGGGTGAGTGACTGTCGTTGGTTGGGTGAGTGACTCGTTGGTTGGGTGAGTGACTGTCGGTTGGTTGGGTGAGTGACTGTCGTTGGTTGGTTGGGTGAGTGACTGTCGTTGGTTGGTTGGGTGAGTGACTGTCATTGGTTGGTTGGGTGAGTGACTGTCATTGGTTGGGTGAGTGACTGTCGTTGGTTGGTTGGGTGAGGTGACTGTCGTTGGTTGGTTGGGTGAGTGACTGTCGTTGGTTGGGTGAGTGACTGTCATTGGTTGATCGGGTGGTGGGTGCAGAGGGATGGAGAAAACAATATGAATTCTGTCTTCATGTTGAGTTTTAGAAAGGAGGAGAAGGAAGATAATGCAGCCAGTCTCAGGGGTCCTGGATAGGAGGAGGTAGATCATAGAGGTTGGACCTGAAGCCATTGGATTCTATGAGCCAGGCCAAGAATATAGATGGCAAAGAGTAGGGGCCCCAGGACAGAGCCTTGTGGGACCTCAACAGTGAGAAGTTGAGGTGCAGAGGGGGTGTGTGAGGAGAAATGAGGAGTGTTTGGGGAGGTCTGAGGAGATTCTGGAGAAGGCCCGGCCTGGTCCTCAGAGAGAGGGGAAGGGAATGGTCCTGTATGTCAGAGGAAAGGTCAAGGAGAAGCACCGAGTATTGAGGGAGGCTCAGGATTGTTGGGGGCCCAATTGTTTAAACTCCTACCACCTATAGATGATGAGTGATGTTGGTGTCAAAACTAATCACATTTCATCTTCAGGATTCAGGGAAAGATGGGTGGCACTTTCACCTACTGTATAATTATGTGTTTCCCAACCAGGGTGCCTCCAGCTGTTGCAAAACAACAACTCCCAGCATGCCCGGACAGCCTTTGGCTGTCCGGGCATGCTGGGAGTTGTAGTTTTGCGACAGCTGGAGACGCCCCTGGTTGGGAAACACTGATATTATCCGTCCTGTTGGCTGGCATTAGTAACCCTTACCATTCCAGGTTTGAGGAAGAATTTGACATTTTCGCATTTATTAGGTTACTGGCCCTTTAAGCCGGAGATGCTGATCTGACAGAGCAGACATCTCTGGCTTCTCCCCCGTAGGGGGCAGCACCACATGCAGTTCACACGGCTCCTCGCTGACATCCCCCCCACCCCTATAAACAACATAATTACGATCATGTTTGCAGATCAGCGGAATCCCACAAACCGCACGGAGACGTCTTTGTTTACGAAGATCTCTCGCTGCCATTCCGTGACATCCTCCCTTTGTTGTCAGAATTATTTGCCCCTCGGTTTTATTTCAGTGTTTTAGGACGTGGATGTTCGGTGCAGCTGCCTCTCGCTTGTCTCTTTGCCAGGATTTGTATCTTTATTTGTTCCACTGCGCCCCGCGGTTTATATGTATTTGTGCGGCCCCTGAGATCTCTGCAGCCTTATAGTATTTTATAGGGTTTAACCCCCTCAGTCCATAAATACATAGAAACTATCATATCATGCACTGTCCATATCCCCTCCTAATTAGAAGTTATAGTCCCTGTCATGGTCTTGTTATATTTTAATAATCCTCCTCGGTCACTGCCCCCGAAATGATAAACCACCCCCCGCTTTTATTTTTGTTATTTTTTAGTTTTCTACCTCGATATCGCTCTGTATTTTCTGCTCAGTCTCAGTCAGATTCACAGACTGGGAAGGAGCGTTCCCCAGCAGGCGTGACGTCACCTGAAGCCATACAGGGGAGAACTTCCTCCCTCACTCTGCTACACACAGCCCAGATAAGTTCAGTGTGAGATTAGCTATGATTGGCAAAGGCTGCAGACACACTCTCAGCACTCCAGACTACATTACCTGATTTTGGACTTCTGTCTAGCCAGCAGGAGTCCCAAGTCTGTAAGAGATGGGGGGAAAATGTGCTCTGGAAAGTAGGGAGACACCTAGTGGCAGCTTTTTTTTAAACACAAAACATAGAAAACTTTTTTTCTTTTTTTTTATCAAAGCACATTAGAAAGATTTTTTTTTATTTACCATAAGGAGCGCAATAGCAAAAATAAATTTTAATGAGTGCCCATTTAAAGGAGTTCTCCACTTTGCACTGTCCCTACTTTTTAGTGGAGTCAAGTTTGGTTCCTCCAGTCATTTCCTCCAGCCTCTTATGGGTCTTTGAGCGCCTTTCGCGGTCGCCTCATTGTGACGCTCGTAGTTATTTCCCCCATTTGAGTTTTGTGCTGTATAACAACCTAATAATCTGTAAAGTCTGGTAACTTACAGGGGGGGGGGGGGGATGTGATTCCTGCAGTCATTGTGGGGTACGTGGTGACTGATGTGATTCCTGCCGTCATTGTGGGGTACGTGGTGACGGATGTGATTCCTGCAGTCATTGTGGGGTACGTGGTGACGGATGTGATTCCTGCAGTCATTGGGGGGTACGTGGTGACGGATGTGATTCCTGCAGTCATTGTGGGGTACGTGGTGACGGATGTGATTCCTGCAGTCATTGTGGGGTACGTGGTGACGGATGTGATTCCTGCAGTCATTGTGGGGTACGTGGTGACCGATGTGATTCCTGCAGTCATTGTGGGGTACGTGGTGACGGATGTGATTCCTGCAGTCATTGGGGGGTACGTGGTGACGGATGTGATTCCTGCAGTCATTGTGGGGTACGTGGTGACGGATGTGATTCCTGCCGTCATTGTGGGGTACGTGGTGACGGATGTGACTCCTGCAGTCATTGTGGGGAACGTGGTGACTGATGTGATTTCTGCAGTCATTGTGGGGTACGTGGTGACGGATGTGATTCCTGCAGTCATTGTGGGGTACGTGGTGACGGATGTGATTCCTGCAGTCATTGTGGGGTACGTGGTGACTGATGTGATTCCTGCCGTCATTGTGGGGTACGTGGTGACGGATGTGATTCCTGCAGTCATTGTGGGGTACGTGGTGACGGATGAGATTCCTGCAGTCATTGTGGGGTACGTGGTGACGGATGTGATTCCTGCAGTCATTGTGGGGTACGTGGTGACGGATGTGATTCCTGCCGTCATTGTGGGGTACGTGGTGAGGGATGTGATTTCTGCAGTCATTGTGGGGTACGTGGGGACGGATGTGATTCCTGCAGTCATTGTGGGGTACGTGGGGACGGATGTGATTCCTGCAGTCATTGTGGGGTACGTGGTGACGGATGTGATTCCTGCAGTCATTGTGGGGTACGTGGTGACTGATGTGATTCCTGCCGTCATTGTGGGGTACGTGGTGACGGATGTGATTCCTGCCGTCATTGTGGGGTACGTGGTGACGGATGTGATTCCTGCAGTCATTGTGGGGTACGTGGTGACGGATGTGATTCCTGCAGTCATTGTGGGGTACGTGGTGACGGATGTGATTCCTGCAGTCATTGTGGGGTACGTGGTGACCGATGTGATTCCTGCAGTCATTGTGGGGTACGTGGTGACGGATGTGATTCCTGCAGTCATTGTGGGGTACGTGGTGACGGATGTGATTCCTGCAGTCATTGTGGGGTACGTGGTGACGGATGTGACTCCTGCAGTCATTGTGGGGAACGTGGTGACTGATGTGATTTCTGCAGTCATTGTGGGGTACGTGGTGACGGATGTGATTCCTGCAGTCATTGTGGGGTACGTGGTGACGGATGTGATTCCTGCAGTCATTGTGGGGTGCGTGGTGACGGATGTGATTCCTGCAGTCATTGTGGGGTGCGTGGTGACGGATGTGATTCCTGCAGTCATTGTGGGGTACGTGGTGACGGATGTGATTCCTGCAGTCATTGTGGGGTACGTGGGGACGGATGTGATTCCTGCAGTCATTGTGGGGTACGTGGGGACGGATGTGATTCCTGCAGTCATTGTGGGGTACATGGGGACGGATGTGATTCCTGCAGTCATTGTGGGGTACGTGGTGACGGATGTGATTCCTGCAGTCATTGTGGGGTACGTGGTGACTGATGTGATTCCTGCCGTCATTGTGGGGTACGTGGTGACGGATGTGATTCCTGCAGTCATTGTGGGGTACGTGGTGACGGATGTGATTCCTGCAGTCATTGTGGGGTACGTGGTGACGGATGTGATTTCTGCAGTCATTGTGGGGTACGTGGTGACGGATGTGACTCCTGCCGTCATTGTGGGGTACGTGGTGACTGATGTGATTCCTGCAGTCATTGTGGGGTACGTGGTGACGGATGTGACTCCTGCCGTCATTGTGGGGTACGTGGTGACGGATGTGACTCCTGCCGTCATTGTGGGGTACGTGGTGACGGATGTGATTCCTGCAGTCATTGTGGGGTACGTGGTGACGGATGTGATTCCTGCCGTCATTGTGGGGTACGTGGTGACGGATGTGATTCCTGCCGTCATTGTGGGGTACGTGGTGACGGATGTGATTCCTGCAGTCATTGTGGGGTACGTGGTGACGGATGTGATTCCTGCAGTCATTGTGGGGTACGTGGTGACGGATGTGATTCCTGCAGTCATTGTGGGGTACGTGGTGACGGATGTGATTCCTGCAGTCATTGTGGGGTACGTGGTGACGGATGTGATTCCTGCAGTCATTGTGGGGTACGTGGTGACGGATGTGATTCCTGCAGTCATTGTGGGGTACGTGGTGACGGATGTGATTCCTGCAGTCATTGTGGGGTACGTGGTGACGGATGTGATTCCTGCAGTCATTGTGGGGTACGTGGTGACTGATGTGATTCCTGCAGTCATTGTGGGGTACGTGGTGACGGATGTGACTCCTGCAGTCATTGTGGGGTACGTGGTGACGGATGTGACTCCTGCAGTCATTGTGGGGTACGTGGTGACGGATGTGATTCCTGCAGTTATTGTGGGGTACGTGGTGACGGATGTGATTTCTGCAGTCATTGTGGGGTACGTGGTGACGGATGTGACTCCTGCCGTCATTGTGGGGTACGTGGTGACGGATGTGATTCCTGCAGTCATTGTGGGGTACGTGGTGACGGATGTGATTCCTGCAGTCATTGTGGGGTACGTGGTGACGGATGTGATTCCTGCAGTCATTGTGGGGTACGTGGTGACGGATGTGATTCCTCCAGTCATTGTGGGGTACGTGGTGACGGATGAGATTCCTGCAGTCATTGTGGGGTACGTGGTGACGGATGTGATTCCTGCAGTCATTGTGGGGTACGTGGTGACGGATGTGATTCCTGCCGTCATTGTGGGGTACGTGGTGACGGATGTGATTCCTGCAGTCATTGTGGGGTACGTGGTGAGGGATGTGATTCCTGCAGTCATTGTGGGGTACGTGGTGAGGGATGTGATTCCTGCAGTCATTGTGGGGTACGTGGTGACGGATGTGATTCCTGCAGTCATTGTGGGGTACGTGGTGACGGATGTGACTCCTGCAGTCATTGTGGGGTATGTGGTGACGGATGTGATTCCTGCCGTCATTGTGGGGTATGTGGTGACGGATGTGATTCCTGCCGTCATTGTGGGGTACGTGGTGACGGATGTGATTCCTGCAGTCATTGTGGGGTACGTGGTGACCGATGTGATTCCTGCAGTCATTGTGGGGTACGTGGTGACGGATGTGATTCCTGCAGTCATTGTGGGGTACGTGGTGACTGATGTGATTCCTGCAGTCATTGTGGGGTACGTGGTGACTGATGTGATTCCTGCAGTCATTGTGGGGTACGTGGTGACGGATGTGATTCCTGCAGTCATTGTGGGGTACGTGGTGACGGATGTGATTCCTGCAGTCATTGTGGGGTACGTGGTGACGGATGTGATTTCTGCAGTCATTGTGGGGTACGTGGTGACGGATGTGACTCCTGCCGTCATTGTGGGGTACGTGGTGACGGATGTGATTCCTGCAGTCATTGTGGGGTACGTGGTGACGGATGTGATTCCTGCAGTCATTGTGGGGTACGTGGTGACGGATGTGATTCCTGCAGTCATTGTGGGGTACGTGGTGACTGATGTGATTCCTGCCGTCATTGTGGGGTACGTGGTGACGGATGTGATTCCTGCAGTCATTGTGGGGTACGTGGTGACGGATGTGATTCCTGCAGTCATTGTGGGGTACGTGGTGACGGATGTGATTTCTGCAGTCATTGTGGGGTACGTGGTGACGGATGTGACTCCTGCCGTCATTGTGGGGTACGTGGTGACTGATGTGATTCCTGCAGTCATTGTGGGGTACGTGGTGACGGATGTGACTCCTGCCGTCATTGTGGGGTACGTGGTGACGGATGTGATTCCTGCCGTCATTGTGGGGTACGTGGTGACGGATGTGATTCCTGCAGTCATTGTGGGGTACGTGGTGACGGATGTGATTCCTGCCGTCATTGTGGGGTACGTGGTGACGGATGTGATTCCTGCCGTCATTGTGGGGTACGTGGTGACGGATGTGATTCCTGCAGTCATTGTGGGGTACGTGGTGACGGATGTGATTCCTGCAGTCATTGTGGGGTACGTGGTGACGGATGTGATTCCTGCAGTCATTGTGGGGTACGTGGTGACGGATGTGATTCCTGCAGTCATTGTGGGGTACGTGGTGACGGATGTGATTCCTGCAGTCATTGTGGGGTACGTGGTGACGGATGTGATTCCTGCAGTCATTGTGGGGTACGTGGTGACGGATGTGATTCCTGCAGTCATTGTGGGGTACGTGGTGACGGATGTGATTCCTGCAGTCATTGTGGGGTACGTGGTGACTGATGTGATTCCTGCAGTCATTGTGGGGTACGTGGTGACGGATGTGACTCCTGCAGTCATTGTGGGGTACGTGGTGACGGATGTGACTCCTGCAGTCATTGTGGGGTACGTGGTGACGGATGTGATTCCTGCAGTTATTGTGGGGTACGTGGTGACGGATGTGATTTCTGCAGTCATTGTGGGGTACGTGGTGACGGATGTGACTCCTGCCGTCATTGTGGGGTACGTGGTGACGGATGTGATTCCTGCAGTCATTGTGGGGTACGTGGTGACGGATGTGATTCCTGCAGTCATTGTGGGGTACGTGGTGACGGATGTGATTCCTGCAGTCATTGTGGGGTACGTGGTGACGGATGTGATTCCTCCAGTCATTGTGGGGTACGTGGTGACGGATGAGATTCCTGCAGTCATTGTGGGGTACGTGGTGACGGATGTGATTCCTGCAGTCATTGTGGGGTACGTGGTGACGGATGTGATTCCTGCCGTCATTGTGGGGTACGTGGTGACGGATGTGATTCCTGCAGTCATTGTGGGGTACGTGGTGAGGGATGTGATTCCTGCAGTCATTGTGGGGTACGTGGTGAGGGATGTGATTCCTGCAGTCATTGTGGGGTACGTGGTGACGGATGTGATTCCTGCAGTCATTGTGGGGTACGTGGTGACGGATGTGACTCCTGCAGTCATTGTGGGGTATGTGGTGACGGATGTGATTCCTGCCGTCATTGTGGGGTACGTGGTGACGGATGTGATTCCTGCAGTCATTGTGGGGTACGTGGTGACCGATGTGATTCCTGCAGTCATTGTGGGGTACGTGGTGACGGATGTGATTCCTGCAGTCATTGTGGGGTACGTGGTGACGGATGTGATTCCTGCAGTCATTGTGGGGTACGTGGTGACTGATGTGATTCCTGCAGTCATTGTGGGGTACGTGGTGACGGATGTGATTCCTGCAGTCATTGTGGGGTACGTGGTGACGGATGTGATTCCTGCAGTCATTGTGGGGTACGTGGTGACGGATGTGATTTCTGCAGTCATTGTGGGGTACGTGGTGACGGATGTGACTCCTGCCGTCATTGTGGGGTACGTGGTGACGGATGTGATTCCTGCAGTCATTGTGGGGTACGTGGTGACGGATGTGATTCCTGCAGTCATTGTGGGGTACGTGGTGACGGATGTGACTCCTGCAGTCATTGTGGGGTACGTGGTGACGGATGTGATTCCTGCAGTCATTGTGGGGTACGTGGTGACGGATGTGATTCCTGCAGTCATTGTGGGGTACGTGGTGACGGATGTGATTCCTCCAGTCATTGTGGGGTACGTGGTGACGGATGTGATTCCTGCAGTCATTGTGGGGTACGTGGTGACGGATGTGATTCCTGCCGTCATTGTGGGGTACGTGGTGACGGATGTGATTCCTGCCGTCATTGTGGGGTACGTGGTGACGGATGTGATTCCTGCAGTCATTGTGGGGTACGTGGTGACGGATGTGACTCCTGCAGTCATTGTGGGGTATGTGGTGACGGATGTGATTCCTGCAGTCATTGTGGGGTACGTGGTGACGGATGTGATTCCTGCAGTCATTGTGGGGTATGTGGTGACGGATGTGATTCCTGCAGTCATTGTGGGGTATGTGGTGACGGATGTGATTCCTGCAGTCATTGTGGGGTACGTGGTGACGGATGTGATTCCTGCAGTCATTGTGGGGTACGTGGTGACTGATGTGATTCCTGCAGTCATTGTGGGGTACGTGGTGAGGGATGTGATTCCTGCAGTCATTGTGGGGTACGTGGTGACGGATGTGATTCCTGCAGTCATTGTGGGGTACGTGGTGAGGGATGTGATTCCTGCAGTCATTGTGGGGTACGTGGTGACGGATGTGATTCCTGCAGTCATTGTGGGGTACGTGGTGACTGATGTGATTTCTGCAGTCATTGTGGGGTACGTGGTGACGGATGTGATTTCTGCAGTCATTGTGGGGTACGTGGTGACGGATGTGACTCCTGCCGTCATTGTGGGGTACGTGGTGACGGATGTGATTCCTGCAGTCATTGTGGGGTACGTGGTGACGGATGTGATTCTTGCAGTCATTGTGGGGTACGTGGTGACGGATGTGATTCCTGCAGTCATTGTGGGGTACGTGGTGACGGATGTGATTCCTGCAGTCATTGTGGGGTACGTGGTGAGGGATGTGATTCCTGCAGTCATTGTGGGGTACGTGGTGACGGATGTGATTCCTGCAGTCATTGTGGGGTACGTGGTGACGGATGTGATTTCTGCAGTCATTGTGGGGTACGTGGTGACTGATGTGATTCCTGCAGTCATTGTGGGGTACGTGGTGACGGATGTGATTCCTGCAGTCATTGTGGGGTACGTGGTGAGGGATGTGATTCCTGCAGTCATTGTGGGGTACGTGGTGACGGATGTGATTCCTGCAGTCATTGTGGGGTACGTGGTGACGGATGTGATTCCTGCAGTCATTGTGGGGTATGTGGTGACGGATGTGATTCCTGCAGTCATTGTGGGGTACGTGGTGACGGATGTGATTCCTGCAGTCATTGTGGGGTACGTGGTGACGGATGTGATTCCTGCAGTCATTGTGGGGTACGTGGTGACGGATGTGATTCCAGCAGTCATTGTGGGGTACGTGGTGACGGATGTGATTCCTGCAGTCATTGTGGGGTACGTGGTGACGGATGTGATTCCTGCAGTCATTGTGGGGTACGTGGTGACGGATGTGATTCCAGCAGTCATTGTGGGGTGCGTGGTGACGGATGTGATTCCTGCAGTCATTGTGGGGTACGTGGTGAGGGATGTGATTCCTGCAGTCATTGTGGGGTACGTGGTGACGGATGTGATTCCTGCAGTCATTGTGGGGTACGTGGTGACTGATGTGATTCCTGCAGTCATTGTGGGGTACGTGGTGACTGATGTGATTCCTGTAGTCATTGTGGGGTATGTGGTGACGGATGTGATTCCTGCAGTCATTGTGGGGTACGTGGTGACGGATGTGATTCCTGCAGTCATTGTGGGGTACGTGGTGAGGGATGTGATTCCTGCAGTCATTGTGGGGTACGTGGTGAGGGATGTGACTCCTGCAGTCATTGTGGGGTACGTGGTGAGGGATGTTATTCCTGCAGTCATTGTGGGGTACGTGGTGAGGGATGTTATTCCTGCAGTCATTGTGGGGTACGTGGTGACGGATGTGATTCCTGCCGTCATTGTGGGGTACGTGGTGACGGATGTGATTCCTGCAGTCATTGTGGGGTACGTGGTGACTGATGTGACTCCTGCAGTCATTGTGGGGTACGTGGTGACGGATGTGATTCCTGCCGTCATTGTGGGGTACGTGGTGACGGATGTGATTCCTGCAGTCATTGTGGGGTACGTGGTGACGGATGTGATTCCTGCAGTCATTGTGGGGTACGTGGTGACGGATGTGATTCGTGCAGTCATTGTGGGGTACGTGGTGACGGATGTGATTCCTGCAGTCATTGTGGGGTACGGTGCGACCTGCGGGGTAAATTACAAAGCGTTTGTCCACGAACCCTTCACCATCTGATGTGCACATGGCGCCCACACACATACCGCAGCCCCCCTGCTCTCCTGTAGCAGCTGAACCCCCGCGTGTTATAAAACGGTTAACAGAGCCCCGCCAGCCGGCCGGCACACTTCCCTTCCACAGGAAGCACTCCGAGGTGAGATGAAACTTATTAAATGGAAAAATAGAGCTTGGCACCGAGTGGGCAGTTTTGTGCCGGCGTGCCAATGTGCTGGAGTATTGTACTCCGAGGCGAAAGGAGATTTTTTTCCATTTCCTAGAACATTAAAAGCCTTTTTTATTCTTTTTCTGGCCACATTGAATGGCTCGCAGCGATCCGAAACAAGAAGGTCTGGCTGCAGGCTGAGCGGACCCGGCGCTGTGCCCCCCCCCCGTCCTGCTGAACTCGCCATCTGCCGGTGACATGGTGGGATCCCCTGGAGAGAGAATAGATTAGTGGAGCTGTGATCAGGATCAGGTCGCATCGATGATACGTTGCACTTTGTGGACCCCCGGCTTGGAATCCCGGTATCGCCCCTACTCCATATTGGGCTTTAGTTGGGTTTTCTTTTACTTCAGGACTGGTGTTCGCCATTGACTCTTCTCTCCTCTACGCTTGTGGTGCATTGTGGGTGACAGGTAGCACATCCAGGATACAGTGCATTCTAGGGTGTACGATTTGGGGAAAATGTGCGATTTACGATCTAATAAACGGTGTAATCCCCCAATTTCATGTCCAATCGCCCCTATTTTATGTCAAATCCCCCAATGTCACATCTCTTCCCCCACCATTAGTGTTGTTGGCCCCCGTAGTTCTGCCACGGATCCTGTTCTCCTTAAAGGGGTACTCCGGTGGAAAACTATTATTTTTTTTTTTTTAAATCAACTAATGCCAGAAAGTTAAACAGATTTGTAAATTACTTCTATTAAAAATATCTTAATCCTTCCATTACTTATCTGCTGAATACTAGAGAGGAAATTCTTTTTTCTTTTTGGAACACAGTGCTCTCTGCTGACATCACGACCACAGTGCTCTCTGCTGACATCACGACCACAGTGCTCTCTGCTGACATCACGACCACAGTGCTCTCTGCTGACATCACGACCACAGTGCTCTCTGCTGACATCACGACCACAGTGCTCTCTGCTGACATCACGACCACAGTGCTCTCTGCTGACATCACGACCACAGTCCTCTCTGCTGACATCACGACCACAGTGCTCTCTGCTGACATCACGACCACAGTGCTCTCTGCTGACATCACGACCACAGTGCTCTCTGCTGACATCACGACCACAGTGCTCTCTGCTGACATCACGACCACAGTGCTCTCTGCTGACATCACGACCACAGTGCTCTCTGCTGACATCACGACCACAGTGCTCTCTGCTGACATCACGACCACAGTGCTCTCTGCTGACATCACGACCACAGTGCTCTCTGCTGACATCACGACCACAGTGCTCTCTGCTGACATCTCTGTCCATTTTAGGAACTGTCCAGAGTAGGAGAAAATCCCCATAGCAAACCTCTCCAGCTCTGGACAGTTTCTAAAATGGACAGAGATGTCAGCAGAGAGCACTGTGCTTGTGATGTCAGCAGAGAGCTCTGTGTTCCAAAAAGAAAATAATTTCCTCTGTAGTATTCAGCAGCTAATAAGTACTGAAAGGATTAAGATTTTTTAATAGAAGTCCTTTACAAATCTGTTTAACTTTCTGGCATTAGTTGATATAAAAAAAAATGTTTTCCAGTGGAGTACCCCTTTATAGGACTTTCCTGCTCAGCCAATCACTGGCCTTACACATGACATTGCTGCGGCCTCTGATCAGGAAAGGTCCTGCTGATTGTCGGGGGCACAGGGATGATAACTTAAGAACAGGGTCTGTGGCAGACATACGGGGATCGGGGCTAGGGGAGCGTCAGGTATTTGGTTTCCCTTTTATTAGTAAGAACAGTGTTTCCCAACCGGGGTGCCTCCAGCTGTTGCAAAACTACAACTCCCAGCATGCCCAGACAGCCTTGGGCTGTATTCGTTCCTAATCACTTATTAACAGCTTTTCTTGCATGAACGTTCATACAGACATAGCTGCCAAACACTGAGAAAGGACCGCCCACTGGACTCCTAAACAGATGCTCATTCTGGGCTCGGAGGTCCAGTGGGCGGTCTTCTTTTGGGATAGACAGCATATGTATGAACGTTGAGGCCATCACTTAGTAGGACCGCCCACTGGACATCTAAGCACAGGGTGAGCAGCAGTTAGGAGTCCAGTGGGCAGTCCTACAAAGTCATGGCTTTCCCTGCATGAACGTTCATACAGATATAGCTGTCAATCACTGAAAGGGACTGCCCACTGGACGCCTAAGCTCACAATAAGCATCGGTTTAGGAGTCCATTGGGCAGTCATTCTCACTGGCTGCGTTTATAGATGTGGGCGGTCCTTCTCAGTGATTGACAGTTATATCTATAAACGCAGCCAGTGAGAGTGACTGCCCAATGGACTCCTAAACCGATGCTTATTGTGAGCTTAGGCGTCCAGTGGGCAGTCCCTTTCAGTGATTGACAGCTATATCTGTATGAACGTTCATGCAGGGAAAGCCATGACTTTGTAGGACTGCCCACTGGACTCCTAACTGCTGCTCACCCTGTGCTTAGATGTCCAGTGGGCGGTCCTACTAAGTGATGGCCTCAACGTTCATATATATAAGGCTGTCAATCCCTAAAGAAGACCGCCCACTGGACTCCTAAACTGCTGCTCATTCCATGCTTAGTTTACTGGACAATCCTCAGTGATTGACTGCTGATGCAGGGAATGATGTCTCTGAATGGAACCGCCCCCTGGACTCCTCAACCAAGCACAGAATAGGCAGCAGATTAGGAGTCTAACAGGCGGTCCTACTTGCTGACAGCTTTGTCTGCATGAGCGTCAATCACTGAGTAGAACCGCCCACTGGACACCTAAGCATAGGCAAAAATGTAAAATTGATGATCACAGGACAGGTTCTCATTAAAGGGGATAAGATGTCTGAATGTGGGGGTCCTGCTGCTGGGGACCCCTGCGATCTCCGTGCTGCACCCGCCGTTCGTTTAGAGCATCAGGTTCAGCGCCGGAGTCTCGTGACGTTACGGCCACGCTTCCATAGACTTGCATTGAGGTGGTGTGATTGTGACGTCACAAGCCTCCTTCCCGCATCTCCATCTGTCTGTGGTGCCGCAGCCAAGATCACGGGGGTCCCCAGTGGCGGGACACCCGTGATCAGACATATTATCCTCTATCCTTTTGGATAGGGGATAAGATGTCTAGGGGCGGAGTACCCCTTTAAGGCTAAGACACTGAGCTCCCCCTAGAGGTGGTGACAGGCAGCGAGGCTTTCATCTGTGTAATGGTGTTTTTGGAGCTCATGTTCTGAGATTGTACTACAAGGCTCATCATCTTCTCCCGGGAATGCTGGGTGGAGGAGTAGAAGGACGCAGTAATACGATGCGCTCGGCCTGTTCCCGGCGCTCCGCAGTGATTGGATACACCCCCCCCCCCTCCATTATTCATCATACATATCCCTTCTAATGTTCGTGTCCGGGCAGAGCGTTCCATGGAGAGTTTCCAAGAAAATATTTTCCTGATAATGAGAAATAAAATGGGATAAATGGTTCCTCGCCTCTCCCCGGCATTTTCCTGGCGCGGTCTGTTCACTGATAGTGAGGTGTTAATCTGCGCCTGATACATCCGCATTCCCGGCCTCGCTCTACGCCCCTCTGTCCACGGAAAACAAGCACCTCTGGGTCCCTATCAGTCCACTATACAGTCACCCAGCTGTCCTAGGCTCCTGAATGTATCCTAGTTAAGTATTAACATATCCTATAAGTCAGTGTTTCCTAACCGGTGTCTCCCCTGGCTGTCTGGGCATGCTGGGAGTTGTAGTTGTGCAGTAGCTGGGCAGCCACAGGTTGGAGATCACTGCTCTTTATGATGAGCGATGCTGTGCGGGCATGCTGGGAGTTGTAGTTGTGCAGTAGCTGGGCAGCCACAGGTTGGAGATCACTGCTCTTTATGATGAGCGATGCTGTGCGGGCATGCTGGGAGTTGTAGTTGTGCAGTAGCTGGGCAGCCACAGGTTGGAGATCGCCGCTATATAATTAATTCCCATATTTATGGCAGAAGAGATTCAGTATTTCTTTGTACTTTGTGATTTTAGGGGGGGAGGGACGTAGAATTCGGGTTTGGCGCGCTCCCCTGTTTGCCTCTAGCACCTGCTCATGTTATGTAAAGGAAGAAATATTTTACCCCCCCCCCCCAAATAAATCTGCAGGTCCGGCCAGCGCCCCGCGATATTCTTATCAGATAGATCTCTCCGGTGATCTTACGCCTCGTGACTCCATCCTGTGTCCCCTATAGACTCCGCTGACCCCCGACCTTCAGTCCCCGCCCCCACCCCCTCCTCATTTCATCTCCAAAATAAGTAGAAATCTTTTGTATTTGGCAGCGGCGCGCGGCGTTCTGACAAAGTGCTTTTCCCTGAAACATTTTTATTTTTTGTTCTTTGAAATTGCCATTACTTTGTGTTCTGCCAAAGTGTCTGCGCTGTGTAACGAGATGCCTGATAAGAGCCGGGGGCGCTCCGACGTACAGTCTCTTAAAGGGACGCTCCAGCCTTACAGTGTGCGATCGGCCGCTTTAGATTGTAGCCCTCAGGCTCTGCTCAGTCTGCGCCTCCTGGTTCACCATTAGAAATGTACAGACCAAGAAAACTGCTGTAACTTTTAGATCTCTCTTTGCATCATATACCGATTATGTTGTACAACTACAACTCCTATCGTGCCCGCTGGGATTTGTAGTTTGCCACAGCTGTAGTGAAACTGGTTGGAGTCAATTGCTCTATCAGTGCGCCTCCAGTTATTGCAAAACTACAACTCCCAGCATGCTTGGAATTGTAGTTTTGCAACAAATGGAGGCGCCCTGGTTGGGAAACACTGCCCTATACAATGGGCAGTGCTGCCAGGGCATGCTGGGAGTTGTAGTTTTGCCACATGGCAGAAGCCATAGATTGAACAGTGATCTACACAATGCATAAACCCGCATCTCTCCTTTTTGTTGCCGTTGGCTGTCCGGGCATGCTGGGAGTTGTAGCTTTGCAACAGCTATAGGCACACTTGTTAGTGCTGTCCAAGCATGCTGGGAGATGTAGTTTTGCAACAGTTGAAGGCACACTGATTGGGATACACTGCCTTAAACAGTGAGAGATGCTGTCCGGGCATGCTGGGAGTTGTAGTCTTGCAACAGCTGGATGCAAACTAGTTAGGAAACACTGCCCTATGCAATCGGCAGTGCTGTCATGGCATCCTGGGAGTTGTAGTTTTACAACAGCTGTAGGCACACTGATTGGGATACACTGCCTTAAACAGTGGGAGATGCGGTCTGGGCATGCTGGGAGTTGTAGTCTTGCCACATCAGAGACTCCATAGATTGAATAACACTGCCCTAGACCAGTGTTTCCCAACCAGGGTGCCTCCAGATGTTGCAAAACTACAACTCCCAACATGCCTGGACAGCCTTTGGCTGTGGGGAATGGGGAGGCATGCTGGGAGTTGTAGTTTTGCAACATCTGGAGGCACCCTGGTTGGGAAACACTGCCCTAGACAATGCGCAAAACTGCAACTCTCCGGTTGTTGCTGAACTACAACTGCCATCATGCCATGACCACAAACAGCATGCTGGGAGTTGTAGTTTAACAAAAGCAGCGGAGCCATAGGTTGGAGAATACTGTATTAGACAAGAAGCAACAGTGTCGGAGCATGATGGGAGTTGTAGCTTGAGAGCCATAGGTTGGGTCCCATAGCCCTATACAGTGGGCCAGCCTGTCAGGGAATGCTGGGAGTTGTAGCTTGAGAGCCACAGGTTGGGTCCCATAGCCCTATACAGTGGGCCAGCCTGTCAGGGCATGCTGGGAGTTGTAGTTTTGCACCAGCTGGCGAGCCGCAGGTCACAGACCTCTGGTGTATACGGAGCTGTGGCAATGAAGGGGTGGCGGTCCTTGCGGTCGTAGCCGGCTGCTGTCGCTCTCCTGGGGTAATGAAGAAAGTGTGTGCGCAGCTTTCACGCTGTGTAATAGTTTCTTGACTCGAATTAAACCCTGTTCCCGAAAAGCTCTGGGCGTCTCCATCGCAGGATTCTGGGAGCTTGGCACGGCCTGTGTTTTCCTTCACTTGCCCTGCACCTCGCTGCCTTCACAAAAATACCAAAAAAAAGAGAAAAATTCCGCCCATCACAAGATGTTTGTGCAGATAAGATGAGAATGTGGAGCCGGCTCTCCGCCCTCTACCTGTTTACAGCAGAGGCTTCGTGTCTGTGTGCTGCTCCCCATGTCCGGCCCGTAGGCCTCACATATGTGGCGGCTCAGCTCCTCCACCTTTACTATAGATTGGTCTCTGCCGACCGGAATACAGTGAGGATTCCTTTATTCCAGAAAAGCTGATAATCCAGCAATAAAGTGCGGACCGAGAGAACGAAGGAGGAATTCCTTCCGGAACCTCCTCTGCAGCTTTATATCCTTATAAATGTCCAGCACCCTAGTGGTCCCATTGCCAGATTGAAAGAACTTTTACACATTACATGTTCTCCAAACTTACTGATTGATTGACCATCTGATGTGTATGGGGGCACCCTCACCTGATGTCTGGGGAGAGAAGCTGCCTGCTCCTTTATTTTTTCTTAGGAGAGGTACACTGCTGCCAGAAGGAAGGGGGGGAGGCAGAGGAGGATGGGGGACAGAGGTGTTTGAGGAGGTGAAAGAGCTGTCTGAAGGAGGTGGGACAAAAGTCTGTAGAGAGGTTGGATTGAGGAGTCTGGAGGGAGGAGCAGAGGACAGAGGAGTCTGGAGGGAGGAGCAGAGGACAGAGGAGTCTGGAGGGAGGAGCAGAGGACAGAGGAGTCTGGAGGGAGGACAGAGGAGTCTGGAGGGAGGAGCAGAGGACAGAGGAGTCTGGAGGGAGGAGCAGAGGACAGAGGAGTCTGGAGGGAGGAGCAGAGGACAGAGGAGTCTGGAGGGAGGAGCAGAGGACAGAGGAGTCTGGAGGGAGGAGCAGAGGACAGAGGAGGAGGAGAGGATAGAGGAGTATGGTAGTCATTTTCCCCACCTCTGCCTATTGACGACACATGCACACCCGGCTGAGCATGCATGTATATGGGTCAGTCCGGTGATATCGTGTATGTAGCTTACATTTCCTTTAGTTATACAATGGCTTCTGTGGCTCAAACTCAAGTAGCAGTAGAATTCCCCATTACACGACCTCCAACCTCGCACCCCATCGTACAGAGGGTCACATCCTTAGGGAAGAGCTGAGGTCGTGGTCATCCTTCCAATTGTATTGGACCAGAACTTACCTTAAGGGTGCGTTCACACACTATTACTAGCAGACTGTTGCCCGCTGTGAGTTACGCTTCCATTCATTTAAATGGCTCCGCAAATCTGACACTATTGTGGTCTGTGGACTGTCCGCGGACCCATTCAAATGAACGGTAGCGCAACTCGCAGTGGGTTAACAGTTAAAAACATGTCTCCAGAAGGTTAAACCGATTTGTAAATTACTTCTATCAAAAAATCTTAATCCTACCAGTACTTATCAGCTGCTGAAGTTGAGCTGTTATTTATCTGACCCCAGTGCTCTCTGCTGACACCTCTGTCTGTGTCAGGAACTGTCCAGAGTAGGAACAAATCCCCATTACAAACCTCTCCTACTCTGGACAGTTCCTGACATGGACAGAGGTGTCAGCAGAGAGCACTGTGGTCAGACTGGAAAGAACTGCACAACTTCAGCTGCTAAGTACTGGAAGGATTAAGCTTTTTTTTTGTAGAAATAATTGACAAATTTGTTTAACCTTCTTTAAACCAGTTGAATATATATATTTTTTTACCTGGAATACCCCTTTTAATGTAATTATGTGTCTTCCCCTTGTCGAGCCCTTTGACCGTGTTCATCCTGAGCCTCCTGGTTCATGTGTTGCAGTGGATGTGACTATATATCAGTGTGGCCTCCTGTCACCCTCTTTCTCCCGCCTGGTGGTGACTTGTCCCTCGTAGGTTTCTGCACGTGCTCAGTGGATGGTTGTGTCCTGACGTTTTGGCCGCGGGGCGCCGCGCACCGGGGGGGGGGGCGGGTTGTATTTTTCAGGTTTGCAGAACACATGTTGTTGCTGCTTTTGAATTCTCCTCTTATCCCATAAAATCCAGATGCCGGAGCCGGAGCCCGGAGCCTGCTGACTACCACGTATGTTCCAGTCGGCTCTGCACTTTCTCAGCCATTAATCTTGAGGCTCACGCACCGGTATCTGGAGATCTCCGAGACCATCGCAGGTTGAGCCAAGCGACCTTGATGTGTTTGGCGCAGAACGCCTTTCATGACGCTGAGGCCCTCGCTATTGTCACAGAATATTGTGTGGATACGTTCCAGGTGCTGGAGCGGCTGGGCCCATCCTTTGTTTATCATTGTTTTTCCGGACTGGCTGGAGATCTGTATATACCAGAGCGAGGATGGGATTACCGGATTGTCCTAATCATTCTTAAATCTCTCCTAAAGCCCCGCGCCGCCCCGGGGGAGCAATGAAAAGGCCCATAGCGTGCACTTGCCGAAAGTTAATCACTTGTTAGAGGGTTGTATTGGCAGACGCCGCCAATCTCTGGGATGGTTTATTTTATTATATAATGTTCTATACTGGGTTGTTGGTCATAGAAAGTATTCACGCCCTTTCCAGGCCTCCTGTTTAAACACGAGATGTGAAAGTAAAATAAAATCTCTACATTAGGGCTGGCTCTATATACCGGTTCATACCAAATACCGACATTTTTGGGCTGCATGATATGAATTTTTCCCCACACCGCAATACCGGTTTGGCCCCTCCCCCTCGGGAATGAATGAATTATCAGCCCAGCGCAGCGCTGTCCCCACATCGGGGAAGTAATCATACGTGACCCGCCTGCGCTGTTCTGTTCCCCTCCACCAAATCATGTGACCTGCGAGCGCTGTTCTGTTCCCCTCCACCAAATCATGTGACCTGCGAGCGCTGTTCTGCTCCCCCCCACCAAATCATGTGACCTGCGAGCGCTCTTCTGCTCCCCCCACCAAATCATGTGACCTGCGAGCGCTCTTCTGCTCCCCCCACCAAATCATGTGACCTGCGAGCGCTCTTCTGCTCCCCCCCACCAAATCATGTGACCTGCGAGCGCTCTTCTGCTCCCCCCACCAAATCATATGACCTGCGAGCGCTCTTCTGCTCCCCCCACCAAATCATGTTACCCGCCAGCGCTGTTCTGCTCCCCCCCAATTAATGATCAGCCCAGCGGGGAACTACTCACAGATGTCACCCCGCAAGCACTGCCCTCCTCCTCCATGTTGGGGGCCGCCGGCGATGGATCTCTATACTGTACGCCAGTGGTCTCCACCCTGCGAACCCCCAGGTGTTGCAAAACTACAACTCCCAGCATGCCCGGACAGCCAACGGCTGTCCGGGCATGCTGGGAGTTGTAGTTTTGCAACAGCTGGAGGTCCACAGGTTGGAGACCACCGCTGTACGCTGTATCCCTATGCCCGGGCTGCAAAAGATAGAGAAAATAAACTTTAACTTACCTACGTCGGCCTTACGTTGGAGACGGGAACGTCGGACAGCCATCAGCCTATCACCGGCCAGAGCGATGTCCCGCCCCAGCCAGTGATAGGCTGAGCCAACTGTCATGTAAGAAGCTCTGGCCGGCTTCTTACATGACAGTGTGTTTAACCTATCACTGGCCGACGTTCCAGTCCCAAGGAACAGCGTAAGGCCGACGTAGGTAAGTTAGTTTATTTTCTACATCTTTTGCAGCCCGGGCATAGGGATACAGCTTACAGCAGTGGTCTCAAACCTGCAGACCTCCAGCTGTTGCAAAACTACAACTCCCAGCATGCCCGTACAGCCGTTGCCCGTACAGCCGTTGGCTGGAGGTCCACAGTTTTGAAAACACTTCTGTAGTGTATAGTTACTGCATAACTACAACTCCCAGCATGCCCAGACAGCTGTCCCATGTTGCAAAACTACAACTTCCAGCAATCAATGTATTTCATCACTGTAAATGGGTCTTGTGATCATCAGTCTGACCCACCAAAAATGACAGTGCTTAATGCATTGTTACCCAACTGGGGTGCCATCACCTGTTGCAAAACTACAACTCCCAGTATGCACGGGAAACAATTCCCTGTTGCGAAACTACAGCTCCCAGCATGCTGGTAGTTGTAGTTTTGCAACAGCTGGTGGTCCTCAATTTGGAGAACTCTGCTGTAGTGAAGGTAGGTATTGCAAAACTACAACTCCCAGCATGCTGAGACAGCCATCTCATGTTGCAAAACTACAACTCCCAGCATGCTGAGACAGCCATCTCATGTTGCAAAACTACAACTCTCAGCATGCTGAGACAGCCATCCCATGTTGCAAAACTACAACTCCCAGCATGGTCAGACTGCCATTTACTGTTGCAAAACTACAACTCCCAGCATGCCCGGACAGCCAACGGCTGTTCGGGCATGCTGGGAGTTGTAGTTTTGCAACTTACGGAGGTCTACAGGTTGGATTCCACTTCTGTACATGAACCAGGAGGCTCAGGATGAGGAAAATATATTTCTAAAATTCTGCACATCTGTAACCTCCATATAAAGCGATATATATAACCGGGGATGACTTATAGGATCGCACGCACCATGGTCGCCGTCTTCTACTCTCTACATTTCACAATCCTTCTCCCCCTGCGTTGTTTAGAGGTGCGGTCTACAGGACGGAGCGCGCTGTTCACATAGTTTATCTAATTCTCTGCAGGAATGGAGGCCGCCTGTGTTTGATGTCCATGATGGGGGGGACCAGGCTTATTGTGTTTAATCCTTTCCATACAGGGGGTAATGGTGACGCTCGGCGAAGCTCCTGACCCCGTACATCCAGCTCCACGTGGTTCAAAGGGCTTCGCTTCTTATTCCTATTAACCTCTTGTGAGATTCCAATGGTGGGACCTGGTCCATCGCTGGTGGGCAATGGTGGTGTGGCCAAAAACGTGGTGAAGCGTTTCCTATAGAAGTGAAGCATCATGGGCAAGGATGGATAGAAAGAGAATCCTTCATGTGCTGCAAAACACTGCTGTAGTGTATAGTTATTACAAAACTACAACTCCCAGCATGCTCAGACAGCCATTTACTGTTGTGAAACTACAACTCCTAGCATGCCTGGACAACCATTGGCTGTCCGGGCATGCTTTAAGTAGTCATTTGGCAACAGCTGGAGGTCCACAGTTTTGAAAACACTTCTGTAGTGTATAGTTACTGCATAACTACAACTCCCAGCATGCCCAGACAGCCGTCCCATGTTGCAAAACTACAACTACAACTACAACTCCCCGTTGGCTGTCCGGGCATGCTGAGAGTTGTAGTTTTGCAACAGTTGGAGTGTTTGGAAAACACTGCTGTAGTGTATAGTTATTGCAAAACTACAACTCCCAGAAAGCCGTTCCCTCCTGCAAAACTACAACTCTCGACATGCTCCGACAGGTGAAACCACAACTCCCAGCATGCCCGGACAGCAATCCTTGCATGGTCTGTAGTGGAGGAGGTGGTTACCTGTCGGACGGTCGTGCCCGTTACCCGCATTCGCCCTGTGTGGCCTGGCGTTTACACAGCTGTGCAGCGCCTCTCCTGTTCCCCTGATGAAGCCGTCCTGTGTTTGGGAGCCCTGGCGAGCTGGCAGATTATCTGGTACTTGGAAACGCTCGCACGAATATTTCAGAAGTGTTCGCTGCAAAGTCAAATAAACAAACCCTGGTAATACTGGCGGGTCCGGCTGTGCGGAACGTCCTGCATGTCCGCCGCAGGTGAGAGACCCTATGAGATGACCGCAGCATGGACAGTGTACTGAAGAAGTCTATACTGAGTGCGAGGACATAGATGGGGCAGAGGGTTTAGGTTTTAGGGTTAAGCACAATCCACTGTATATTATAGTGTGTATTATACTCCAGAGCTGTACTCACTATTCTGCTGGTGAGATCACTGTATACATTCATTACATTACTTATCCTGTACTGATCCTGAGTTATATCCTGTATTATACTCCAGAGCTGCACTCACTATTCTGCTGGTGAGATCACTGTATACATACATTACATTACTTATCCTGTACTGATCCTGAGTTATATCCTGTATTATACTCCAGAGCTGCACTCACTATTCTGCTGGTGAGGTCACTGTGTACATGCATTACATTACTTATCCTGTACTGATCCTGAGTTATATCCTGTATTATTCTCCAGAGCTGTACTCGCTATTCTGCTGGTGAGATCACTGTGTACAGACATTACATTACTTATCCTGTACTGATCCTGAGTTATATCCTGTATTATACCCCAGAGCTGTACTCACTATTCTGCTGGTGAGGTCACTGTGTACATACATTACATTACTTATCCTGTACTGATCCTGAGTTATATCCTGTATTATACTCCAGAGCTGTACTCACTATTCTGCTGGTGAGGTCACTGTGTACATACATTACATTACTTATCCTGTACTGATCCTGAGTTATATCCTGTATTATACCCCAGAGCTGTACTCACTATTCTGCTGGGGAGGTCACTGTGTACATACATTACATTACTTATCCTGTACTGATCCTGAGTTATATGCTGTATTATTCCCCAGAGCTGTACTCACTATTCTGCTGGTGAGGTCACTGTGTACATACATTACATTACTTATCCTGTACTGATCCTGAGTTATATCCTGTATTATACCCCAGAGCTGTACTCACTATTCTGCTGGTGAGGTCACTGTGTACATACATTACATTACTTATCCTGTACTGATCCTGAGTTATATCCTGTATTATACTCCAGAGCTGCACTCACTATTCTGCTGGTGAGGTCACTGTGTATATACATTACATTACTTATCCTGTACTGATCCTGAGTTATATCCTGTATTATTCTCCAGAGCTGTACTCACTATTCTGCTGGTGAGGTCACTGTGTACATACATTACATTACTTATCCTGTACTGATCCTGAGTTATATCCTGTTTTATACTCCAGAGCTGCACTCACTATTCTGCTGGTGAGGTCACTGTGTATATAAATTACATTACTTATCCTGTACTGATCCTGAGTTATATCCTGTATTATACTCCAGAGCTGTACTCACTATTCTGCTGGTGAGGTCACTGTGTACATACATTACATTATTTATCCTGTACTGATCCTGAGTTATATCCTGTATTATACTCCAGAGCTGTACTCACTATTCTGCTGGTGAGGTCACTGTGTACATTACATTACTTATCCTGTACTGATCCTGAGTTATATCCTGTATTATACTCCAGAGCTGTACTCACTATTCTGCTGGTGAGGTCACTGTGTACATACATTACATTACTTTTCCTGCACTGATCCTGAGTTATATCCTGTATTATACTGAAGCAGCAGTGCATGTTGGGAGATTACATGTCGGACATGTTTAGTGTTTTGGACCTGGTGCAGGTTTTCCCTTTGGATTTCAAATAACAGTAGATTAAAGGGGTTCTCCCCCTTAAGGTGATTTAGTACCTGGCAGACAGTAATGGACATGCTTAGGAAGGATCTGCGCTTGTCTTGGGGATAAATGGCTATGCTGTGAGATTACCATAACACTGTGGTAGCTTTTTGTGAACTGATATTTCCTGTTTGACTTTTCTTTTTTTTACTACAAATCCCACAATTCCATTTTCCTCCCTCCCACACATCAGCTGACTAGTGATGTCAGGTCTCGGCCACATTGCAACATGGGAAAAACAGTCATTTTGTATGTGGGTAAAAATAAATATTGGGGTGAAAATCACTTAAGAATTGTGAGAAAACCGTCACACACAGGTACAGACACTGTATTATGGACTACACTAACTTTACAGCCCCTGTAGCATAGTCATATAAAAAAAACCTGGAATACCCCTTTAAGGATTATGTGACCTTTTTAGACTGTAATGTTCCTGTGCGGAGGCCGATCAGATGTGATCAGTCAGGGCACCAGGGTGTAGCTGTGCTGTGTGCTGGCTGAGACTTGTGGTTCCACCACAGCTGAGTAAACACTGGTTGTCCCTGCAGCTGAAGGATCTTGTACACGTCTTCCCTCCATCGCTCCCCTTTTCTCATAGTCTTGAAGTATTTTGGATTCCTGAACCCAGATTCCCCCCTCCCCCCTCATATGGACGCTCTGCAGCCCTCACTCCCCCCTATGGACGCTCTGCAGCCCTCACTCTCCCCTATGGACGCTCTGCAGCCCTCACTCCCCCCTATGGACGCTCTGCAGCCCTTACTCCCCCCTATGGACTCTCTGCAGCCCTTACTCCCCCCTATGGACTCTTTGCAGCCCTCACTCCCCCCTATGGACACTCTGCAGCCCTCACTCCCCCCCTGTGGACGCTCTGCAGCCCTCACTCCCCCCTGTGGACGCTCTGCAGCCCTCACTCCCCCCTGTGGATGCTCTGCAGCCCTCACTCCCTCCCTGTGGACGCTCTGCAGCCCTCACTCCCCCCTGTGGACGCTCTGCAGCCCTCACTCCCCCCTGTGGACGCTCTGCAGCCCTCACTCCCCCCTGTGGACGCTCTGCAGCCCTCACTCCCCCCTGTGGACGCTCTGCAGCCCTCACTCCCCCCTGTGGACGCTCTGCAGCCCTCACTCCCCCCTGTGGACGCTCTGCAGCCCTCACTCCCCCCTGTGGACGCTCTGCAGCCCTCACTCCCCCCTGTGGACGCTCTGCAGCCCTCACTCCCCCCTGTGGACGCTCTGCAGCCCTCACTCCCCCCTGTGGACTCTCTGCAGCCCTCGCTCCCCCTATGGACACTCTGCAGCCCTCGCTCCCCCCTATGGACGCTCTGCAGCCCTCGCTCCCCCCTATGGACGCTCTGCAGCCCTCACTCCCCCCTATGGACGCTCTGCAGCCCTCACTCCCCCCCCCCCCATGGACACTCTGCAGCCCTCACTCCCCCCTGTGGACGCTCTGCAGCCCTCGCTCCCCCCTGTGGACGCTCTGCAGCCCTCGCTCCCCCCTGTGGACGCTCTGCAGCCCTCACTCCCCCCTGTGGACTCTCTGCAGCCCTCGCTCCCCCCTGTGGACGCTCTGCAGCCCTCACTCCCCCCTGTGGACGCTCTGCAGCCCTCACTCCCCCCTGTGGACGCTCTGCAGCCCTCACTCCCCCCTGTGGACGCTCTGCAGCCCTCACTCCCCCCTGTGGACGTTCTGCAGCCCTCACTCCCCCCTGTGGACGCTCTGCAGCCCTCACTCCCCCCTGTGGACGCTCTGCAGCCCTCACTCCCCCCTGTGGACGCTCTGCAGCCCTCACTCCCCCCTGTGGACGCTCTGCAGCCCTCACTCCCCCCCCCCCCCCTCCCCCCCATGGACACTCTGCAGCCCTCACTCCCCCCTATGGACGCTCTGCAGCCCTCACTCCCCCCTGTGGATGCTCTGCAGCCCTCTCTCCCCCCTATGGACTCTCTGCAGCCCTCACTCCCCCCTGTGGACACTCTGCAGCCCTCACTCCCCCCTGTGGACGCTCTGCAGCCCTCACTCCCCCCTGTGGACGCTCTGCAGCCCTCACTCCCCCCTATGGACGCTCTGCAGCCCTCACTCCCCCCTGTGGACGCTCTGCAGCCCTCACTCCCCTTTGTGGAATGTATTTCTGGTCATTAGGACGTCCCGGGGCTGATGGACTTTGCTGGATCCTGATATTTCTGGATCTCGGGTCATGTTGCACTTATGTAAAGACCTGATAGGACGGGCAGATAGCAGCAACACCCTGCAGGAAACTATGAGACACCATTACTCTTTATTTGGCAAATGGGATCAGTGTGAGCGCCAGATCCATCTCCAGCGAGGAGCAGATCCTTTAGAGCAGGGGTTCTCAGCCTTTATTGGGACGGTACCCCCAAAGTGTGAAAGTATATCTGTGCTCACCTTTCTAATGCGATACCTAATCCCCTTGTGCAATTATTCCTCCTTCCATCTCAATCCTATTGTGCATTAAGATGGAGGGGGGGGGGGGGGGGGGGGGGGATAATGATTCTCTCCCCCCCCCCCCCCCCCTCCATATTATTCCCCTTTTGCCATTATTCCCTCCCTCTGATCCCCCTGGGCCAATATATGAGATACATACAATAACACCCTCCCATACTGTGGTGTTACTTGGACACAGGCCTGGTTAGCATGTTCAACTATCTCGTTCGGCAGGAGCTGGAGGGCCGCACTGTGCCGGAACCTCTGCGCAACGTCAGGGACGCTACACGTCAAGCCCGACAGCTACTGCAGCTCACGTAATGTGGTCGCGGTACAATCTAGTGAGTTATTGCGGCGTCCAATCCCCACTCTGCACTGACAAATACTGACCAATGCATGACCGGTATTTGTCAGCAAATTGCCGTACCCCCGCATAACCCTTGGCGTGCCCCTAGGAGTACGCGTACCCCTGCTTTAGAGCGGTGTCTCCCAACCAGTGTGCCTCCAGCTGTTCCTTAAGTACAACTCCCAGCATGTCCGGACAGCATTGCTCGTTGTATAGGGCAGCATTTAAAAAAAGTTTGTCTCCAGGTATTGCAATACTACAACTCCCAACATGCTGGGAGTTGTAGTTTTGCAACAGCTGGAGTCACTTTGTTGGGGAAACACTGCCATATAAAGTGAGTAGGCTGCATAGATTGCATGTAACATTCTCGATTGGCTCCGTGAGCGAAGATTAATGTAGGCGCTCAGCATCTGCCCCCGTAGTGATGGTGGGGGTATCAACACTCGGACCCCCACCATGTTTGAGATGTAACCCTGCAGACCAGCATATGCCTTTCTGAGTCCTTGGAAAGCTGCATGACTTTCCCCCGTTGGACACTGTAATGGTCGCCATCACCTGGCGTCCCGCAGCGATCTCTCAGTTTCTCGCACAGATCAGTAACAGAGATTGATGGGCTGCCGGATTGATCTGGCGGGCTCCTCGTGCGAGGGGTTTAGACTTTAACAGCTTGAAATGAGGCGTTGCCCCAACCCCCCCACCCCCTCCGCGTCCGCCATATGCGAACGGTGAAATTCCATCCGACCGCCATCACGTGGAGCCTTAATCTGGTTGGCAATAGGGCTCTTTGCATGTGGCTGGTTAATGGCGAGAAGTAAATGAGGCAGCGCTCGACTGTTTCTTCAATTAAGCGTTTGAAGCCGTCACAGAGAAGGTGTAAATGGCGCGGTCCCCCCCCCCTCGCCGCCCGCAGGCTCCTCTGGAAAGTCTCTCTCCTGTTAGGCCTCTCGCTTTTATTATAAGATAAGCCTTTCATGTTTTATTGTTATGGGTGCGGGGCTGTCCTGGAGGTGCCACTTCTTAGTGGAAACAGCTGCGGCCGGATCAGGTGCCAGCGGCCCCCACAATATGGCTTCTGCTTAACCCCTGCGCCCCCGCCTCCGATAAATCTCATCTATTACTTAATATCCCCCCCATGGGAGTTGTAGTTCGCCAATCAGCCTGAGGGCATTACACCACGAGGCCTGACGCACCTGTAGCATTGGTCCAGAGCAGTGTTTCCTGACTGCGGTGTGCCTCCAGCTGTTGCAAAAATACAACCTTCAGCATGCCCAGACAGCCTTTGGCTGTTAGGGCATGCTGAGAGTTGTAGTTTTGCAACAGCTGGAGAGCTATGGAAGAACAATGAATGCTCCATTGTAGTGTTTCTCAAGCCATGTGCCTCCAGCTGTTGCAAAACTACAACTCCCAGCATACCGGGAGTTGTAGTTTTGCAATAACTGGAGACAAACTAGTTGGATAACTCTGCCCTGTACAATGAGCGATGCTGCCCGGGAATGCTGGGAGTTGTAGTTTTGCTTCAGCTGGAGAGCCATGGGTTTGAGTTGAAGGGTCTCTCATGCAATGTGCCTCCAGCTGTTTCAAAACTGCAACTCTCAGCATGCCCAGACAGCCAAAGGCTGTCTGGGCATGCTGGGAGTTGTAGTTTTGCAATAGCTGAAGACAAACTAGTTGGAAAACTCTGCCCTATTCAATGAGCAATGCTGACCGGGCATGCTGGGAGTTGTAGTTTTGCAACACTCTGGTTGGAAAACACTGGTATAGGGCAGTGATCTCCAACCTGTGTCTCTCTTTCCAGCTGTTGCAAAACCACAACCACCAGAATGCCAGGACAGCCATAGGCTTTCTGGGCATGCTGGGTGTTGTAGTTTTGCAAAGGCTGGAGACCCTCCGGTTGGGAAACACTGGGCCAGAGAATTTCTTCTGTTTTGCTAGTGACTAAACCATAGGTAACCAGAGCGGTAAAGATTCCGCCTTTTATCCTGCGCCGGGGTATGATTCACTTACGGAAAATCTCTGCCTTTCATTGTATAAATCTGCATAAAATGAGTAAAATCCTTTGTTTTCCTTTAGCACGGCTCCAGTCACATCCAGAGCTGCGTTCACTGTTCTGCCTGTTCTTGCTTCATTGTGTCCGAATTAGTTATTCTGCTGTTTTGCAATATCTAGAGAGACACAGGTTGGATATCGCTTCCCTGTACAATGATTGATGCGATCAGAGCATGCTGGGAGTTGTAGAAAAAAATAAAATAAAATACACGTTGGTGGCGTAGCTGGTCTCCTGTATGGTGGCCGTCTGACCTGAACGTACGTGGCTTTCATCCTGTATGACCTGTTATTCTAACATCTCTTTCTGTTCTGCAGGTGCCGGCCTCGGACTGGGGATTGTATTTTCTGTCGTCTTCTTTAAAAGTAAGTTCCCGGCCTTGGCCTGACTACTCGTTCGGGGAAGTCGTGGTTATTAGGCCCATATGTGGTACAGATTTACATCATCCGATACCATCCTCTACACTGGGTCATCCCAAAATTACAGCTGATCACCTTCTACAGGATAAGTGGCTCATTAGCCGGGGTCTGCAAAACTACAACTCCCAGCATGCCCGGACAGCCGACGGCTGTCCGGGCATGCTGGGAGTTGTAGTTTTGCAGCAGCTGTAAACACTCTGGTTGGGAAACAACAATAATAATAAAATTAGATTCCTCTTCCTGCAGCCGCCACTAGGAGGAGCTCCGGAGTTTACTGTATACTGTGATATTACTGAGTTCAATGTATGATCTGTATGCGCTCAGCCAGAATGTGACTGCGTCTTGCAGCATTGTAGAAAAACAGAGACCATTGAGGAGCTATAGAAAGTTGGGTGTTGTAATGGTAGGTTTGGGAACGATGGGTCCACCCACCACATTTATACACCATGAAGCACCTGACGTGTCCTGGGAGTTCAGCGCAGTTTGGGCCACACACACAGGCAGCCATGACAGCCTCACACAGCTGCTCGGAGTAGCCTCCCGCCACCGAAACCACAGATCCCATCAATCAGCGTCCACCAGAGGCTCGAACCCCCGACTGTCACTTCACATTAATGCCGCCCCCTCCGCAGGAGCACAACCTGCCAAAACTGGAGACTTCTACAATCCAGATGCACGCAGGTGTTGGGGGTGCAGGGTTTTTTACTGCGCAGACGTTGTTTAACCAGTTCCTTACCGCCAATAACTTCTATTACAGCAGCCAG